>NW_021703774.1:165527737-165589273 GCF_005190385.1 Monodon monoceros | reverse complement strand
GTGAGCCATGGCCGCTGAGCCTGCGCGTCCGGAGCCTGTGCCCCGCAACGGGAGAGGCCGCAACAGTGAGAGGCCCGGGTACCGCAAAAAAAAAAAAAAGGCTTATCTTGCACGGCTGTTGTGAGGACCAGATCTGCTGATGGATGAAAATTCCCTGGAACACAGAGAGTGCACACTTAAATCATAGCTGTCTTCATTCTCACCACTGTGCGTAATGTAAACAGGGCGCTGTTAAGACGTGTGATGTGTTCTCAGGTGGATACTTAGTAAATTGGATTGGCAGCCTGTTGAGAGTGAGCTGCCAAGGTCCTGGTTCTGCTATCAGAGCTGAGACCAAGCTGGGGGTGGGGACAGCTGGGGCCCGCGCCAGGCACCGCGGGGAGTCCTTGGTCTACCTGATCTCCTCTGTCTTCACAACCACCTGTGGGGCAGGTATCATTGCTGTCACTTTCAGAAGAGAATTTCTGGGTCCAGAGAGCTATGGAATTTGTCCAAGTTCCATCAGGGAATGAGTTTGTAGATCCTCACAAATGATGCTGAGAAGCTACAGCAGCAGCCGCTAGCACAGGTGCCACAGAAAAGCGCTGTGGGCATCTCTGCTTGCAAGGCACAAGCCCAGCCTCCCCCCCCGCCCTTCCCATCCCAAACAGAAATGCCCCTGGAGAAAAGGGAAGCCTCCCGCACTGTTGGTGGGAGTGTAAGCTGGTGCAGCCACTGTGGAGAACAGTATGGAGGGTCGTCAAAAAACTAAAAATAGAGCTGCCATATGATCCAGCAATCCCACTCCTGGGCATATATCCAGACAAAGCTATCATTCGAAAAGATACATGCACCCCGATGTTCATAGCAACACCATTCACAATAGCCAAGACCTAGAAACAGCTTAAATGTCCATGAACAGACGAATGGATTAAGCGGGTATGGTATATATAAACAACGGAATGTTTGTCATAAAAAAAGAACGAAATCATGCCATTTGCAGCTACGTGGATGGACCTAGAGATTATCATACTACATGAAGGAAGTCAGAAAGAGAAAGATAAATACCATATGAGATCACGTATATGTGAAATCTAAAATATGACACAAATGAACTTATCTACGAAACAGAAACAGACTGGCAGACATAGAGAGCAGACTTGTGGTTGCCAAGAGGGAGGGAGGCGTGGGGGAGGCATGGAGTGGGAGTTTGAGATTGGCAGATGCAAACTATTTTATGTAGAATGAATAACAACAAGTCCTACTGTATAGCACAGGAAACTATATTCAATATCCTGAGATAAACTATAATGGAAAGGAATATGAAAAAGAATATATATATATATGTATTGATACATGCCTAACTGAATCACTTGGCTGTATGGCAGAAATTAACACAACATTGTAGACCAACTATACTCCAATAAAATAAATTAAAAAGAAAAAGAAATGCTCCTTGATGAGGCAGATTTGTAATAGTATTTATCTGGACCAAATTCCTGGCCAGACCCTGGGTACCTCTGCCACCGTGGGCTCTTCCCTCTGATTCCATGGCAGGGATTTAGGCACTGGAGTGGGCAAGCACTCACCTTGGGGGTGTCTGGGGCATCCAGGCGTTAAGTTAAGGGGCATGCCTTGGTTCTGAAGCATCATGGCCTCCTTTTTTCACCTTGAAAAGCAGGTTCAGCACAGGCCAGAAACTTCCTGCAGAAGCCAGTTTGAGGTCATGCTTTTTGCTTATGTTACACTGACCATTTAATACCCGAGAAAGGGAGGAACAAAGCGCAAGTTGTGAGAGATGATTCTGTTCATGCCTTTTCCCCAGAACTAAGTCATATTTTTTCACAAAGGCCCTCAGCCTCTATCCGAGCCTCCTTTCAAAGGGCGTGCTCAGCCTGACTCCCTGCTGGAGGATGCAACTCTGGCAGGAATGCAGATGCACTTAATAAATCCAGATGCAACTGAATTGACCACTGACAGCGAAGAGCCATCAGGAAGGTGAGCAACCAACAAGTGTCGCTAACAGAAATATACGAAACCCACAGGCATGGGGCTCCACTCACTAGGTAGGACCTCAGAACCCCACAAAGTCCCTTCCTTTAAGTGTTTCTGAAAGTCTTGGGGGAAAGAGTAGTCCTGTACACTCCATGCTAGGCAATTTGTGGTCACCTGCTGAGGGCTGGGTGCAGTTCTTGTGGGTGCTCTAATTACCACATCCTCTAGGGCACTACGGTCCAGTGCTCTCCACGCTGAAGCCTTAAGATGCCAAAATATCCCTCTTTCCCCCCTCTGTCCTCACTGTGTCAGAGCCATGCTGGGGTCCACGCCGAATGGGGAGAATTTGTTCATGCAAGGACCATTTATTGAGAATCTGCTATGTGCCAGGAGAGTCACTGGGGAATAAACGTGACATGACATTTGTCCTTTGTGGAGTTTGTGGTCTAGTAGCTGATGATAAACAAACACATGAACAATCGTGAGGAGAGCTACTAAGGAAATCAACAGGATGCTGTTCAATTATATAAACTCATAGGACGCTGTACTTGGGGTCAAGCAGTCAGGGAGGAGCTCTCTGAAGAGGTGACATTTATACTGAGATCTAAGAGTCATCCTGCCCAAAGTAAGGGACACAGCATTCCAGGCAGAGGGAGCAGTATAGGGCGAGAACCTGAGGAACTGAAAAGGGGGGAACTGGCTGGAACACCGGCTGGAGAGAGAGGTGAGGGGTGAGATTAGAGAGAGAGGCTGGGCCAGGTCATTCAAGACCAAAGTGAGAAGTCTGGATTTTATTTTGAGCAGGAGGTAATCTCCAGAGTGTTTTAAGTGAGGCAGGGATGTGAGTTAATTTATATTTTTTAAAGGTCATTCTGTTGGGCAAAGCAAGAGGGGAAGCAGAGAGAGCAGTGAGGAGACTGCAGCAGAGTCGGGGTGTGGGGGGGGAGGTGGGGGAGGGGCTTGGGGGAAGGTCTGGGAGGGGGCTGATGAGAGGTGGATGGATTTGAGAGATATTTTGGAGGTAGAATCAACCATGCTTGCTGATGGACTGACCATGGGTATCTTGATTATTTTTTACTATAAAAATACAAACTCTTCGTTTCAGTGCTTTTCTCCACCAGGCAGTTTACCAATTTTTTCCACCTCTGGCCCAGGGCACTGAGCCCCCAAAGCTTCCTGCAGAGTCTTCCTTCCCCAAGCAGAGGTTGCAAGTACCTAAATGCCCTGCATTCGCTTCAGCTCAGCCAGGAGCCCCTCGCCACCCGAATGAACATGTAGAAATTCATCCACAGTACAAACAGCAAGAAACCAGGCATTGCAGACCCTTTCTAGACTGTTTAGAGGAAACCAAGGCCCAGAGAGGCTAAGAGACTTACTCCAGATCACACAGCTAGCATGTAGTGAGTTTTAAAACCCCAAATGTAATTCTATTGCCATTGGATCATATATAGTAATTCCAAGAAGCATTACCTAAGAGAGACCCTTAAAGAATTTGCTTCAGTAAATAGCTAAGAATTAACTTATTCAATAAACCCACTGAGCTTCTATTATCTATTATGAGCATTGGTTGTCTGTCGTCTATCACATGCCCAGCACCCAGCCAGCCTCTGAAGTTATGAAGATTCATCAGATAAAGCCCTCTACCCTTGCAACGCTTTTGGTTTTGTGGACAGAGCGGGTGTTTGGTGGGAGGATGGTAAGGGTGTCTCCAAAGTAAAGGCCGGCAATGCAATGAGACAACTGCAGGAGCAAATACACATACATGCTACAGGAAAGCAAAAGCAAATGGAGTGTAAACCCACCAAGCATATAGCAGATGCTTCTAAAGGGCTTGTTCTCAAGCTCTTTAAATGTTTTCCGCTAAGTGTACTTAGCTTATTAATTTGGACCACCCACCAGGGCGGGCTCTGTGAGGCTAAGGTAAATGTTAACTCTGGTTCATCTGAATGGCCCTAGATTCCAAACTGGTCCTGCAGCTCTGTGTTCCGTGCATTCGAGGCTGTGCTTGCTTCTGAATGATCTCCCGTAACAAAAGCTCGCTCCTTGAAGAAAGAGATCACGTCTTGGGCTTTCTCTGCATTTTCTCCTTTCAGTATTCAATAATGATGTAGCAGGGCTTCCCTGGTGGCGCAGTGGTTGAGAGTCCGCCTGCCGATGCAGGGGACACAGGTTCGTGCCCCGGTCCGGGAAGATCCCACATGCCACGGAGTGGCTGGGCCCGTGAGCCATGGCCGCTGAGCCTGCGCGTCCGGAGCCCGTGCTCCGCAACGGGAGAGGCCACAGCAGTGAGAGGCCCGCGTACGGCAAAAAAAAAAAAAAAAAAAATGACGTAGCAAATGCTTAATTTGTGCTAGATTGTAGGTGGAGGGGGGCAGAGAGCAATGACAATGACAGGCATGCTCCCTGCTGTCATGGAATTTGCAACTGGCCATCAACCATCTCTCAGCCCACAGAGGGTCCTGTTGGATTGTACTAAGTACTACCTATAGCTTTATGACTCCTAAATCTTACCTTCAGCTGAGTGTTATCTGAGATCCAAACTCATATATTCAACTATAAACTCTACCTGGATACACAATTTGCCCTAAAACCATTATATCCAAAACAGAATCTAGATTCCCACCAGTGCCACCTCCAACCTGGTCCTCCCCGCACCTTTCCTACCTCTGTGAATGGCACCATCACCCATCCGGTTGCACAAACCTATAACCTAGGAAGCACCCTTGATTCTTCCCTTTCCCTTGACCGCTACACCCAGTCCATCCACTGTTCTCCATCACCACCGTCACCACCACCGCTGCCATCTTTGACTGCTGTTACCACCATAGCTTCCCGCTGACCTCCTCCCAGCTTCGAATCCATTCGCTACACAGTGGCCAGGTTGATCTCATAAAATGTAAACAGAAGCATATCTCTCCCCTTCTTTTAGCCTTGCAGGGATGGTCCATTGGTCTCAGAGTAAAATTCCAACTCTACAGTGACCTGCACTGGTCCTTGTCACCTCCCACCTACCCTCTCCTCTGCATGGGTCCCTCTAACTTTGATCCAGCCCGTCTTCTCTCTTCCTTGGGTCCACAACACCCCTTCCCAACCTCTGTGCCTGCTGCTCTATCTCTGACTACTTCTCCCCGACCCCATTCTTTCAATACCTGGATCCCCCCCCTCATCCTTCAGGCTTCAGCTCAGATATCACCTCCTCAGAGAAGCCTCCCCTGACTTCCCAATCCAACACACCAGCCCCCACCCTAGTGACTCTGTATTGCATCACTCAAATTCTCCCCTTTATAGCACCAAATCTTTTGTGGCCTCATGGATTTAGAATGTGGGATGCATGATGGTAGGGCTATTGCCCATCTTCACTAGGCAGACCCCGTGTCTAGCAGAGGAGACACTCAAATATTTGTTGAATCCAAATAGAACAACAACAAAAAGCTTCCCAGGACTGTTCTGAGGATTATGTGAAACTGTGTGAAAGCCCCTGGCACAGAGCCAGGTTCACTGTAGGCGTCCACGTGCTCACCCAGCGTCCCAGGCTAGCCTGCAGATTTCAGGGATGAAAAATGCATTATCCTCCTCCCTGGGGGAAAAAAAAGGCGTGAGAGGCGAGAGGGCAAGAAACATAAGCAAGTGCTCCTGACTACACTTGAAAGAATTTATTTTCTTAGTTTGCCTCCTTTCCCTCTTTGCAATGTGTCTATTTTTAAAGAGCTGGAAGAGCGTTACAAGATGATCGCTTCTGAGATTCAGCCCTTCTTTGTCCCCTGAGCAGCCCTCTCTCGCCTCCTTCCAATGGCTCTCAAGAAGCCACCTGTTCTGAGCCGCCTGCATCTGCCCTGCCCCCGCCTCTTCTTGCCACACTGAACTGTACCCGGGGGCCCCGGCCAGACCGGGCTGTGTTCCTGCCCCCAGGCTGGCTTTGAAGCCAGCAGCTGTCGCTGCCTGTTTGTTTGTACCAAGGCACCACGTATGGTAACAGATCATGAATAAGAAAGAGGCCCCTGATGGCAGAGCAGCCATATCCCACCAGCACTGACCCCTCCAGCAGCCATCTGCAAACTCCAGGCGGCCCCTCTCCCAGAGGGGCAGCAGGGCGCAGGCGACATGCACCAGAGACAGAGGCAGAACCCACCTGAGCTCAGCAAGCAGGGATCAAGCCCCTCCCTGTATCAGGAAAGATGTCTGGGTTCCAGCCCTGGCTCTGCTGCTATCCCAGGAGAAGTGAGCAAGTCCCTTCACTTTTCTGACCACCCATTTCCTCATCTGTAAAGTGGGTATAGTAACAACCGAAGTGGGTATCTAGGATTCCTATTCTTGATAAAAGGCTTACCCATTAATGGTTTCATTTTATTTCACTTGTTTGGTGAAACAGATATTTACTGGGTACCCACTCTGTGCCAGGCACCATACTAGGCATGGCAAAAATGCTTGCCCAAAGAGATAAGATATCAACCTTCCTCAGGCTTGCATGGTAGGGGAGGAGGACATTCATCCAGTGATCCCATAACAAAATGTTAAGTTACAGTCATGACAGGTTTTATAAAGTACACAAAGGACAGGTACTTGGGGCAATGAGAGCTTGTAATTGGGGAGCGTGACCTTGAGGGTCCCATAGGAAGCAATGCTTGAACTGACATCTGAAGAAGTAGAGGTGTTGACTAAGAGAGGAAGGAAGAGTGTTCGGGGGAAAGGGAACAGCTTAGACAAAACGTGGGTTAGGAGGTAGCCCAGAGATCGTGAGGGTCTGCAAGGAATTCAGTGTTTCTGGGGGCGCAGAGTGGAAATGAAATGGGAAAAGTCGGCAGGGACCAGACCTGGTGCTCCCTGTTGTCGGAGGTACAGAGGAATTGTGTCTTCATCCTGAGGGCAGTGGGAAACGTTTGTCCGTTTCATCAAGGTGTCATGAGATTGAGTTTGATGCTTTGCAAGGTTCACTGCTGCATGGGGAACAGATTGGAGGGGCCTGAGGGGAAGCAGGGGCCTGGAGGCCATCACAGGCATCCCGGAGGAAGAGGAGGGTGGTTTGGTAATGATGGTGGCAGCAGAGCTGGAGAGAACGTCCTGGTAGCTGGCTGCACAGGTTGGGTCGGGTAGGGAGGGGTGGGGGTGAAGATGGATAGGGCTGCAATTCACAGGGAGAGACAGGAATTACCATCTCCACTCTAGAGATGAGATAATCAAGCCTCAGAAAGGGGAAGGGGACCACTTCCACTTCCAAGCTCACAGCCAGTCTTCCAATTCAGAGGTTCGATCCCCAGGGGAACAGTGTCAGTTATCATTATTTAGGCAAGTACCAAGTGGCTGAGTGAAGACTGGTCCCCAAGGCCAAGGTTGGCCTCTTTCCCAAGGTTCTTCCTCCCAAAGGTGAGGCAGGCAGCCTCCAGGCTGACCCAGTCCTGTCCTCAGCAAATGCCGGATCCTCAGCCAAACCCAAGGATGCCAGCAGGGGTGGGAAGGAGACCAAGCTTGAGGGCCAACTGGAGACAGGACCCAGGACAGGTGGATATGATGAGCCCTGGAGGTCTGCAGACCTGGGTACAAGTCCCGTCCTTGCTGCCTTCTAGCTATGCGCCCCCTGATGCTGTCAAAGTCTTCCTGACATCTGACCCGAACTAAGAAGTATTCCACCAAGGCTGTGAGCCCTTGTAACCCAGGCTGGGCTCACCGGAGACACAGCTGCCCTGTCTCTCCAAGGACGCCCTCTGATGGCGCAGATTCTTGTGGACATCAGGGACAGAGGGAGGGCAGGACATCAGGCAGAGGCAGACGGAGGGGTCTGCTCAGTGGGGAGGACTTTTTGATCAAGACATTGTTTGAACTTCCCAATGCATGGTGATAATAAAACACAAACTGATTTTAATCCATTTTATTGTTTCTAAACTCTCTACAGACAATGTAACCCTTCTTGCCTGAACTCAGAGGAGATGGCTCCCACCACCCCTGCCCCTGTGATGCCAGATGCCAAGGCCCCCTCTCCTACCTCCACCTTCTCTGGAGAGCAGAGGGGAAGCTTACCTTGACTCCTTGGGACACGGACATGATAGGGCCATTTATTCACTTATTCAACAAATATTTATGAAGCCCTGCTACATGTCAGGATCAGCGTTAGATGATGGAAATACAGGTATCTGTTAGACATGATACTGCCCTTGAGAGAGGCTTATTCGTTCATTTCCCCATTCACTCATTCATCCAATATGATATTAATTGAACACCTACTGCGCCCAGCATGGGAACTGTGGCCCCTCAGTCAGGTTATCTAACTGGGATGGTTAGACTTTCTCAAGGAGATGCCTTCAAGGTGCTTCGGCTCTCCTTTGCAGGACAAGTGGAAGATAGCTAGACGAAGAAGGGGAAAGGCATCTTCCAGATGGAGGATCAACCCTGGTAAAACCCCAGAGCTATGAAACAACTTGAGGTCCAGGGAGCCATGAATACTTCTACATGGCTGGAAGAAGGGTCCACCTGCGGCGCTAGGCAGGAACAGGGCCAGAGGGAGGGCAGGGGCAGATCATAAAGGGCCTTGAATGCTAAGCCAAGAAGGGGAACTTTTTACTAAAAGCCATGAGAGAGTCACTGAAGTGTCTTAGGCTGGGTGGAGAAAGGGGGTAACAGGTAGGGACAACCGTCATCAGATATCACAAAGATGTGGCTGCAGCGGGGGGCACGGAGGGGAACACAGGGCACTCAAGACAGGGAGCCCAGGTAGGAAGCTGTTAGGAGGCCCGTACGGAGGAGGCAGGGGGATGAAGAGGAGGGGCGTGTCAAAAGACACCAGGAAGGTGAAATCTGTGAGAGGTGGCTTGTCAATTAGTTATTGTCAGAAAATGCTGCAGACCCACCCACTCCAAATAATGTCTTAAAGCAACATGGATCCCAGATCAGCTAAGAGTTGACTGATCCTGCCTAGGCTCGGCCAGGCTTGGCTGGACTTGAGCATATGTCTGTTGTTGGCTGATATCAGCTGGGCTTGCTCAGGGCAGTTCGGTCCTGCTCCGTGAGTCCCTCCTCTTCCTCCTGGCACCAGTGGGCGTGCTCTTCTCATGGCAATGAGGGCAGAGGCACAAGAGAAAAAGGCTAACCAGGCAGGAACTTTACAAGCCTTTAGTTATGTGATACCCATCAACATTCCATTGGGTAAGTCATAGGGTGGAGCCCGAGGTGAAGTGGTGGGAGCTATATTCCACCTTTCTGGAGGAAGAACTGCCAAGTCACATGGCACAGGGCATGGATTCAGGGAGGGGTGAAGAGCTGGAGTGTCATTCAAGCTATTTCTTGCACCAGATCAGGGCTGGGAGGAGAGGAAGGGAGTTCATGAGTTTCTTGCCAAGAATGGGGTACATATAAGCCCAACTACCTCTAAAGTTTGGATCTGTTCCACTCTGGACCTCAAAGCCCAATCAGGAATTAAGCCAGGGACAGGGGTCGTCTCAGATGCAATGTCTATGCAGCCCACCCACCCTGCACTGAATGTTCTAGGGAAAGAACCGACCCCTCAGCACCATACCCCACCCAGACCTTCCCTGATCTTTCTGCCAGCCCTGGCCTGGGCTCCCCAGCTTGCCTCCTGGAAGACTAGCTTCCCTTCTCACTCAGACTGTGTTGATTACACATTCTGGAGTCTTGTTTTCCTCCGTGTGGGCAGAAACAGTTGCACAACTGCTTCAATCCTGCTAACAGAGGTGTGGGTGGGAAAAGAGATGTGTGTGTTGGGGGCAGATGGAATCTACTGCTTCCATTCTTGGTCTCACTGGGATCTCCTCTCCCCCTCTGCACACACTTCCTCCTCTCTGGCTGACCCTCCAGACCATCTACCTGATTTCTCCAACTGCACAACAAATGAGAAGAAGATTTAATCTCCCCCAGGGGTAACCCTGAAGGAAGGAAGCAGAAGTGGCCTGTACCTGGCTGGCCCAAGTGGGTGACCTGGGGGATGTCATTTCCCTTTTCTGGATCTTAGTTTTCACACCTATAAAACAGTAACATTGGTCTAGTGGACATTTAATGTTGAACAAACACTCATACAATGCTTACTAAGTGCCCTGCTGTCTTAAGTGCTTTGCAAATATTTACTCATTTAATTATCATAACAACACTTCAAGTCACCTCTATTTTATGGCAGGGAGACTGAGGCACAGAGAGGTTAAGTAATTTCCTCAAGGGCACACAGCCAGGGAATGACAATGCCGGGGCTTCAAGCCAGGCAATCCAGCCCCAGAGTCCGCATTTAACCACCATATTACACTGCCACTTGCTTTACTCTCCTCTCCAAATTTCTGGAAGTCCAGAAAACTTGCCTCTTGGAATCATGCCTGTCCCACGTCCCTCTTTATTTCCCTTTAAATAGGTTTTATGGGCTGCATTGTGTCCCGCCCCCCACCAGCCAAAATATAATTCAAGTCCTAACTCCTGGTATGTGGACATGACCTTTTTGGAATAGGGTCTTTGCAAATAAAATCAAGTTTAGATGAGGTCATACTGGATTAGAGTGGGCCCTAATCAGTGACTGGTGTTTTTACAGGAGAAAGGAGGGGGAGATTTGGAGATAGACACATCAAGACACAGAGATACCCAGCTGTGTGGAAATGGAGTTAGAGATTGGAGAGATGCAACTACAAACATAGGAACGCCAAGGATCATAGCCACCCCCAGAATCTGGAAGGGGCAGGAAGGATTCTTCCCTAGAGTCTTCAGAGGGATGATGGCCCTGTGGAGACCTTGATTTCAGACTTCTAGCCTCCAGAATTGTGAGAGAAGAGATGTCTTTTCTTTTAAGTCACCCAGTTTGTGGTCGTTTGTTACAGCAAGCCCTGGGAAACCAATACAATGGGTAAGGAAGTCTTGAAGGTTCCAAGCAGAGACAGCTCCGGAGAGTAACTCCAAGCTGGAAGGCTTCTCTACCCTCCCAGGTCGTGTCCCAGATCCTCTGTCTCCTGCCACCTCTTATGTAGCCACTCAACCTGGCTGACCTTGATTCCTGGAGAACTTTGGTCCTGAAATGCAAACTCCAGGCTGGGGAAGGCTGAGGAGAAAGGGTAACCAGTGGATATGGAAACTGAATGGTGCGGGGACAGAGATTCTGTACTTCGTGGGGGCTGAGAATTGGGTTTTGGGAACCTTGGGGGTGCGGCAGCTTGGAATTCTCAGTGGCCCTGCCCCTTAAGCCCAAGTCCCTTACCTCCAGGAAACGGGAACTCTCTGAGCTGAAAAGTGGCTCAAAGCCACTACAGGCGCCAGTGACGTCACCTCTCCACCTCAGTCTCCCAGCTGGTCTAGAGCAAGGCTGATTCTGCCCACTGCACCGGTGATGGTGAGGATGAAATAAGACAGTGCTTGTGGAAAGGCTTTAGAGGACGGTTAAGTGGGACAAAAGCTGCTTGGGAACCCTTGTGCCTCTTCCCACCTGACCAAGTTCCTGCACTCTTGAGTCTCATCATCCCCTTCTTTAAGCCCTGGACCCAAAGCCTAGCTCTTCGTGGGTGATCATAGTTTCAGACTGAAGTGAATGATGCCTTGTATCTTGGTTAGTCTCCATTTTGACGAAGGCAGCATTCCATCCCCCGTCATCACTTCTACTGGTGACTGATCTCACACCCCAGCAGGCATTCAGAGGTGATCCAGGCAAAATGACCAACTCGGAGAAGTTCGTTTGCCCACAAGCTAGCTCCCCTTCCTCTCCACCCCTCTTGCATTCCCTCTGCCCAGCAATACCCACCCCCCCACCCCCCCCACACACAATCCCTCCCTCCAGACGGTTCTCCAAAATTCTCTTGCTGGGGCTTCCCTTTCAGCTGTCTGACGCCTGCAGTGATGTCTACCGGGGTTTCAGGCAGACATTTAATGACGGTCTGGTGGGACTTAAAGCCCTCAGGGATCCTAAGATATGACTCCCTAATGGTGGAATCATTGATTCTCAGACTCCTGTCTGAGATCACGTGTCATCTGTTAGCCGGCAGGGAGCTCCTGCACCCAACACGGTGTCTCTGCTCCCTTCACAACTTTCTACCTCACTGCATCCACCCACCGTCCCCATCCCACTCTCAGATGCCACCCTACTTAGGCAGTGAGTCCAGAAAAGGGATGGGTCATCTGCCCTGGATGTAACCCGATGTGTGGTGAAAGAGGCAGGGTGGAAAGGTGGAGTCAGGCAGACCTGGCCTCGAATTTTGACTCTTCTACTTGCTGTGTGGTCTTGGGCAAATTACTTCACCCCTCTGAGCTCATTTTTTTTTAGTTTTTATTTTACATTGGAGTCTAGTTGACTTACAATGTTGTGTTCATTTCAGGTGTACAGCAGAGTGATTCAGTTATACATATGGGTATATCTATTAGTTTTCAAATTCTTTTCCCATTTAGATTATTTTAGAATATTGAGCAAAGGTCCCTGTGCTATACAGTAGGTTCTTGTTGGTTATCTATTTTAAGTATAGTAGTGTGTATATGTCAATCATTTTGAAATGAGGAGCATAGCAACTTCCTCCCAGAGTCTGGTATAGAATGAGAGCCTGCACCTCTTCCGGGCCCTGCTTGCAAGTGTCCAGCACAGTGATAGCTACAAAAGGCCAGTGGGGTGTGATGGAAAGTTCCCAGGCGTTGGAATCTGACAGGCAGGCATTTGAATCCCTACTCTGTCATCTCCTAACTGTGTGGCCTTGGGTAAATCACTCTACCTCTCTGATTGCAGTTTCTCTATAAAACTGGAATAAAGCCCCTGTTCCTGGGTGTGGCCCTGGTCTCAGGCAGAAGGGCCCAGGACCCAAGCGGGCCCTGTCCAGTGCTGACTCTCCTGGTGGCAGCCCCGTTCCCCAGGGAGCGGCTGCCACAGGCATGTCTGTCATCGCTGGCCAGGCCCTTTCCATCAGCCCCAGTAGGCTGCTAAGTGGCCTCCTGCTTTCCCCTGTGCTCTGGAGAATGGGGGGAGAGAAAGGGTGAGGGGGGGAGCAGCGCCAGCGGTGTGTGCGTCGGGTGATTGTCATGGTTACGCTCTGACAAAACAAATGGCTCTGCTTCCTGCAGGCCATCTAAACAGCCATTGCAATGTGGGCATCACCTAGCCGGCTGCAGGGGCCTCGGACGCTGGGCTTGGCACGGGAGCCCTGCCCTGGGCGCCCCCTCCAGCAGCTCTGGGCACAGGGAGGCAGATGCTGGGGCTGTGGACAGAGGGAGCGTTTGCCCAGACAGTGTCCTTTCTGGGGCAAGGTAAGGGCTGGTCCAGCTTGTGTGAGGGTGGGGACCCGGCAGCTGGGCTGTCCCGAGTGTGTGTGTGTGCGTGTGTGTGTGTGAGCATGTGCATACATCTGCATGTGTACATTGTGTGTTTGCACTAGTGGGATGGGGACACAGGGCTCAGGATGCTCCAGCAACAGAAGTGAGAGATCACACGACCACATGTTGCTGCCCAGATTTCCCCTTTCCCCTCTCTCTCTGTCTCTGTCTCTGTCTCTGTCTCTCTCTCTTTCTCCCCCCCCCCTTTCTCCCCACCTCCCAACTCCTTCCCCTCTCTCTCCCTCTTTCTAGAGCTCTCTCTCTCTCTGTGTCTAGTTCTCTGTCTTTTTTCTGTGTGTGAATCTCTCTGTGTCTTCGGCTCCCTGTGTGTCTCTGCCCCCTCCCCCCTTCCCTGACACCTGTTTCACCATCTCCCTGTCCCCCATAGTCTCCTGTCTGTCCTCCGGGGCCCCGGGGCCATCAGGAGCTCTTCGGGCTGTCCTCCCCTGGCTGCCGGGCTCGTGCCCGCTGCCCTCCGGGTACCGGGCGTGTGACTGTCCCCAAAGCCAGCCGCTAGCTGATCGTGCGCCCTTCTCAGGGCCTCACACCCCCGGCTCCTGCCAGGTAAGCGGAGCTGCAGGAGGGAGAAGGGGTCGGCGGGCGGGTGAGAGGCGGGCAGGCTGGGGATGCGGGTAGGGGGACTGGCACCCGCGGGCAGCTGTGGCGTCTGCGAACAAGTCAAGCCCGGGCTGGAAGTCCCGTCATAACATCTCCCGCAGCAGCGCCAACAGTCCCAGCCGGGGGCACCCTCCGCAACGCCCGCCCAGCAGAGGCGCAGACCGGGGCTTGGCGGGGCCTGCGGGGAGTGGACGAATCTCCCCCTTCCCCACCTCCCCTCCTAGAGCCGCAGGCACCTTCCTGTTTCTGTTCCTACCGCCCGGTCTTCCTTTCTTTTTTGAAGAAGACTTAAGAGCAGGCAGAGCGCCCTTCCTTTCCTCTGCTGGCATAGAAACCTGTTCCCTGTGTTCGCCTGACCTGGGATCTGGGCAGAGGCTCGGAGGACCCTGGATGAATCCTACCTTCCTGCTCAGGGGTGGAGGGCAGAGGGCACAAAGGCTCCCTCCGTTAGCTGGAATTGGGGGGTGGGGCGGAGGGGGCTTGGGGGCAGGGGGCCTGAGCGCCTGGGGGTGTGGTGACCGTGGGATGTGTGCTCCAGAAGAGTACCGGCACTGTGTGTCCCTGGAGGGTGTGAAGGGTAGGGAGTGAGCCTCAGGAGTTGGTAAGTGCATGGGTAAATGTGCTGATGTGTGTAGGGGTACATGGATGGGGTGTCCTGTGTGCCAAGATCAAAGAGTGTGGGCCATGCGTGTGTGTGCGTGCACACACATGTACACATGCCGGCAGTTGTGGATGGAACTTGACCCAGAGGTTGGCGGCCAGGATCCCCGAGGCCTGACATGTTGGCCGCATGCAATACCTGTCACCCAGGCTTGGTTAGCATCCCTCCCCAGGGACAATGGTCCTGCCGTTTCCAGTCCAGCTCCCCACCCCAGGTTATGATCCAGGGCCCCAGGGAGGTGGGCACTGTGCCCTGATGGGTGGCCTGCAGACCCCACTGCTTTTCTGACATGAGACGGGCCAAGGGTCCTGGGCTGGGAGGGGGGACTGGGGTGCGGAGCATCCTCTCCAGCCTTAGGTGACTTAGGGTCGTAGGAGACCAGCCCCAAATCCGGGCTAGTTAAAGCTCTAAGGGACTCCAGTCATTGGCCATTCGTTTGCTACCTGGTGAATGCGCTGCTAGTAAAGTGGTCCTGGGCCCAGAGGGAAGAACAGCTTTTCCCTCACTGAGCTGGGCTCATTCGCTGGCTGCCTCTCTTTACCAAACATATGATGCTGATTGCGGTTCTGGGGGAGGCCGCTCCACGGGGAAAATGGACAGTCCTGGGGGAATGGGGACAGCGGAAGAGGCACCCAGGTGCTCCAGGTCAACTCTCCTTCAGGACCCTCGCCTTGGGCCCATGCTCAGATTCAAATTGTCCTCTCTGCTGGGTGAGTGGGTCTCTCTTAGCACGCCCTGGCCCATTCCCTCCAACTACATAACCAGTGGCCAAGCTGACAGGTTTCTTGTGGTCTCATACATGTTCCCAGTCCAGCCAGACTGGGAAGGGGGCTTGGGCCATGCCAAGCAGAGTGTCACCATAAACAAGAAGTCAACAGACTTCCCTTGAGGCATGGGGAACAGTCCAGTGGGATCAGTGGACAGAATATGGCTCCAGGTCACCAGGAGTGCACAAATCTTTTCATCCCATTAAACTCCTTTAAGAGCATGTGCCCATCGGGCACTGCCTGGTGAAAATCCAGCTGGAACCCTTCCCTAACCTGTGCTCTCTGGGGTTACTCACCCAGCAGAACGGCTGACCCATGAAACCCTCTGGAATAGGGGGCTGGGGCTAGGGGTGTTCAGTGTGGAGCTGAGAAGGCTTCCTGGAGGAGGTGATGTTACAGTGGGGACCCGGAAGAAGCGGTGGAGGGATGTGGATACATGGATGGATAAAAGGAGCAGAGGAGCTTTCATACTTGGCCAGAGGTGTGAGTACAGGCAGGGTTGGGATGGGCAGGAGGTCTTGGTCAGCTGGTATCAAGTAAGTCGGTTGGCATGAACTAAACAACCTAAGGTGGAAAGAGGGAAAGGAATAAAAATCACTCATCACTGGGTGCCCACTTTATGCCAGGCTCTGTGCTGGGCATTGCAGTCTCAAGTGGGGAGAGGAAGATTAATCAATTACCCAAGATGATATAAAAAAGCTCCCATGACAAGAGCTCTTTGATTTGAGGTCTCTTCAAGCCAGCCACGAGGAGAATGCCTAGGGGCCTTACAAGAACCCGAAGCCCAGAGGTGAGGGCCAGGCGGAGAGAGGCAGCTGGGAGACATCCACTCACACGCTGGAGCAGGGCAGGGGTCAACCACTTTGGGAGGGAACAGAGAGCAGAGGAGAAGGCCTGAGATTGGACCTTGAGGAATTTTTGCCTCCAATGACCAGTCACTTGCCTCATTTTAGCCCTGGCCCTGAGGGATGAGCCTCCAAAAGAAACAGAGAAGAGGCGGCTGGAGGGAGGGGACCAGTACTGAGTGTCCTCCCTGCCTTGTGAAATCCCCTTACCAGGTACCTTCCCTATGGTATTTTATTTCATCTCCACTTTACAGATGACGAAACTGAGTCTTGGAGAGCTCAAAGAGCTCAGTGGGAGGTCACATAGCAAATGACAGAGTCATTTCACCAGAAATGAAGTGAGAGATGTGGGCAGGTCCAGCAGACAGTTTCTGAGTTATGTGCTACGTCCTGGGTGCCCTGAGAGGAAGTGACATGAGAAGGGCCTCGTGCCATCCTTTAGAAGAGATGTTAGGACCACCCCACAGGTGATTATCATAGCAGGATGTGACTGAGTGAGGCTGTGTCCTAGGGGACTCAGAGGAGGGAGCAGTCACACCCGGATAAAGGGACGAGGAAGGGCTTCAGGGAAGAGGAGGGACTTGACAGGACCAGGAGGATAAGTAGGTTTAGAAACACATAGATGGCACAAGGGTGCTCTGGGTTGAGGGGAGAGCATAGCCAGGGCATGGAATAGGGGAAGGGAGAGCAAATATTCTGTTTTTTCAGGACCATAGGGTGAGAGTGGAGGAGTGATATGGGACCAGGTTTCAGAGGTGGATTGCGGGTGACCATCAGGGAGGCTGGATTTGATATGCGGTTGGCCTTCAGTTAAGGCTGTGGACAGTGTGGAGCAGAGAGCACAGTGATCAGGTTTGAACCTCAGGGGGACAAATGGACAAACCCGAGGAGCTGCAATTTCACTGCCCAAATCCTCACCGGGATGCAAGGGGATCCCAGTCCCTAGTTTGAAAACCCTTTGCTGGATTCTTCTCCCTCTTCCTACAACCACACTAGGGATCTAACTGTTGGACCCAGGACACTGGTTAAGTGGTTCTTTCAGTGAGTGCCACTCTGGAGATAGTGAAAGACACAGGGTCAGCACGGGCAGCAGGAGGGCATGCTCCCAGCACGGCCGCGAAGGGGGCCGTGGGTGAGGGATCGGTCTACCTGCTTTGCTTGTACGGACTCATGCTGGAATCTGAATAATCACCATCTGAGACCCCACAAATGTGAGGCTGTAAGTTAAAAAAAAGTCACTGTGTTAGAAGAACCTTAACGAACTGACCACTTAAAAAGTAGTCCCGGGGCTTCCCTGGTGGCGCAGTGATTGAGAGTCCACCTGCCGATGCAGGGGACACGGGTTCGTGCCCCGGTCCGGGAGGATCCCACATGCCGCGGAGCGGCGGGACCCGTGAGCCATGGCCGCTGGGCCTGCACGTCCGGAGCCTGTGCTCCACAACGGGAGAGGCCACAACAGTGAGAGGCCCGCGTACCGCAAAAAAAATAGTCCCTACCTGAACAGCTCTCCTTGCTCAATGCCAGCATCAATCCCTGCCCATCACTTAACATCCATGTCCATCAGGTCCTCTTTGGTAGTTGGGTGGGGTCAGCAGTTGACCATACGATGCCAATGGACTGCACGGTGAAATTGCAATCCTGTAAAAGTTGTGAATTTTAATGACACCAATCAAAGGGGACAATGGAGGACTCTTCTAATCCCACACAAAGTCATAGACAAACAAGAACCTGGCAGAGGTAGGCCAGTTAATAACACAAGGAGAGAAAATTGGCCACAATGAGTTCATGATAGGAAACTTTAATCATTATGCCGTGACAGTGAAATATGAAATGAAAAAACGTCATGTCATGCTAGCATATAATGTTCAAAAATATTACCAACCCCAACCCAATCAATACTTGCTTTGTTCTTTGTTCATTGAAAATTTGAGCATGTGGTTGTACTTACAATCTTACTTTGATAATGTTAGTTTTTATTTTCATATTTTTAGTTTCATTTCTTGCAATAAAATCCCAGCTGAAAACTTTTCTCCACTCACCATTTCCTATGAAATTTTCTACCCTGTCTTTTCTTTTTTTTTTTTTTTTTGCGATACGCGGGCCTCTCACTGTTGTGGCCTCTCCCGTTGTGGAGCACAGGCTCCGGACGCGCAGGCTCAGTGGCCATGGCTCACGGGCCCAGCCGCTCCGCGGCATGTGGGATCTTCCCGGACCAGGGCACGAACCCGTGTCCCCCGCATCGGCAGGCCGACTCTCAGCCACTGCGCCACCAGGGAAACCCTCTACCCTGTGTTAAGTGGATTCACTTGGCCCCTTTCTGGTCCAATTGTTGTGGAAATATGGAGACCTTATGTGGTCAGTGTTTAATATTTGTAAAGTTTATGAATGAATGGACGAAAGAATGAACGAGTGAGTGAATGCCATGCACTTAGCTTTTCAAGTCTCTTGCTTCTGCATTGCCCGCTTCACCCTAGGTCATTCCTTCATTTACTCAGCATTTAATTAGCTCCTGTTGATTGCCAGGCACTAGGCATACAACTGTCTACAAAACAGACAAAAATCTCTGCCTTCATGGAGCTTATGTTCTAGTGGACTCGCTGGCAAATCTCCCCTTCCCCCACCTCTTACTCCCTTCCCAATAGTGCGGCTACTGTCCCTGGGACCATATTTGCTCAGAGACCCATGTATGGATCGACTCGATAAGTTAGATGAGGTGATGCTATAGTAACAAGCAGCAGTGTTTTCATTCTTGGTTGTGCCGCACATCTGGGGTCATGCACGTTGTCACAGAACTCAGTCACTTTTCGGTCCAGGATAACAGAGGCTCCTCGTGGACACGTGTCTCCATGATCACCGTGGCAGGGAACAAGACATGGCCAATTGCACACTGGCTTTTACATCTTCTACCTGGAAGTGACCAACTTCACTTCCACTCAGTTCATTGGCGGAAGCAAGACACACAGCCACACCTTCAGAAGGGCAGGGAAGTTCAGCCTGCTGAGTGCCCAGAGGAGGAGAACCAGAAAGATCTGCCCAACAGCATGAAGATCACACTCTGGCTTCTCCAAGAGAGGGGCGGCGTAGCCTTTAGGAGGACGTTAACGTGAAATTGGGGGAAGAGGAAAGGTTATCTTGGATTGGATCCCTTGGAGCATCTTAGCTCCCAGTCCTGGCCGCTAGCTCTGATCAGCAGATATGAATACCTTGTGGCCAGCAGAGCTTGCTTTTGCCACTCTCAAGCCCCAGTTTAGCAAAGCAGTAGGTTGGTTTTCACAGGGTCTTAGCTTGTGCTGCTGTAGCAAAAATACCATAGACTGAGTGGCTTAAACAATTTACTTCTCATAGTTCTGGAGGCTGCTTGTCCGAGATCAGGATGCCAGCAAGGTCAAGTTCTTGGGGAAGGACTTCTTCCTGCTTTACAGACAGCTGGGCACTTTCTTGCTGTGTGCTAACAGGGTGGAGAAAGAGAGCTCTGGTTTATTCCTCTTCTTGTATAATCCCATCATGGGGGATCCACCCTCATGACCTCATCTAAATCTGATTATGGAAGGCCCCACCTCCAAACACCATCACACTGGGGATTAGGGCCTCAAAATATGAACTTAAAGGGGACACATTCAGTCCATGGTATAGAGGAAGCTCTGCTACAGGAGTTCCAATTCTGTTCTGTTACTTCCCCTCTGAGCCTCAGTTGCCTGATCCGTAAAATGGGGATAATAATCTTTATTTTGTCCCTACTTAAAGAACTCCAATTAATTCATGGATGTGAACGTGCTTTGATTATAAATCGCTTCATACGAGGCATGAATGCTCTTTATTATTGCTTTTAAGGCTTGGTGGTGGATTTGAGAGGGTAAGCTGGTCAGGGATCAGAACTCCCTCACTACTTTTAATTCTATCATTTCAATTCTTTGAACCTTGAAGCGTTTTCGAAGATATCCCCTTTCTAAGAGATTCCTCACAAGCCTGTTGGGAGGTCCGGCCTTGACCAGCTTTGTCCCTCATCCCGTCTTCCCCAACACAGGACAAAGCTGCCCACTTGCCTTTAATAGTCAGCCCCGTTTCATTCACACAGCTTTAGCTTGGCCCCTGACCCCCTAGCTGAGTCAGACACACTGTCCAGACTGGAGAAGCCCTTACTCCAGGCCAGGCACTGTGCTTGGCACTTCACACACATGGCTTCGTTTTGTCCTAATGACGCTAGGATGTAGGCCTCTAATGTGTCCATTTTACAGATCAGAAAACTGAGGCTCAGAGAGGTGAAGTCACTTGTCCATGTTACTTAGAGATGCAAGTTAGAGGCTGGCTTCAAACCTAACTCTGCTGGGACTCCAGAGCCTGAGCTCTTGACCCTCAGGCTGGGGGACTCCTGCTTACTTGCCTCTGGTTGGTTTCATCTCTGTTGCTGACAATCCCACTTTGTACCTTGGATAGGCTTTTCTCTTGTTTCTGTGGATTTGGCTAAGGCAGCACGGTAAATGCAGAGACACCAGAACAAGACTGCCGCTGTTCAAGTCCCAGACCTATCACTTACTAGCTTTGTGACTTTGGGCAAGTTTCTTAACCTCTCTTAAGTTCACCCAGATCATCTGTTAAAAAAAAAAAAAAAAAAAAAAACTTATAGGGTTAGGGGGAATCAGTGTGATAATTGACATAAATTACTTAGCACAGTGCCTGACTCAGTGACAGCTTGTTACAAGTGTCAGGAACCTCTAAATTCTCTCTCCTTAAATCTGGTTGGCAGTGGGGAGCTCTGTATCCCAGACCCATCTTCGTCAGCTGTCTCCCTGCTCCCTGTTAACTGTCAGCTGACTCTTTACCACCAACAAAAAAAGAGACACTGCAGACCTCTTCCGAGGTTCTCCTGCAGTAAGTTGCCCCTTGAGATCCATTTGGAGGCCTCTGTGTGCATCCACTATGGTCCATTTGCCTCTTGGTTCAGAGATTTCCGGTGGGAGTCACCTCAATTGTGCTGACTCTGCAGGAGAAGAGCCATGGGGCGGATCCATCGTCTGTGCTCAAAGCACGGGGAAGGATGTGCCCCATCCCCACTCCCATCCCCGCCCTCCACTCCTGGAAGGAACATCAGAAGAGCAGGAGCCAGTGGGATGTGGAACCTGGGAGTTTTGCCCCAATCCATACAGAGGGAACACAGACCCTGCGTAAGAGCAAGCAAGTTCCCAGCGGCACTGACTGGGCCTTGGCACATGGACCCTGGCTAGCAGGCAGCAGGGGGACTCCGTTAACAACCCAGGTTTTGGAACCAGACTGCTTGGGTTCAAATCCTGACTGTACTATGACTTGCTGTGTGACCTTGAGGTTTACTTAACCTCTCTGAGCTTTGGTTTCCTCTGCTGTAAAGTGAAGATGATCTGCTTCATAAGGTCTTTATGGGGATTAAATGAGATAATCCTCCCAGGCACTCCAGAAACACTGGAGTGCTGCCTCTGGGCATGGACTCAACAGTCAGACATGTGGCCTCCTTCAAATGAGGAACCAATGACCAGCTTCAGTCGCCTTAGAACAGCCGCAAGTACTTGATTCCTTCCGGAATGGACTCTGGACTGTCAATTTGGGAAAGGGGGACAGGATTAAATCTCTAGCCCCACTTCTTCACGCTGTTAGATGAAGACCCCAAGACCCAGGTGGAGTTGAGAGGTGACTTCTTATTTCATTCTGCAAAAAAATATTGAGGGGGTGATAAAGCCTTATGGTTAAGACATCAATCTCTGAAGCTAGAGTCCAAATCCCAGCTCTACCACTTATGAGTATATCACCTTGGGCAAGGGATATAACCACTCTGGCCTCAGTTTCCTCACCTGAAAAATGGGGATGATAATCATGCCTACTTCACAGGGTTGTCCCGAGGGTTACTTGAGGGAATAATGAAAAGCATTTAGAATAATACCTGGTGGTGTTCATTGTTCAATATATGTTAGTTGTTATTCTTTTTAAAGAACTGTTTCAGCCACTGCTCTGTGCGCTGGGAAATATAACAAGGAACCAGATGGCTTTGGTCCCTACCCCCAGGGCATCCACCCTCAGGGTGTTGGACAAAGACAGACACTAAGCCAGCAACCACCAGTCTTTCCGTCCCACCGGCTGTGCTGAGTGCCAGGCCTGAGAGGTGGGCACAGGCTGTATGTGTGACAGCAGGGTCCAGTCTGGGGCCCACGTGGAGTGGGTGGCAGAGCTGGCACTCAGGCCTGGGGGCCTTGACCTCCTGTCCAGTGGCCTCAGCCTACATAGCGTCTCTGTGCCATCTGAGGGGACAGCGTGTGTGTGGGTACAGCCTTGCAGCTCGGCATAAACCGACCTGGGACCTCAGAGGGAGGCTAAGGCAATGAGGCAATTCTTCAGCCAATGCCTAGGCTGGGCGCCCTGGGAAAGGGAGTCCCTGGGGTGGCTGGATGGCAGATCTGGGGGCTATGGGTGGCCATGGCCACCATGGGGAAATGCCAAAAAACACAGGTGCCCAGACGCAGTCTAAGTTGGTGGGAAAGTAAGACTAGGAGGAAATTCCAAAGAGAAAAGGAGATACACAGGGACAAGCACTGTATATGTAATATCTCACTTGTAATCCTCACAATAACCCTGGGGAATAAACTACCATTTTACATGCCCATTATACAGAGGGTGAAACTGAGTTTCAAAGACGTTACCAGTGAGAAAGTGTTCGATCCAGAGGAGGAAAGGCAGGTTCTGGGAGCAGGAATTAGCTTCCCTGTCATTTCACCACTTAGAGGTGTTTGGGCAGGGCACACCACAAGGATGCCTAGGTACATTTCCCTACGGCAAGGGAGCAGCTCCAGAAGGGAAAGGTTTACAGGGTGGGTTCTAAAATAGCCTTCCCTCCACGCCATCATCCCATGAGCTCCTCAGCAGACAGGGAACGATGGCCTGGAGATACATGGACGAGGCCGAAGCCCCATGGAGAATCCATTTAGTGCCTTTCAATGGGGCCGCAAAGATGCTGGCAGGTGAGCCAGGGGTGCTCATCTTGCAAATGTGCCCCTGGAAGGATGGGTATAAACTGAATTTATGGAAATGGAGTCTAGTTTTCCCAGCGGTGTGGGAAAACTGAGTGACCCCCGCCTCAGCGGGTAGAGACTCCAATGCTGGAAGCTTGCTGGACCCCCAGAGCACAGGCATCCGTCCACCTGCCGACCAGCACCACGCATGTGTATTTAAAGCATCCTCTCCCGAATGTCATACAACAAAGACTCTTATCAGTAACTCTACTGACAGCCTTCATGGACCTGGAGTGATTGAATCCCCATGTGCCTCTTTCTCTCTCCTTCAGCAGGTCCAGACGCAGCCTCTTAGCTGGAAGCCTCGGAAGGCGTGGGCGGCTTCTGCCTCAGCCACGCGCCGGACTGACTGTCCTGGACGCCCGGACTGGCTGCGCTCCAGGTCCCCCGGGCATCACAGGCACGCTGGGCGCTGAAAGGCCTGCTCCTGTTCTGTCCTGATTGTCCCCCCAGATCCCCACCCAAAAGGAGACTGCAGCTGTCTCTGGGATGGAATCCTCCAGGCTTTGGGTTGAAACAGAGGGATTTCCTCTACTATTCGGTTCTTTAAATGAACCCATTGCCAGGGCCTCTTCCCATTCCTGCCACATCCACCCTGGTCATTCATTCACCCACTCATTCATTTATTCCACAAATGGAGCGCATGCTGTCATTCACTGAGTTCATTGCTGAGCGCCCACTAGGTGCCAGACACTGGGGAGAGAGAGTTCTTGCTTTGAGTTCTAGGAGCTGACAGCCTCCCAGCTGGGGTGGGTGGAATCCCTTCCTCGGGGCAGAGTCCTCGTCTGCCTGTTCACCTGTGTGGCTCAGGGTCTGACATGCGTACATTTGTTGAAAGGACACACAACACGCGGGTGATGAGATGGCTAAGGTGACAGGTGCTGGTTGTGCTGCAGGGTGGGTGTGGAGCAGTCCTATTCGGCATAGGACCCCCGAGAAGTCTTCATGGAGGTGGTGGCATTTGAGCTGCGCCTTAAAGAATGAGTCAGATCTCCTCTGGAGGAGGGGATGGCGTTCCCGCCAGCACGAGCAGCATCAGAAGAGATGTGGAAGCAGGAAAAATCAGGCCTGATTGGAGGAATTCAAGTGATCTTACCTGGTTGGAGCATGGGGTGAATGAGGGGAGGGAGGGGGTGTCACAAGCGTGGGTTTTTTTACCCACATCGGCTGGATAGGAGCCCAAAGTGGGGAGGTTTAGAGGAAGGAGACCAGAGTTTGAGAGCCCCGGAATTCTAGAAGCCTAGAACCATCAGCTGGGATCCAGAGAGCCCATTGACTCGGCCCCCACTTGATGGGAGCATCAGTGTTGGTCTGCGGGTGGGGTGGTCCTTGGATGAAAGGCTCCCAGCGAGGGCATGAAAGCATGGACTTCCTAGAAGTGTCCGCTGAAGACACTGAAGAGAATGAGGACCCCCCAGCCCGAGGTGAGTGGGAGGGGGGCAAGGCCAGAACTGCTTGGCCGGCTCACTGTCTGCATCTTGACCAGGCCTGGCTGAGCCCGCTCGGCTGGGGGTCTCCAACTCTGTGGATACAATCTGGGGGAGATCTGACCAGGTTGAGGGCGAGAGGCCTCCAGGATGGCTTTCCAGGCCTCGCTTGTCCCTGCCATGTTGTCTCTGGGACAAAAATGACCTGGGGATGAAAGGAGATGGGGAACTTCAACTCCAAGGGCAGAATCCGAGGACTTACTGAGACGGACACTTGGGCAGAGACCCAAGCACCTTCCCAGCTGGGTGGTCTGCACAGGGGTCAACACAACCCCGGAAGTGGCCCTCACAGGGACGGCCAGTGGAGGAGGGCAGAGAGGAGAAGACCCCAGCCCCATCAGGACTCGTCCGCTTCCCGCCCAGTTTCCTAGGAGGCAGGTGCCATCACGGTCCCATTTTACAGATGTGGAAGCTAAGGCACAAAGAAGTTAATAACTTGCTCAAGGTTACACAGTATGTACGTGGCAGAGCACAGCCGAGTAATTGGCCCAAGGCCACCAGGAAGTGGCTGTCCAGAGAATCTATCCTCAGGCAGTACTCTAGATCCTGGGACCTAGCTGCTACCCCACAAGCAAGTTTCTCCCTTTCTAAATCCCTTTCTGAAAAGCAAATATCCCCTGGCAAGGGAGGCATGAGGTCCTTGACCCCAGGACCTCAGTGCAGGAGTTCCATGCTGCTGCCAGGAAGACCGAAGCCAGGCAGGGCCCAGCACCCTTTTCCTTGCTCTATCTCTGCACATCCTTCCCTCATTGCACCTAAATCAGGTCATACTGCGCCTGCTGCAGGCACCTGTCACCCAGCCTCTGTGCTCAGCCTGGAACACTGCACCCCAGGCTGTTCCAGGACAAACTGGGGCCTGAGCCACAGGCTTCCCCAGAGGCATCTCTGGAGCCTGGAGGATGGACGGGGGCTGGCAGGGTTCGTGGTGCAATCGGGATCACAGCCCCACCTTGAGAGGCATCAGAGCAGGGGAAGCCCAGGGTCCCTGAGGCTAACAGCCCTAATTCACCAGGGTCCTGGTCCTCCCTCCCCCTCCCCCACCCTCCCTCCCTTCTTTCCCTTGCTCCTGTGCTCGGCAGGGACAGGAAGCAGCGGGGGAAGGGAAAGTACAGGCTTTGGAGGAAGGCTGCTTCCTATCCCAGCCAGCCTGACCACTCACCAGTTATGTGATCCTGGCTTCCAGATGTCCCCCTCAGTTTCCCTACCTGTAACGTGAGGGAGTGTGAGCGTTAGCAATGACTGCAAAACACTAGACACTGGTAGGTGCCTCCATTTCGAATCCCTCCTCTGAACTGAGCCCTGGCAGGGAGCTGGGGCACAGGCAAAGGAGGAGGGGCACCCCCTGTCCTTACCTCACAGCCCTGCGGAGGAGACAAGCCATCACAGATGGGCAGTTACGGAGCTTTGTGATGTGTGATGTGGCAGACAAGAGGCTGTGGAGGTCCCGAGGAGGGCGTGTCTGATGGGCTGGGGTATCAGGGAAGGCTTCATGGAGGAGGTGACAGTGGAACTGGGTCTTAAGTGGTGAATAGGACTTTGAAAGGCAGAGAAGAAGGCCACAGTCATTACAGGAAAAGGCTCCAGTGTGGGAAAGGCATAGTGAGGTCAATGTGTTTGGAGCAAAGTGAACATGTAGGACATGGCAGGAGGTGACACGGAACGGTGATAGGGAACCGATGGGGAAGAACCTTGAATGCCATGCTAGGAGTTTAACCTGCCCTGTTGGACAAAAACAATGGGAGCCATTAAGCTCAGGGGAAAGGGAGGCTGCTGTGTGTGTGTGTGTGTGTGTCTGTGTGTGTGTGTGTCTGTGCACGCATGTGCCTACACATGGGGTGACAGAGGGGACGGGAAGGGAAACAGCCTGGAGGTTGAAGGACCAAGTACGAGCTGGTAGAGATGGCCCAGGAGAGAGCAAAGTAGCAGCCCCAACGGGGATGGAGAGCACAGGAGGATTTCGGGAGAGCGTTCGGGCAGAAATGTCAAGGCTTGGGGAGAAGCTTAATGCAGGAAGCAATGTAGCCTCATGGTTAAGGACATGGGCTCTGTGGTCCTCCTGCTTGAGTTAACTCCCAGCCCCATCACCTACTGGCTGGGTGGCCTTGGATAAGTTACCTCACCTCTCTGAGCTTTGGTGTTTTCACCTGTAGTACATGGATAGTAAGAGCACCTACCTCTGAGGGGTGCCACCCAATTTTATATGTAAAGCACTTGGAATGATGTTTCATCTATTTGACAAGTATTTATTGAGCATCTACTATACCCCAGTATTATCCTATGGGTGGCAGATATAGCCAAGAAACAAACTAAAAATTCTTGCCTTCACTGGGGATTATACTAGAGGGTTGGGGAGACACATCAAACAAGATACATAAGCAGAATATACAGTCTATCAGATGGTGGTAACTGCTAAGGAAAAAACAGGAAAAGAGAGCTAGGAAGCGTTGAGAGGTTGCAATTTTAAGAGCGACCTAAGTGCCTGAGTGACTCAGGTTTTGGAGATGGAGCAATCATGAATGGCATCTCAAGTTCAAGGAATGAGCGGAAATTGGAGGCTGAGCTGGAGGGTAGCAGGGGTTACTGAGATGCGGGGGTTTGGGGATAGCAGCTCAGTGAGTTGGGTGCACCCGTCCCATGGATGCTGAAATCACCCCAGCTGATGGCAGGGCTTGGGGAGCAGGGAAGCCAGGAGTCAGGTGCCAAGTGTTTGCTAAGAGGAGGGTGTGGTTGGGACCTTGAAGATGGCAAGCAACAAAGCGGGGCTGGGGTGTAGCCTCCCAACCTGAGGGGCGCAAGGAATAGCAGCCCCTCCTGGAAGAAGGGGAAGCAGGTCCTCAGGCAAGGACACAGAGAGCCTCTCAGGGAGCCTGCTGGCTGCCGAGTGGTGGTTGCAGAAGGCATAGTGGGAGGTTAGCAGAGGAGGAAGTGGGCCAGGGGCTGGCTCAGGGGCACAGAGCCACAGAGCATCCCCTATGGATGGATGGTCTGTTCGAAGACGGGTGGGACCTCCGTGCTGGCGGGGAGGGTGTATCTGGGCTGCTGACTGATAAATACTGGGATGAAAACCTAAATGATGGATTTAACTCTGACATCTTCCCTGGGGAGCTGTCCTCAGCTAGAAAAATGGGAAACCCAGAAATGACCAGCTTTGCACTGTGATTATATGTATTGATCCATTCATTCATTCAACAATATTTATTCACCACCTGCTAATAATGCAAGCGCTCCTCAAGGCACTTGGGATATATCTTGAGAAAAACAGGTCCCAAATCCTTGCCCTTGTGGAGGGGAGACAGGTGATAAGCAATAAACATAATAAATGCTTTATATAGAGTATGTTAGTAATATGTGCTCTGGGAAAAATAAAAGAGCAGGATGAAGGATTAGAAGTGAAGCTGGGGGAACAGGTTGCAAGTTGAAATGCAGTATTAAGGATAGGCCGCCCTGAGACGGTGCCATTTGAGCAAAGACTTGAAGGAGTGAGGGTGAGAGCCACGTGGATAGTGAGGGGGAAAACGTTCCAGGAAGTGGGAGCAGCCAGTGCAAAAGCTCTATGGCATGAGAGCCAGAGCAGAGTCACCAATGGGGAGATGAGAAAGGAGAGGGCATGGGGCCCAGATCAGGGGGTCTTGAGGGGTGAGGGGAGCTGGCAAGGGTTTGAGCTCTAGAACCACATGACTGGATCCATGTTTTCAAAGGATCACTCTGGCTACTCCATTGGGGATAAACTGTAGGGGGACAAGGGGTGGCAGCAGTGGAGGTGACAGGAAAGGGTCAGGTTTTGAATCTGTTGGCTTTTGCAGCTTCATGTGATATCTGTCACCTCCATTAGTTTTTATGTCACTTCTGCCTTGTTCGCCTGTCTCCCAGCGCCTAGGTGACCGCTAAAAGTTAGTGTCCCTGGGAGACTGCCGGCATTCATTCATTCATTCATTCATTCATTTCACGTTACAAATATTTATTGAGCTCCTACTATGTGCCAGGCACTGTGCTGGGTACTTTGTACACATTTTTCAATTTAATCTTCACAGTGCTGTTGAGATGGGAGCTATTGGCCCCTCCACTCACCTGGTTTTATAAATGAGGGGACGAATACCCAGGGATTACAGTGGCTCGCTCACTTCTTAGAAATCCTCTTTCCTGCCCGCCCCCTCACTCTCCCCTTGGCTGCTTTAAGGTCTAGTGGCCCCTTCCATCCCTTCTCCCAGCGCATTCATTCCCCTTTCTCTTGTCTCTCACCTCACCAGCCCAGATTCTGCATCCCAAAAGTCAAGGACCTGGGAAAAGACAGGTGGTCTGGCCGATCAGGAAGGAGGTGAGGCGGGTAAATGCCTAGTGAAATATTGACCCTGACACACTAAGATCAGTCCCTGTCACCACCTCAGCCCCGCTCACACCACACTTGCTCCTGAGGCCGAGCCTGGCTTCTCACACTGTCTTGGGCTTCCACTGTCTGGTGGCTTCCTCCCTGTTAGGTCTCTCGTAGGAGTTTTCTGTGGCCTGACGCCCACTGGAGGCCCAGCTTGGGATGGTTGGAGGGAGGGTGCTCAGCATTACTTGCTCTGGTCCCCATCATCTCTTGCAGGGATGCCCCTGGGCTCCTCCAGGAGAAAGTCCCACACACGCACCCTGGGTACCAGTATGTCCTTGGGGCACCCCAAACTCATGCACGAAACCAAATGTGTCTGAGGCCTCGATGTCATCACGTGCAAAACAATACACTTTATAAGGTTGTGAGAATTAAATGAGATAATATGTGTGCCTGCCACAGCTTCAGTTTTCAACAAATTCCACCTGCTGTTACCATTATCTTCCCCCACTCCCCAACTCCTCTGCCTCTGGATTGTAAGTTCCTTAAGGATGGAGTTGTATCTTACCTTTGTATGCCTAGTGGCTAATTCAGGGCCTGGAACGCAGTAGGTGTTTATCAGTGCTGGATGAATCGATGGAGACTGCATGAATTAGGCCCTGCAGAATTTCAAGTTTACTCTTCCCAAGAGGGCTGACATTGTTAAAGGGTCAGTGCGGAGTGAGTCTGCCTGTGTTACCAACATCGCTCACCCAAGCCCTACTCTCTGGGTGAGAGTCACCCCAGGAAGCTGGGGCGGGCACAGGGCCAGTGTAGGATGAGGGGGCTGGCTGAGACGCCCTGGGCAAAACTCTCCCTCGAGTTGAACTGAAGCTTAAGTTCAAGTCCACCACATGTCTGGGTGCTGGTTCCCAGTCAGCATTCTGGACAGGAGGGAACCAGGAGAAGGAGGGCGGGAGTGTGGATGGCAGGGAGTGAGGCTCTGTCAGGAAATGAACTCCGCCATCTTGTTCTGGGCTTGGCCAGGCCCCTGAGACGGAGAACTCCTGAAAGAAGGCAGCTGGGGATACAGCCGCTCCCTCCGAGCCCCTTACCTTCCTCCTACTGTCAGTCAGCCCACTGCAGATACGCCAGGGCTGAGAGCTGTCTGGGCCGGAGCCACAGAGAGAACATAATTAAAAAGACACTGCTGGCCTACCTGAGGATCCTTGCTTGGAGACACAAGGAGGACACAGAAGCAAAGAGTTCCCTTCTCAGAGCAAAGGCAGAGTAAACAGCACTCACTGAACAGCCTTTTGCAAATAAATGGCAACAGGCTACCAGCCCGCTGCAGCTTTGCCTGGCACGTACATCACCGAGAGAAAGATCCAGAAAGAATCTCAAATTCATATTCCACACCCTCTGTTTGACTTTGCTTCCCACTCCCACCCCACCTCATGAAGGCAGGTGATTGCCTGGGAGGGTCTCAGAAACCTCATAGAGAATCGATACCCTGCCCTGAGAAGCGCTCCGAAGTCTTTGGTGTTGGAATAATGACAGTCATACATTCTTTTATGTATTCAATCAGCACTGAGAATGCCATGGGCAGCAAAAATAGACCTGGCCTCCAGGGGCGTGCACTCCAAACGGGATGACGGACGTGAATCAAGTCATCTCACAGGAACAAGATGCATCCTTACAAACTAATGGAAGTGCTCAGAGGGAGAGAAGCTCGGCTCTGTAAGAGGCAGAGAAAGGATGCTGGGCATGCGTGGACTGGCTTCCTGGCGAAGGGGGGCCCTGAGTTGACACTGAAGGACAATAGGGGGTCACTAGTTTATAGTGGGTCACGGGGTGAGCCTTCCAGGTAGAGTGTGGCAAGTGCAAAGGTGGAGAGAGCACAGGACACATCTGAGGGATGGCATGGAAGCTGGGAGACACACAAAGTGTGGTTGGGAACATGATGACAGATCAGCTAGAGAGGCAGGCAGGGCCAGATCACACAGGGCTCTAGGCCAAAACTTTAAAAGGTTTTGGTCTCTATTCTAGGAGAAATAGGAAACCATTGGTGGGTGAGAGAGGGTGGCGGGGGTGATGGAAATCTGTCCAACTTGTGTGTTGGTCTGTTCATTCTGGCCACTGGGTAGAGAATGGATTCCGGGGTTCGGGGGGGAGGAGTATATTCAAGAGGTCAGGTAGGAGCTGCGGCCCAGGTGGAGATGGTGATGGCTGGGGCAGGGATGCTGGTGGCAGAGGAGCAAAGGCATGGATGGATGCCAGGGTCTTCCCAGAGATAAATCATGATCTTTGGCAATAGCTTAGGTGTGGGGGTGGGAAAAAGAGGTGCCGAGAACAGCCCCCAGGCTTTTGGTCTGCACACCTGGAAGGATGGTGGCTCTTTTCACTTTAGGATCTTTGGAGTGGTGGGGGTGGGTGTTTCTCACTTCCCTTACACCCCAAGTGTTGACTGTAGTGGGTAGATTCACTGAAGTCAGCGAACGAGGGGCTTGGTGAGCTATTCCAATCGTCTCATTCTGCAGAGGAAGCATCTGAGGCTCAGAGAGCACAGGACTGACAAAGGGATGGGATCAGAGCCCCTGGACTCCCATCCGGAGCTAGGAGAGCACTGCCATGGAGGAGCTCAGGTTGTACATGAGGCTGCTTGGGCTCTAACCCTGCCTGTGCTCCCACCCACTGAGTGAATCTGGGCAGGTCACATGTCTTTAGGCCTCAGTCTCTCTACTGTGAAATGGAAAGAAATGGAATGGCCACTCCTTCTCTTCTGAGGGGTGGTCAAGAGTCACTGTGGGTCACTGAGTGGGAAGTAGTTGGGGGAAGTGAAGAGAACAATGCTTTGACTTCCTGTGGGGGCTGAAGTGGGAGAACTGAGTTGGGGAGGGATGGGGGGTCTCTCCCCACTTCCTGCCTTCCTGTCTCTTGCAGGCCTGAAGGCTGAGTAGCCATCAAGATGCCTGGTCTGCTGAACCAGATCACAGGGGCAGCCCTGCCCCTCACCGCATCCGACGTCACCTCCTTTGTCAGTGGTTACGCCCTGGGTCTCACCGCCTCCCTCACCTATGGCAACCTGGAAGCCCAGCCCTTCCAGGGTAAGGATCCCTGTTGGCGCTTCCCCAGGACCACCTGCTCCTCCAAGCAGAATCCCCATCCTGACATGTATTAGCCGATTGACACTGGACAAGTCACGTCACCTCTCTGAGTCTCAAGTTTCCGCATCTGCGAAACAGGAATACCACTTCTGCCCTGTAGGTCTTAAAGCTGGTAGCAAGTCAGCTCAGGATTCGAACCCAGGTTGGGGCTTGGCCCCAGCCCACTGTCCCAGCCCTATTTATGTTCACAAGACATGCCCACCTGTGTCAGATAGCCAGTCCTCCACTTTCCCCAGTGAGCCTCACGGTAGGAGAGGCGTCCAGACTCAGTGGAAGCCAGGAGCTCCCAGTCGTAGGTGTGGCTCTCGTCCCCGTGACCTTGGGGAAGCCACTGTCCTTCTCGACATCAGGGTGCTCCTGCACCTGTTTGGACGCCAGGGTTTGCAGGAGGAACAGATGAGGTGATACATGAGGAAGGACAGCGTAAAATGGAAAACAGTCTGCAAATGAGTCATCAGTGCAAGGCAGTCAGGAGTGTGGACCGGCGTTCCCCTGCAAGAGATGTTTGTAAATTACACTCCTCTCCTTGCACTTAAGGAAGGGAGTTATGGGAAGGCTGGCCAGGAGGGTTCTGCGTAAAGGCTTGTTATGGTTAGCATCTCTTCTCATCCACAGTGACGGGGGCCTCCTAACCCCCAAACTTCATGTCTCGGGGCACCACCCTCCAGCCTGACCTGAGCTTCTGAAACTCTTTCAGTTCCCAAAAGAAACCTGCAAGGGAAAGTCTCCTCCCTGCGGAAACCTCCTGGGCAGAGCAAACGACACTTTTCCTCTGTTTAAGGAAACCTATAGAGGGTGGCTTAAAGTGAGACCCGCGAGGAACCCAGGGACTAAATTACTGAACAGCTCTGGGACAGTGCTTTGGCTTTCCACGTGCAGAAAGGACAGCCCCCCCATTTTGTAGATGCGGAAACTGAGGGATGGGAAGCTGGGATTTGTGGAGAGTTCACCATGGGCCCAGCACAGTGCTGCCCTCATGTTAGCGGGCAGATAAAATGAGATACGACCTTGATCCTCTGAGTGTGGTACCCCAGCCATCGGCATCACCCAGAGCTGGTTAGAAATGCAGAATCTCAGGCCCTGTCCCAGAACCACTAAGTCAGAATCTGCATTTTAACCAGACCCCCAGGTGATTCATGTGCTCTTGAAGTTCGAGAAGCACTGAGATAGAAAGATGTAGGGCACGCACTATGGGGGAGGTAGTTTAATAAGTGGTGGCTGGTTTTTCCATTTTCATAACGACCCTGAGTTTGGGTCTATTATCCCCATTTTACAGATGGGGCTGTGAGGCGTAGAGATGCTAAATGTTTTTATCCAAGGTCACCAGACTGGGGAAGGGGGCAGGGCCCGGATTAGAACCCTAGCCCTATTCCTCCAAAGCCCCAGCTCCTGGGTGCCATGCACGGGACCACCACACAGAGGTGTCTTATTAGTCCCACACATCAGGTCACGTAAAAATCCAGATTTCCACTCTCTCTTGAAAAATCAGAAGCCCTGGTCACACCGGCCTCACAGGCCAGCAGAGTAAGAGTTGGCTGGGACAGGGGAGCAGCCGTCCCTTTCCAGCTGCCCTGCAGCTGACACAGAGCCTGCTGCTGTGCATCTCCTGCCCAGCCCCCAGAACCAGGAGGTCCCAGCCCAAGTTCTCTCTGGAGTCCTCCAGGTGGCAGTGAGTACCATCCACTCGGATGGCAGACCAAAGGCTCCAGTTCCTTCTCCGGGGTGGGGCATGCAGAGTGGGTCCGGGGCACCCCGCGATGCCGGACCCTGCTCTGGCAGGTCTCTTTGTATACCCACTGGATGAGTACACCATGGTGATCGGCTTTGAGGCAGTCATTGCCGACCGAGTCGTGACAGTACAGATCAAGGACAAAGCCAAGATGGAGGGTGGCCACTTAGATGCCACTGGCCTCCGAGCTACAACTGTCACAGGTAAGAAGGCCAGAAAGGCTGTGGCAGGGCCTGGGCATGGCTGGAGTCTCAGGCAGACTGAAAGGGCAGCAATGGGATTAGGGTAGAGAGAGCACTACACTACGAGTCAGGAATCCTGTGTGACCTCAGGCCAATAATTAACCTCTCTGAACCTCACCTTACTATCTGGAAAATAGAGGTAATTGTTTCTGTTCTCACCTGGAAAGAGTGATAAGGCTCAAAGGAGGCAACAGAAGGATTGTTGAGATATCTCTAAAAAACAGAAGAGCATGCCATTTAAGCTCAGAGGTTGTAGAATGAGTCACACCAGGATTTGATTGCCTATCCTGTTGCTTGCAAGCTCAGATAAGAAATTAAGCCTCATTTGTAAACTGTAACTAATAATCCTATGCGTCCAAATCTCAACAAAGAGCATGCAGAACACCCATCACAGCCCCTGGTACAGAGTAGGTACTCACAGCATGGCTACTGATGCCTGCTATTGCGGCTACTGCGTCTCAGAGAGGGTGAGTGACTGGCCCAAGGTCACACAGCATGTTAGTGGCAGAGCCAAGGCTTGAGTCCAGACCAAGGATCATGTGATATGAGATTCTTACCATTGGATTTATGATGGAGGTAAAGTTTGTTCACCTGATCATTGAGATGTTCAAGAATCTTTTAATGAACACTCACGATGTGAGATGCAAAGTTTCCCCCAAGATTTTAGGACTTCTCCCAGCCTGGAAGAATAGCTAGGACATGCCTGGTAGGGACCACGATAGGAAGTTGACAGTGGCTATGCCAAAAGCGGTCCAGATAATGTCAGAGGAGGGAAAGAGCGGTCCAGGTGGGACCAGGGAGGTTTTCGTGGAGGGGTTGGATGGATGGGTAGGATGGGCTAAGAAGGAATGAGGGATGGGCCTTTCAGATGAAAGGAGAGAGCATGGAACCTGGGGGAGGGGGGAATGCTCCAACGTGATTCTCGGGGGGACATAGAGTCTGCGGATAGAGATGTGACCCTCTGTTGGGGATTTGTGGGTCCCAGTCTCCCAATCCCCGCAGGATACAGTGGAAAGTACACAGGCCTGGCATCAGACCCATGTAGGTTCAGATCCTGGCTCAGTAAATTAGTTATTTGTTGAGTAATTTGAGCAAGTTGCACCCACATGCTGAGCCTCAGTTTTCCCATCAGCAGAACAGACTGCTCTAACCTAACACACAGCAAGCTTAGAGGGGATGGGAGAGAATGTATGCGCAGTACCTGACGCCAGGCCTGGCACTGAGGAAACATTCTGCAACATCCCTCCTTCCTGCACACCAGGAAAGGTGGCTTTGGATGAGGACTTGGAGCGGATCCTCTTTGTGGTCAACCTGGGGACAATCCCCCCTATGGAGAACGTCACCATCTTTGTCAGCACCTCCTCGGAGCTCCCGACGCTGCCCAGCGGGGCTGTGAGAGTCCTGCTACCTGCCTCAGTTCTGCACCGAGAGCACTGGCCCCTCCAACCAACAGACCCATGGGTGAGGAGCCCCTGCCCAAACAAGGCCAGAGTCCCGGGTGCAGCAGGGAGATGGGCCGGTGGGAAGGATAGGAGGTGAGGCTGAGCTCTGTAGCTGGCCCTGTCTCAGTAACTGTCCCTCCCCTGCTCACATTTCGAGCACTTAAGAATCTCCCTGAAATGCTCTGTGTTGGTACTGGTCAGAAGTGTTAGGATTTGGACAGCTTAGTATCAGAATTTCCAGGCTTTTTTCTTTAATGCACTCAAGAGGTATTTTCAGAGCACCTAGGTGCTAGACACTGGGGAGGGGGTGTTAGGGACCCAGAGGACACGAAACCCACATGGTCCCTTGCCTTTTTGGAACTTGGTGGGAGAGATCATTATCCAACAGATAACACAACAAATGTGAACTGTTTATGAACTTGTATGCATAATTAATTATGTGAAAAGTGCAGTAAAGGAGAGGTTCATTGGCGAAGAGTATAAAAGAGGGACCCAACCGGGGAGTGGGGGGTCTGGGGGCCTGGTCAGGCTTCTCTGAGGAGTGGTATTTCAGCTGAGGGCTGAGCCAGGAGGGGGGTGGATATAGGCACAGAGAGAAGCGTTCCTATAGGTGAGAACAGCAGGGGCAAAGGCCCTGAGGCAGCAAGGACAGGGCCACAGAGGGGGACTAAAGGACAGGTGACATGAGATGAGGCTGCAGAGATACAGGACACCCGGTGGCCCTGGTAGACTTTGGATTTCTCCCCGAAGCAACAAGGAGTCTTTTTTTTTTTTTTTTTGGTAATATAATGTAGCTTCTTGATTTTTTTTTTTTTTTACATGTCTTTATTGGAGTATAATTGCTTTACAATGGTGTGCTAGTTTCTGCTTTGCAGGGCCGGGAGGGTACACTCCAGGACAGTTTCTCTATACTCCCCCAGTGGGGGAGGAGGGAAAAGGGGTTGGGTCACAGCCTGAGGCACCTGCAGCTGAGATTGGGGCTCCTCCCATTTTCCCACCTATAAGCCCAGGGGGACTAGCGTTTCCTCTGCAGGGAGAGAGGATGCCAGTTTTAAAGTAGCTTGATGCATACAGGAGATGTCTTTTGAAGTCGTGTATCTTATCATTCAATTCCTGTCATTAAAAAAAAAAATCTGTTCCACAATATATTAGCACCACTGTGGCAGAAAAATAACACTTGAATTAATTACCAGTTAAACTACTTAACTCCCCCTCCCCAGCTTTGAGCCTGAATCTTTGAGCCAAGTTGAAATCTGGGAAGATGTACCGTATGTATCTAGGAGTTTCATACATACCCTGGTTGGGCTATGGGGACAGCTGGGAGCGCGTGCCCACTGGGACACAGAGGACAGTGACAGCAAACCCCTGGACACCACCAGTTAAAGTGCTGACCTTAAGGTGACCTGACGGGGAAGGGTTATTTTAGCCTCCCACATGGGGCCAGCCCAGAGGGCACTCCTCAACCACACCACAAATAGTAATTAAACACCTACCATGGGGCAGGTATTGTTTTGGGTGCTGGGAATACAGCAGTAAACTAGACAGACAAGGTCCCTGCCCTCGTGGGGCTAGCATTCTAAGGGAGGAGACAGACAATAAAGTAATAAGCCCACAAACATGTCATTTGTTGGGTGATGAGCTCTATGGAGATAGTTGCTACAGAGGCTAGAGGGGGACAGGATGGGGTGGGTGCTAGTTTCGCTAGAATAGACAGGGCTTAGGCAACACTTGAGGCCTGATCTGAATGAAGGGGACTGGCCATGGAAGTATACTGGAAGAAGAACATTCGGGGCAGGGGGCAGAGCAGGCAATAAGTGCAAAGGCCCTGAGGCAGCAACAGACTTGGTATGTTGGAAGAGCAGCTGGAAGGCTAGTAAGACTCTAGCAAAGTGGGAGAGTCAGCCTGTGTAGGGCCTCGAAATCTAGGGTGAGGACACTTGTTGGTACAACAGAGAAGCTGGTGGCACCAGCCAGTCTCAGGCCAGGGAACACCAGCTCGTGTGTCATCTATATAAATGCTGCCATAGGCGCCAAGCCAGGTGCTTGGAAGAGGCAGGACCTAGCAGACCTGGGGACATTCAAGACCTTGGTGGATCAGGGAACAAGAGGCCAAGCAGTCCCCGGTGCCCCTGAGGTGGCCCTGATAAGCTAACTCCTGCCTGTTAAAGCAGGCAGAGTTAACAGAGATGCTCTTGGGAGACGCCTGCATCCAATTCTGATGAACCTCAAAGTTGCTTAGATAGAGGGACATGGGAAAAAAATAAGAAAAATAGATAATACCAAGTGTTCGTGAGGATGAGAGAAGGAAACTCTCATTCATTGCTTGTGGAAGTGGAAACTGGCCCAGCCACCCTGGAAAGCAATCTCGGGCAATACTCGGTGTGTGCCCTTTGACCCAGGGATCCCAGAGAAATCCTTTTATACATCCAAACATAACACACGGATGAAGATGTTCATGGTGCTGGCGTCTGTGAACACAGGGAGGTGAAGGCAGGAAGAAATACGTACAATATAACAGATGGCCCCAAGCCATAGCACATCAGCAGGAAAGACTTCGCTTTGCAGACAGCCACCTGGACAGAGCTTACAGACACAGTGTTGGGTGAAAGAAAGGGGAGCAATTGAATGAGATTCCTAATACAAAGCTTTCTTTTCAACCAAAAGTCATGGTGTGTTTTACAAAAATATGTGCATATTCAGAGCATGTATCAAAGACCTCAGAAGGCATGACCATAGAGGGGAGGGAAATAGAGCAGAATCAGAGACAGGGTGAGGGATGACAAAGATAGAGACGTGAGCGTTCAGCAGTGACACTTTGCTAAGCGCTTGCTCGAGACGGCTGTGTCATTATTATCCCCATTCAATGATGAGAAAACCAAGACTCAGAGAAGTGGCTTTATGCGAGGGTTCCCAGCCTGCAGAGACAGAGCAGGTATTCCAGAAGTGGTGTGACGTATGTAAAACGTTTCACGGCCGAGCCACAGAGACCCGGGTGAGGATGCACACTGCCGAGTCCCAGTGGCGGCAACTTAGGCTAGTGACCTCATGTAGCTGAGCCTCGGTTTCCCCACGTGGTGGGGGGGGGGGGAGATGAGGGCTCTGAGGCCTTCCTCTGGGGGCGTGGTGAGAACAGTGTGAGCCCCCATGCCTGGTGCCTGGCCCATCCATCGTAGGTAGTGGTACCTTAGGTCTGAATCCAGGCTCTCCCTGCAGGCAGGCTGAGTGAGACTGTCAGCATCTGGGGTGGAAGGAAGCCCCTCAGCCCCCTTTTGGGTGGGGCTGCTGGGGTGCCAGGGCTGCCTGGGACTTGCCGTTTTCTCCATGTCTTCTCGTTCTCCCCCCTGCCTCAGCCCTGACTGGCCGCCTCCTCTGCCTCTCGGCCCCCTTCCCAGCAAAGACAAGCATTGCTTCGGCCCCCAGGACCTGGACTCCTGGAACAAATTGAGCCTGGCGACTCTCCTGGACACCGATGTGTCCAACCCCATGGAATACGAGTTCAACTTCCAGCTGGAGATCCGTGGGCCCTGCCTGCTCGCAGGTGAGAGGGAGCTGCCTAGACCCGGATGGGGCTGGAAAGAAGGTTCGAGGCCACAGCGGGGTGGGTAAAGGAAGGGGAGGGAGGGAAAGCTGGCCAGCCCAGATGGAAGACAGCCTGAAGCTCATGCCCCTCGCCCCCGTTTCCTGCTCCCCAGCATGCAGCCCAAGATGAGTCTTTCCCAAGGACAGGTTTCAAGGCTGTCCCTACCCTCACCTCAATGGCTTCCCCGGGGAAATGTCCACGAGGACATGGCCATCCGGAGTCCGCGGTCCTCAGTCTTCTTCTGGAGCCACAGCCACAAAGCTGCTTCCTGCTCTTCCCCTTGCATGGCAGAATCAGATGGGGAACTTTCCAAATCCCACCACCTAGACCCCACCCCAGAGCTTCTGATGACATTGGTCTGGGTGAGTCCTGGGCATTGGAACATTTAAAAGTTCCCAGGCAGGGCTTCCCTGGTGGCGCAGTGGTTGAGAGTCCGCCTGCCGATGCAGGAGACGCGGGTTCATGCCCCGGTCCGGGAGGATCCCACATACTGCGGAGCGGCTGGGCCCGTGAGCCATGGCCGCTGAGCCTGCGCGTCCGGAGCCTGTGCTCCGCAACGGGAGAGGCCACAACAGTGAGAGGCCCGCGTACCGCAAAAAAAAAAAAGTTCCCAGGCGATTCCCCCCCCCCCGCCCCCCACCCAGAGCTTCTGATGACATTGGTCTGGGTGAGTCCTGGGCATTGGAACATTTAAAAGTTCCCCTGTGATTCTAACAAGCAGCCAGAGGCGGGTGCCATTGTTCTGATGGTTCCCCTCCCCCATCCAATCAAGGTTTTAAAGAGACACTAGGATGTGGTTTCTTGTCAACAAGGGTTCTCCCAGAGCAACAGGACATCCCAACACAAGAGGCATTTATGGAGTGCCCACCGATGGAGCATGGAGCTCTTTCTGTCTTTCTGTGCCCTGTGAGGAAGCCATTCCTTTGACCCCCACTGGATCCTGAGGTCAGGGCAGGAAAGGCCATTAGAGCCCATCTAGCTAAGCCCCCCTTTTGCAGACGGGGAAATTGAGAAGGCCTGTCCCCGGTTTTACACAGCAGGTCAGGAGCCCCTGAGGGGGCTGGAGTGCCAGTCATCTCTGGCCTGATTCTCAGGGTCCCCCACCAAGCTCCTCTCTCTCCGGGGACTCCTGAGCCTACCCCACTTTTCTGTGCCACTCAGGGGTGGAGAGTCCCACCCACGAGATCCGAGCTGACGCCTCCCCGTCCGCACGCTCCGCCAAGAGTATCATTATCACCCTGGCCAACAGGCACACCTTCGACCGGCCCGTGGAGATCCTCATCCACCCCAGCGGTACTGTGCACCAGGCGGGGCCCCCAGGATGCCTGTGGGAGGGAGGAGGTGCTGATCCCATGGGGCACAGACACGTGGCCCCCCACCCAGTGGCCAGTGAGAGGGTAGGGGCACGTGACAGAGGAGGAGACCAACTACTTGCCGCCTGGGAAACGTAGCGCTAACTGGCAGAATTGAGTGTCTCCTGCCCCATTCTAGCTCCTGAGACCCCAGGGTCTCACCCACCCAGTGGTGTGCTTTGCCCGCAGGCCAGCTGAGCAGAGATCTTTGAAGCCCTAAAGCTCCATGAGACCCTGGCAGCTCTGAACTCTCAGGGAGCAACTCTTTTGTCTCTAACAATTCATCGAATGTTTAGATGCAAAAAGATCAGAGCCCAGAATCACTCCCATTTTACAGACGGGTACACTGAGGCCCAGGGAGGGGCAGTGAATCACCCACAGCCACTAGGCTCTCCTGCCTCCCAGCTAAGGAGTCTTCTCAGGGTCCCACACTGCCTCAAGCAGCCAGGGATCCCATCCCCCTTTTCCAACTGGGAGTCCTCCGCACTGTGAAGATCCGCCACTCCACCAAGGCCCCCAGCATCACCCTCACCCTCGGGCAAGTGCCAAGAGTTGATCTCATCTCTGCAGAGCCCTACATGCCACATGTCCTGATGGAGAAAGGGGACATGACCCTGGGAGACTTTGACCAGCACTTGAAGGGAAGAACAGATTTCATTAAAGGGATGAAGAAGGACAGCAGTGCAGAGCGAAAGGTGAGGGTGACTGAAGCAACATCAGTGGTGGCAGAACTGGGGTGGCACTGGGGACTTGGTCTTTGCTGGACCAATGAGGAGCCTGAACCTGAGGTTGGGGGTGGGTGTGACTTGCCCGAGGTCACACAGCAAGCTGGTGGCAGAGGGAAAGTGGACGTCCAGATGCAGCAGTCACCCTGGCACTGCCCTCCTGCTTCCTGCCAGGTCACCTGTTCCTAGTGCCACCAAGGTGCCTAAGCCAGGCAAAATTCTAGGCTGGTGGCAGAAACAACCTTGGTCTCCTCCAGGCTAATCCACCCCCAAGAGGCACCAAGGACCCTACAGCTGGGTGCCCTCCCGGCTCCATCTCTACTCCTGGGCCTCCCTTTTCCCACCTGCTGAATGGGTCTCTTGCTCTTCCTGCCTCTGGTATCCCTGCTTGCTATTAGGTAAAGAATAAAGGCAGAGCAGGGAAAGCCTGAGAAAGATCCTTTCCCTCTGCCCGCCCCTCCCCCACGAAGTGAAAGGATAAGGGCTCCATCAGCAAGGGGTTGGGGGTGGGGAAGGGGGGTAGGAGGATGCTGAGACACAGCCACAAGCCACCACCACAGTCTCCCTCCTGCTCGTGACCCTGCACATCGAGCCGGGCCCTGAGTGCCAAGGTAGGCTTAAGAATCGCGGGATACTTCTTTTTATTGTCTCCCATTTTGAGATGAGAAAACTGAGGTTTAGCACCCAAAATAACTGGTGAGCTGGGAAAAGGGAGTTGGCTTTGGTGACAAAGAGGCTAAGGACTTTGCCTTGCTCATGTGGGGCAATTGTGCTGGATGTAAGGGCCCCCCGTTCCTGCTGGCCTGATTGGCAGAGGAACAGACAAGAACGCGGAGATAACTTAGAGCTGACGACATCATTCCCTTTGGTAGAGATCCCACTGGAAGCCCCTGCTTGGTGGGGGGTAGGGGAGTTGGCGAAAGGAAGGTGTAGGTGGCTCAATGCCCATCCCCACGTTAGAGACCCCACTGGAAACACCTGTCCTCCCAGAGGTGCCCCCTCACCCAGATGAGTCAGTTGGGAGAAGAGGCTGGAGACAGGCTCCCATAGCGGTGGTGGGAATGCCGGGGGTGCCACTCAGCTCTGAGAACTGCAGCACGTGGGCAAGGGGTGTTGGCAGTGAGCCTCCCAGGCGTGCCTGCCAAGCCTTAAATCAATTAGCTCTGGGACCACTGAGGCAAATGAGAATTAATTTGCCACCTTGGGTTGGTTATGCAAATACCCTGTATCCTCATGAGCTCCAGGGATGACAGCCATCAACCCACAGCTGCTAAGAAGTGATGAGTTTATTGTAACTGGATAATGGGAGCTCAAGACATCAGAGGATCCTGAGCCCGGACCCCCACCCCATGCCTCGGAGAGGCAAAAATCGGGCTCCTGTCACTACCAGATGTGGCTATTGCTGCCTTGGGCTCTGTCATCAAAAGGGCCAGGCTGGGCAGTGGCTTTTGGCAAAGGAGCTCCCAGTGGGAGGGAGGAGGGCATCCAGAGGCATCAATCAGGAAGAGTGAGTGGGATGAGCTGTCAAAAACTGCGATTTAGCAAAGAGGGGGCAAATGACACAGGGGGAGACATTATGTATGAGAGATGGAGATGCAGAGAGAAGCAGAGACAAATAGAGACAGAAAGACAAAAATACTGATGCACATAGATCAGTAGCAGACAAAAAGACCCACACAGATTCATCCTCTCATTTATTCATTCAACAAACACTAAGTGCCCAATAGGTTCTAGGCACTAGGACGAAAGCACTGAAAGTGACACATCTTTTCCTCATGGCGCTTATATTCTAGCACAGGGAAACAGACAAGAAGCAAACTCATGAGAAAGATCTGTTTAAGTGAGGGCCGGGGGCTGTGAAACACAAAGCAGGATGATATGATAATGAGTGATGAGTACCGGGTGCTGTTCAGCCAGGTGTTTAGAGAAAGCCTGTCTGAATATGAGACCCGGTGGATTGTGAAGCATTGGAAGAACACGCAAAGAACTGGAAGCAGAATAATGGTGATGCGTTTGGAAAACAGAAAGATGCCCAGAATGGCTGAAATGTAGGGCAAACATGAGGTGGACAGGTAGGCAGGGGTCAGTCCTTAGGGGGGCTTCATGAGCCCTGGTACAAGGTGTGAGGGGAAACTATTGCTTAAGCAAGAGAGTAACAAGAAAGATCACACTGCCTTCTCTCTATAGAAGGGACCACGGGGAAATAAAAGTAGAGGAATCAGGCCAGGAGGAAGCTATTGCAAAGATCCAGGCAAGAGATGGTACTGTCCTGCGCTTGGGTGATTGCAGCGGAGACAGAGAGAAGAGGACAAGTTCAGAATGTATTTTAGCTGCAGAACAGGCAGCCCTCTGCTGAAGGAGTGGATGTGTGGGGTGAGGAAAAGAGACGAATGGAGGACAACTCTTAGGTCTTTGGTTTGAACACCTGAGTAGGTGATGATGTCATCTACTGAATTGAGAAAGGGACCCAAATAGACAGAAATTGAGAAATAGACAAAGAGAGATATGTACATGCAGAGACAGTCAGATACAGAGACAGAGAAAGTAGAGGTGGAGAGAGAGGGCGGCAGAGTGAGGAGAGAGGAAATGAGATTCGGTGCAAAGTGACCGGAGAGTCGAGGACAGTTCAGTAGTGGTGTGACAAGGCCAACTAAGAGGACACATGTAAAGATACAGAACTCTGGCGCTGTCCTTCCTTTAATGTTTACTGAGCCCATCTCTGCACCAAGCTCTATGTTAAGCCCTGGCGATGCAAGAGACTCGAGCATGACCTGCCTTCAAGTAGCCCCCGAGCTAGGGGGGAGACAGAGATGAGCAAAAACTCACAGTGTGAGACATGCCTGGGTCCCCATGACAAATAGCAATGGCAGGAGCAAGAGCGTAGATGGCTGCTGTGCAGACAATCTCTCTGCTGGGAAGCCGTCTCACAGGCATTGCATTTAGTCCATACAACTCAGTGAGGTATGTGCTCTTGTCCTCATTTCATGGATGAGGAAACTAAGTCCACCAGGAAGATGGGGGCAGGTTTTCCAAAGAGGTAAAATTTGAAGCGTGAGTAGGAAGTTATCAGTGGGAGAGAATCAATAAACCAGAGAATCCGAGTTCACAGCCAAAACGAGCCAGAGAGTGGCTTATCCCCTGGGTGTGAAAGGGAAAGAAACCACTATTCAACTGAGGACCTGCCTGTGTGCCAGGACCTTCCCATTTGCGTGCCAGCTCAGTTCATCCTCAGAACCACCCTGAGAAATGGACATTGTTTGCCCCGTTTTACAAAGAAGAGTCAGACCCAGAGGAGGGTCTTGCCCAATATCACACAGCTGGACGGTGACAGAGCTGGGATTCAAACCTAGGCCTTTCTGTTGTTGCAACCTGTGAATGTCTAGCAGAAGAGCCAGGTAGGGTCAACCTGGAAGTCTTTCACACAGAGGGTGAGTGGGATCCTGACAAGACTTGGAGAGTAATGGGGGACCAGCACGACCCCCAGGAGTAGCTCTGGACCCCTTGAACGCCCAAGTGAGAGAGTTTCCCTTTCTCCTCCAGACAGAAATCATCCGGAAACGCCTCCATAAGGACATTCCCCACCATTCTGTCATCATGCTCAACTTCTGTCCTGACCTCCAGTCAGTCCAGCCGAACCTAAGAAAGACCCATGGCGAGTTTATCTTCCTCATCGACAGGAGTGGCAGCATGAATGGGACCAACATGCACCGAGTCAAGGTACCTCTAAGAGGATCCCTACCCCCAGGATCTAGGGTCCCAGGGTGCCCGGCTTCTCAGCACTTTCTGTCCCAAGTATCCCTCCTTCCACACCTGAACCCATTCCTTAAATGACTATCCATGGCTAAGAGAAATGACAAACAACTTTTGTGTATGTCAGTTTAAACAGAAACCCCACCCAAACTCAACTCGCTCCCAAAATAAACCCCTGAAGTGATCTGAGCAGAGGTTAACTGCTGTCCATTTACAAGGGATGAAGTGATCAGTAGCTTCCCTCGGCATTCTACACGCCTTTGTTGTGTCCCTGTTCTGGCTAAAACACCTCACTAGGTACTAGGTGGAGAGGGATACAGAGCAAAAAGGAAGGGAACTAGCATTTGCTGAGCGCCTACTGTGGGTCAGATACGGTGTAGCCACTTAATGCACAGCTAGGTGTTTAATCCAGACAATAATCCTATGAGGTGGGCCAAATTGTCACCATTTTCCAAACAGGAAAACCCATCCTGAGAGTTTCAGTAAGGTACCCAAGATCATGGTCTAAAATTAAACCCATATCTGTCTGTCTGACTGTTTCTACCAGTGACATTGGAGATTCATTGGACATGGCCCCTGCCATCAAGGGATGTGTAGAATCCAGTAGAAATGACGTGGTTCATCCTTTTTTTGGTTTTTTTTTTTCAAATGCCTAATATGTGCAAAGCCCTGTGCTTGGCCACCTGGAAAGACGGTAGTTTGTAAACATAGTTCCTGCCCTCAAGGAGCTCACAGTCAAGTGAGGGGCATAGCCCTGTTAGCCAAGCCTGCCTGGGAGCATGGTCTTGATGCTTTGGAGGGTTCTGAAGGAGTTCAGGGGAAAGAGTGATAAAACCCTCCCCCCACATCCAGAAGCATTCCATCTCCATGAGGAGATTATTCACCACAATTATGGCATTATCCAACACTTCCTTGTATTTTTAGTTGTGCAGATGTCTGTCTCCTCCTCTGGAATTATCCACTCATTAAGGAAAAGGACCAGCTCTTTCTCATCCGTCTCTCCCCATGGGGTCTAGCTCTGTGTTTATGTGTAAAAAGCCCTTGGTTGCTGTTTATTGAACTCAGTAAAGGATCATAGTTCAAGAGAGCAAGGGATGAGAGAACAAGGAGAGGGCTCTGCTGTCACCTGAAATTTTGTCCTTCTCCCGACCTTGTCTCTCTTACTTCCAGAGCAACAGAATGAGCCAGGAGGAATGGGCTTAAGTGGGATCAGTGACGACAGCTATCTCCTAAGCCTTGCTGTGACTGGGATTGGTCTTGAAGTATGACAGAGCAGTCATATATGAGGTTCAAGTTCTTGTTTGAGCCTCTTGACATTGGGATGCAGGACTGCTTGGTACCTTTTCCCCACCCCTGCCCACCATCAAAGGCAGGCATTGAAGTAAGGAGCTGTCCACAGTGCTGGAGTGCTGAAGCATGCTCCAGGACTGTGTGGCCATGCGTATTCCATTCCACAGCTGTACCAACTTGTAAGACATCTCTTCAGTTACTCTAACGTATGATAGGATCACAGACCTAAAACATCTCTCAGAGAGCATTTAATCCATTTTCCCTGCCATTTTCCAGGTAAGGAAACTCAGTCCCCAGGACACTAAATGTTCTTCCCAACATCACAGAGCTGGTGCGGGAACCTGAACCTTCTGTATTCAGTGCTCATTTTCCTTAGATTGCCAATAGGGAATTATACAGACTCTTCCACTGAGACAACCTCTCTTCTCTGATTGTCATTCCTGCTACATGGCTCTGAGAAAAACAATGCCTGGGTTCCAGAGTCAATTCTACCACTGACTCGCTATGTGGTTTTGGACAAGTTGATTCTCAACTCTAGCTTCATTTATTCTTTCTGTAAAATAAGAAAGAAGGATTCATTCAAGGAGGGCAAACATATGTCACACATCCCTCTGTTCCCCTCCTCCAAGCCCAGACAGACATCAGTAATTGACCATGACACTTTTTTTCAGTGCTGAGCCTGGATTCAGTCTCTACCTCCTTCTCATCTTGGTGTTCCAGGCAGTTACCACCAGTGAAATGAAGCTGGTTTATGAGTAGAAATCCAGTTCCTGACCTAGAGACCTATTGTCAGGATTCTCTGACAATAACTTGGTTCACGTCTCAGTCCCTTTCCCCTTGGAGTCGCTCTTGCTTTCTTTTCCAGTTCAGCTCAGTGAGCTCAAGGTCATCCTTTTCACAAATGGCTTTGCATTGGCACAATCCATTCTGCTAAACGCGTCCCTTTTAGAAAAAGTCGCAGAAATTACTCAGGCCACACATCCCTTTCCCCACTGACAATGAGGCCATTGAGGGGTTGCTTGAGTCATTAGGTGGCTCATTAGGTTGAAGTTGTAGGAAAAACTAGGCTTAGGGAGGTAGGAGAGAATAGAAATCCAAACAGCCATGCCAAAGGGGAAAGTTCAGCCAATTTAATTTCCTGCAGCTGGTCTCATTCTTCAGCTGCTACTTGCTGCCAAAAACAGGTGCGAGCAGAGACAATCCGTATGGACCAGCAGAGTCTCCTCCTAGCAGCAACACACATCAGTAACTAATGAAAAATAAACAGATTGACTTCTTTTGCAGAAAAATGAAACATATTGACACAAGCAACAAAAGGGGATGGACAGAACATTAATGTCAATATTTACAGAGGGGAGTGGGAGAGGGGCTGCAGGGCTGCAGAGCCTGGAAGGCCACATGGTGTAAAAGTTGCCAGGATCTACTTGCTGCTGTTTCCTTCAAGGTTTTGGAGTATAACAATTTGTTTCTCTGAAGCTATGCTGAGATCCCTGGGGTGCCATCAATAAACTCTATAGGGATGAGGGAAAGCCACTCATTCCTGAGTTCTGTGCCAAGGCAGGGCCAACATAAATAAAGATCTCGGAGCTATGCTTCGAAAGCCTCAGTCCTATTCTCAGGTTTTACGATCCAGTGCAATTCCTTAACCCCCTGAGCCTCAGTTTCCTTATCTGTAAAACAGAGGCATTGATACTAATATGTATCTCATGGGGCTGGTAATAATAACCATTTACTGAATGTTTACTGTGTGCCACACTGAGGTTCAAAGGAGTGATATAACTAGCCCAAGGTCAAGTTAGTAATAGCAAAGGTGAGATTGAAGTCCAGATATGTTTAACTTCAAAGTGTATGGTGAGATTGAAGCCCAGATACGTTTAACTTCAAAGTGTATCTCCTTAACCACTATGCTATCATACATGTTACAGAGGTTAAATGAGATAATGAATACAAAGTGCTTAGCATATAGTAATCGCCTGACCTTTATCATTGCATTGTGTCACCATTACCATCAATATCGTCATTCTCCCTCTTGTCACCTCCTCCACCTTCTCTCTTTGTCATTATTGTTTAGAATATACCTTGATCAAAGTCTCCTGGTGTTGCATAGTTAGATGGGTTAAGACTCTTTAATGCTCACAGACCTTGAAACAGAGGGCTGCTTCATCACCGGTCGGACCTGGACCAGGCCACGTGCCTCCCTTAGACGTGAGTTTTGTTTTGGTGGAAGGGGGTGGGCGCTCCCTGCTCTCCTTACCGCTCAGGGTCAGTAGGAGGTGAAACTGACCTCCTGTGGGGCCATCACAGGAAAACTGTGATAGAATGGCTTTGAGAAATCAGACTTGCTACACAGATGAGGACTTTTATGATGATGGCTTTGGCTCAGCCTCTGGTCAACATCAGCGAATTTCTTTATCTGGGGGAGAAAGTGATGTTGGGTGCAGACAGAGGGTGAAAGGTCCACGTGGAGGCTGCTTCTGTGCTGCTATGAGAACAACGCTGTGTGATGGCCAAGGTAAGAACTCCTTCCTGAATCCTAAAAATTCCTTTCTTACCTGTCAGGATGCCATGCTGGTGGCTCTTAAGAGCCTCATGCCAGCCTGCCTCTTCAATGTCATTGGGTTTGGATCCACGTTTAAGACCCTCTTCCCTTCCAGTCAGACCTACAATGAGGTAAGGAGTGGGCATGGCTGGGACCAGAAGGGGTCAGGTGGTGAGAAACAGAGGCAAGGAAGGAAGAGGAAAGAGGGGGTAACCCCGAGGCCTGCCCTCATAGAACCTGTTCACACATATAGAACCTAGATGATGCCAGGAGCAAAGAACCAAAGGGAGGCTATCTCCATGTAGGCAGTCTTCTGGCCTCCCCCCTCCTTAAAATAAAGATCATGTGGGGCAAAATATGGATGTACGCTGGGAGGGGGTAGAGGGAAGGGGTAGGGAGAGGATATATCTTAGGCCTCCCACTCACTGAAGCCTCCATCTCATTAGAATGATAGACTCATGCAAGGAGTGCTAAAGGAGTGAATAACAAGGGATAGAGGAGTAAATAGGTGAGCGAGTGGACTAAGAATGGCGCTCGCATGGCTCAAGGTAACAGTTTGTAACTAGAGGACCCTTGGCCCCAATAGGATGTTCAAAATGGGAGCATCCTAGGGAGTTCCCTGGTGACCTAGTGGTTAGGAGTCCGGGCTTTCACTGTTGTGGTCCAGGTTCAATCCCTGGTTGGGGAACTGAGATCCTACAAGCCATGAAGCACAGCCAAAATAAAGGTGGGAGGGTGGCGGACATCTTACCCAGGTCTAGGAACAGGAAGGAAGGAAGGAAGGGAGGGAAGGATGGAAGGGAGGGAGAGAGAGACGGCGGGTGGGAAGGGAGGAAAGAAGGGCATAGGAGCCACTTTTCAATTAAAAATAACTTACTTGTCAGTTTTTTAAATACAGAAATAATATATATTGATTGTCCCACAATTTTGAAATCTAGATAATCAAAATGAAAACTTTGAAAATCTCCCATGATCAGTCAGAAGAAAAGAAAAACCACTGTTAAGAGCTTAGTATAAATCCCTTCTTGCTCTAAGCATTTACATACATTTTCAATAAAGGTAGGATTAGACCTCCCATACTTTCTGCAACCTATTTTTCTAACAAGACAGCCTATCGTGAGCATGTGTCCATGCTAGTAAGTATTCACCTGCAACGTAGTTTTCCATAGCTGCCTGCTATTCCACTACACAGATAGGCTGCGACTTGTTTAACGAAACCGCTACAGGTGGGCATTTAAGTTGCCTCCATTTTTTTCTATTTAGTTATCTTTGCAGCAAATACTTTGCATACATCCTTAATGATTCGCTTGGAATAAATGCCTAGTCTTGCTGGTTCCAAAGGTACATATACAGTTTTTTAAGACTTTTGTTATATTCCATTACTCCAAGTGTGGATGTTGGAGGAGCATCTTCCTGAGTCAGGAGCAGGAAAACATCTGATGTCCAGTGAGAATCTGTCCTTGCTACCGGGACGTCCATCCAGTGGCAGGAATCCTTGACCAGTTGGGTCTCACAGTGTCGGTCCAGGAGGGAGGAAATCTGAAACCCAGATTGGGGAAATGGTTTCCTCAGAGTATCATAGGGATTTAGTGCCACAGTCAGGCCAGGACTCAAGTCTTAAAATTTCTAGTCTTGTGGTCTTTCCACCATATCTCCTGCCTCACTCACCAGAAAAGGAAACCTCATTTGTGCTGGGCAGTTAGGGCTTGATGCGCTACCTTTTCCAGGGGTGTTTATATTTTGAAAGAGGAACAAAGGAAGGACAACAGTAGGTTAATACATCATGAATGGTGGCATTTGGGGCATTGGTAGGTGGTGTTATTGGGCAGACTCACACCAAAAAGTGGCCACCTATTCTTCCTGTGCGTGGGGCAGAGATGAAACTGGGAACATGAGTCAGCTCCAGTGAGGCTGAACTAAGATCCTGGGAAACAAAGGATTCATCCTCCAAGGGGCTTAGAGTCTCCACACCATATAATGACCCTGGGGACGATCCCCCTGCCCATGACCCTTCTCTGCAGGAGAGTTTGGCCAAGGCCTGTGACAACATCCAGAGAATGCAAGCTGACATGGGTGGCACCAACATTCTCTCCCCGCTCAAGTGGGTCATCCGGCAGCCAGTGCCCCGAGGCCACCCGAGGCTGCTCTTCGTCATCACAGATGGTGCCGTCAACAACACCGGGAAGGTGCTGGAGCTGCTGCGAAACCATGCCTTCTCCACCAGGTGGGCACAGGGCTGAAGGTTTAGGGCTCGGTTACTCTGGGCTGCCCTGGGCTGGGGATGTCAGAACTGGGGCAACGTGGAAAGTGCCAGGAGGAGAAGAGGGGACCCACAATTCCTACAGAGCTTTGCTTCCAGGATGGTGTGGCCAACTTCAAAGTTTGCTTTTTCCCCACAGTGGTTCAGGAGGGATAAGATGCCCACACCTCTGCATCCAGGTCTCAAAGAGCAGTCTAGGCAGAAGAAGTCCTACCTGCTTCGACTCTGCGCTGGGGCGGGAGGCGATGGGCTGTCCATGTGTGAATGTGAATGCCCACTGATGGCCCTCTTTCTTCTCCCTCACCCTCTACCTGAAGCTGGGGCCAGCTCTGAGATAGCTCTGCTGGATCATGGTCTGCCCCTTTCCCCATCAGGGGACAAAAATGGCAGAGAGGATGGGAAGTAGCAGCCTCTCTTGTCCCCCTCCTCCAGGTGCTACAGCTTTGGAATTGGACCCAACGTCTGCCACAGACTGGTGAAAGGGCTGGCAACTGTGTCCAAGGGCAGTGCTGAGTTCCTGGTGGAGGGGGAGTGGCTGCAACCCAAGGTAGGCAGAAGGGCCTCCATCTCTTCTGGTGCTGGGACCTCAGAGGCCCACACTGGTCACACAGCAACTCAGTGATGAAGCTGGGATGTCACCCCAAGTCTGAGCACTCCACTGCACCCCAGTGAAAATCAGAGTTGGAGACCACAGAGTGGACATTTCCTGGAGCTAGTACAGGACACTAGATGCCCTGGTCTCCAGCCACTGGCTCATATGCTCCATCCACTGGCTGGGCAGGATTGGGGTTCCCAAAGGAGTCACTGCCTCTATGGATAGGAGTTGCGCTTGGGGTCGTTTCTGGCCATGTTCCTGATGGTGACAAATGATGGCTCAGAAGAATCTAAAGGACCCAGAAATCAAGGCAATTATAGTCTTCTCTCCATGTCTTGCATAATTGGCACGAATAATCCAACACTTAGAAAATCCCTGTGTCAGTCCAGCTCTTCCAAGAACAAGAAACAGAGCTGAAGTTAAGAGTGCAAGAGGTGTCTTGAGGGATAAAATCTGTAGAAGGGAAAAGAGGAGGAAACAGGAGGGGAAACTTTTTAGTCCACGTGCAGATGCAACACTTGTGAAAGGGAAGGAGGGAAGCAGGATTGGTCAGGGAGAGCCTCAGACTGCAGTGCAGGTCTGACAGGGTCTCATCCAACCCACCAGGGGTCTCTGGAGCAAGAATTGCCCATTAGGTTGTCTCTGTTGGGTGGAAAGACCAGGCACTAATATCTCTGCCATGCTCATTTGTTGCCTGGGGGCTTCCAGGGAGAGGTGTGAACTTGGTTTGAAAGCTGAGGCATTGCACATGGAGACTGTCATCTAACTGCATTCCTTGCAGCAAAAGAACACAGTCTTGTCACATCTTACCCTTCCCCCTCCCCATATCCTCAGGTGCATTCTCTAGTAGGTCTATGTCTCCTGGAGGGGTGGGATAGGTAGGGTGGGAGGGAGGGAGACGCAAGAGGGAAGAGATATGGAAACATATGTATACGTATAACTGATTCACTTTGTTATAAAACAGAAACTAACACACCATTGTAAAGCCATTATACTCCCATAAAGATGTAAAAAAAAAAAAAAAAAAAGAATAAAGCAGAGGGAGGTTTGACTTCAGATAAAGAGAAGACAGTGTGACATCAGAAGCCAAGATTGGAGTGATGCAGTTGCAAGCTAAGGAACGCCACCGGCCACCAGAAGCTGGAAGAGGCAAGGAAGGGATTCTCTCCTAGAGCCTCCAGGGGAAAGCAGCACTGCCAAATGCTTGGGTTTAGCCCCATAAGACTCATTTCAGACTACTGGCCTCGAGAGCTTGTAAAAAAAAGTACATTGCTGTTGTTTTAAGCCAAAAAAAAAAAAAAAAAAGAACACAGTCTTTCTCAAAGGGAAATTTGAGAGTGCACCTCTATGGCTGCCACAATCCTCAAATCATTTTTCCCCAGCTATCCAGTCCATTAACGTCCTAGGGGACGTTACACCACTGTCTAAGCGCTAAACCAGGTGTCATTTATTGAATGCCTATCATGTGGCAGATACTTCAAATGCAGTATCTTCCCAGCTACGCTGAAAGTTGAGAATTACTAACTCCCTTTAACAGAAGGGGACACGGTGGCCCAGGGAGGTAAATTGAGTTGCTCAAGGTCACTATTCAGTCCATGTTTTGAGACAAACTTTCTGTGTGCCCCAGGCTCATCACAGCCCTACTCTGAGTCTTGGGTTTTTCTCATTTATAAAATGCTAAGCTTAGAGAAGGTGAAAGCAAAGATCTGCTCCAACTCTGATGCTCTAGGAGTCTAAGAAACGCAGAGGCATGTTTGCCGCTGGGCAAGCCGCCCAAAGTCTACTGTCACTTCTTCCCTGCTACCTCTTCTCATGCTCACACCCACGTAGTCTTCAGGCTCCTCATTTGTGCACACCCCCGTTCACACATCCCCCCAACCTGTGTTCTGACCCTGTCCAACAGATGGTCAAATCCCTGAAGAAGGCCATGGCCCCAGTCCTGAGTGATGTGACTGTGGAGTGGGTCTTCCCTGAGACTACCGAGGTCCTGATCTCACCTGTCAGCACCAGCTCCCTCTTCCCTGGAGAACGGCTGGTGGGGTATGGCATTGTATGTGATGCCTCCTTATACATCTCCAATCCCAGAACAGTAAGTACTTTAGAAATTCCAGGGGTCAGTGGGGGTCCAGAACCCTTCCCACAAAGCCATCCTTGGCTGGAAAGACAATTTATTTGTGGCAGCTAGGAGCCAATTGGATCTGGGTTTACTCTTGTGGGGTATAGTTGTCAGGCCATGGACATTCAGTCATGGTGACACTGCTTGGGTAAATGTTACCATCTCAATATGTGGTTCTCAAGATTCCCTGCAAGAGGAGAACTTGGGGAACATGTTTAAAATGCAGAACCCTAGCTCCTACCCAGGTCCCCTGAATAAAAATCTCTGAAGATAAGGCCCAGGAACCTGCATTTTGCATAATCTACTCCAAGTGATTTTGGTGAATAGTTCAATTCAGAACAATGGCACTCAGATTTCTTTCCCTGAACACTCTAGACAGATCATATCTCCTTAGATGAATTTGTGTTTTATTCATTTACATGGATAATTCTCTTGTATGTGGTGGCGGAAGTGGAATAACAGTGAGGAACTTCTCAAAGGGAGGTGGAATCCATACTAAAATGTAGAAGATTGCCTGAGATGCCATTTCCTCATCTAGCTTCCCTCGTTAGTAAGTCTCTCCACTCTCCTTTAAAGGATTTGTCATCTTGTTTTGTTTTTAAGCAGGAGTCACACAAACTCAATGCCTAGAGGGATTGAGCAGGTATAAAATGAACGAAATGGGCTTGTTGTAAAAATTAAAGGGACAAATGTCATGAGAGATAGCAGACATTCCCTATAAGAGGAAATAAGGGGTGGTGAGGAATACAGCAAACTGGAGAGCACACACTCTGTCTAAATGCTCAGCCCCTACTCGGCCCTAACAAACAGTTACCATGCAAGAATGTGGACCCTATGTTAAATGTGTTTCCAATCTTTCAAGAGAAGTTAACATTTTATTTGAAATTTCCAGATTTTAAAGTGTTATGGAATCTCTTAAGAACCACGGTCAGTAACGGTAAAAGTGTTTTGGAGACTAGAGTGTTCAACTGCAGGGAGAACGTGCTAAACAAAATGCTGGTCAAGACTTTGCACAATCCAGGCCTTTCTTGGAGGTCTGAGAGGTAGCAGATCATCCACAGACCTTACTACTAGCAGGGACTGTCAAATCTATTCTCCTTTCCTTACCCACGAGACTGGCAATGCTTTCTCCTACTACTAGAAGAGTTGTTGGGTAAGGGTATAATCGTGACTTACCCTCCCGGAAGGTGATCTAGAAATAACTAATAAAATTAGAAATATATACCTTTTCAACCCAGAAAAACCTCCTAAGAATCAAACACATAGAAATAAAAGTGATGTAATAGATTCATGGTCAAGGATTTATTGTAGCATTTTTTATGGTGGCAAAAACAAAATGGCCACAAAGCGAATGCTTAATAAAAAGGGGTGGTAGACTATCATACAGCCAAATGTTTAAAAGAATAGTTGACGTGAAAGATTTCCAAAATGTTTTAAGTGCAAAGTTCAAGCTACTGATAAATGTAAGTAATATGGTCCAGCTTTTGTAACACAAGATGACCCCAATAAGCCCTTATATTTTTATATATGTTTATATCATGGAGAATGAAACAAAAGGAACAGATGGTTCATGCTGTTATTTTTGGTTATCTATTTGGAGACAGCAGTAGCATTTAGAATTACACTTTTTTAACATTTAATAAAGAATATGATTAAAAATATAAACAGCATAAGTGATATGAAAAACCACCTCCATTCACCATCCCTTAAATTTAGGCAGGAGTCTGCCTAAATTCCCCAAGCAAGCAAAAAATTTTCTTATTATTTCAGTTCTTCAAAGGTAGAACCTCCACCATCTCCTCTCACACCCCTTGCTGCCCTTTGGATGTCCTTCCTGACATCCAGCCTCACGCTAAGCCCTCTTTTCTCTCCCTCCCTCCAGGACAAGAGACACAGCATGCTACACCCTCAGGAGTCCGGCAGCTCTGTGTTCTACCACTCACAGGATGAGGGACCTAGCCCAGACAGTGGAGACTGTGCCAAGAGCTTGGGGACACCCTTCAACCTGAGGCAGGCCAAAGATGCCCAGCCATCCAGCGGAGACTCCGCCACCAGTCCTGGTCAGTCAGTTGTTCTTTGAGCTTTACTCCCTTCTCCAGGGAGGCCATGATTGCTACATTTTTACTGAACACTTATTATGTGTTAAGCACTTTTTACAATCTCATTGAACGGTTAGCAGCTGTGGAGGTGGGTACTATAATACCAACTTTACAGATGAGGGAACTGAAACTTGGAGAATTTTAGCAACATGACTAAGCACATGGAACTTGAAAGAGGTAGAGCACAGATAAAGAGTTTAGACCTGTCTTCCTCCGAAACCTCTTTATGGTTTTAGTTTCCATTCAGAGGGTAATTACTGATGACCTATTAAGGCTAGGTACTGAGCGCAGTGTGGGAAGCAAAGATGACTCAAACATGGCACTTGTCCCTCAGAAGTTCTCCATCTAGTGAGAGAGATACAACTGGCATTAACTCTCTTAGAAAGCAGAATGACATGGACCACAAGAAAGTTTAACAAACTGTAAGGATCCCAGGGAAAAGAACATCTGGTAGAGGATATTAACAAAGACATAATGAGGGCAGTGGTTCTTAGAAGTGGGGAGGGAGAGGAGATGCCAGGCAGCAGCAGAAACTGCCCAAGCAGAGACGTGGAGGTGTCATTCCTAGAAAACGCAGACACAACTGGTATACTTGGAGCACATAATACCTTGAGAAATGAGCAGAAAGGAGAGTAGCTGGGTGGACAGATTAGAGCTAGGTTAGGCAACGCTTTGAATGCCAGGTGAGGTGAGGCATCTGCACATATTTCAGTAGGTAAGCAGTGGAAAACTCAAGATGTTTCCAAGCAAGAAAGGGGTATGCAAGCTCCTCTCTCTTTCCCCACTGTCCTCCACCCTGATGGCTTCCCTGTCTCCACTCCTGCCCCGGTCTAGACTTCTCCCAGCGACGGCGGGCATACAGCACCAACCAGATCACCACCCACAAGCCCTCTCCAAGGGCCCTTACGGCCAGCGACCCCACAACAGCTGCCAGGAGATACCCACTGAGGAAAACCAAGCTGCAGGACCTCACCAAGCAGACCAGCCTGGATGCTCCGCGGTGGCAGATTGATTTGCAGGTACCCAAGTAGGGCATATTGGAGTTGGGGGTGGCCATAGATGGGGAAGAGCTCTGTCTCCTGCTTCAGCCATAAGGATGGAGCTTGACCACAATTTACAGTGAAGTGAGTCACTTCTTCCTCCTTTTTCTGGATCTTCACTTGCCTGACCTCCAATGAAAACTTCCTAATAATGATACCCATTGGTCAATGACATCACCCATTCTCTGCTCGTAAAACTTCCCAGTTGGCAAGGAGCACCCCCATCTACACTCTCATTTGTTTTTACAGCACCCCTTGGAAAGGAGGGAATGTGGGGGCCAGCCACCCCCACTCCGTACAGATGTGGAAATTGAGGGTCAGAGAGGTAAAGTGACTTACCCAGGGTCACACAGCCAATCAAGGGATTGCAGCGAAGGACCTTCTTCCTGAAAAGCCCTTCTTTTCCCCTCTCTGTCACCTTCTGCACCTTCTGAAAACCCCAAGGCTGTACATTCACACGGGGCAGAGATCATCTCAGAGTTAGAAGCACAGCAGGACCAGTCATCCAGTGTCCGGCCAGACCAGGGTTTCTCAGCTCCCACACTATGGACACGGGAATTCTTTTCTGTGGAGGCTGTCCTGTGCACTGTGGAATGTTGGGCAGCCTCCCTGGCCTCTACCCACTGGATTCCAGGGACAATACCATCCCCGGTCAGGACAGCCAAAAACATCTGCAGACCCTGCCAAATGTCCCCAGGAGAGGGGGGCAAAACCACCAGGCTGAGAATCACTGTCCTAAACCAAATTGGTATTTGCTATTATCTGTATGCCTTATCCCATTTTCTTAAGAATGGGCTTTATGTAGCTTTGTCATTGTGAGTCTGTGGTTCCATAAAAGTAGCCTTTCGCTCTCCCATTCCCACCCATAACCCCCATCTCTCCCCACCTCCAAATACACATAAGCCCCCTATGCTCCCCAAAGGCGGGGACACTGCCACCTTGCCCCTGAAGGCTCTCCTCTGTGCTTAGCCAGGAGCCACTTGATGCTGTTGGAAGATACTGACCTTGGAATCGGGCAGACTCTGCCCCTCAAGCATGTTGCTTAGCCTCTCTGAGCCCCAATTTCTTCATCTATGACATGATGAGAATAGCTTGTCAGATGATTGAGCTAGCAGCCATCAACAGATGTTTCCTGGGAGCCAACTGCAGCTGGAGGACTCTTCCAGCATTGGCTGATAAAAGGTGAAGTGTCTAGTGCAGCACCTGGCGCACAGTAGGTGTCCTTTAAATGCAACTCTACTTGGTGAGAGCTCTGGGCAGCTGGGCAGCTCTCTTCCTCACTTCTTGCCCGTCTTTGTTCATCTCTCCCCATTCCCTGCTTGGCTTCTTCCACAATCTATCTCCAATACACTTGTGTGAATGTATATGCATGCACACACACACACACACACACACACACACACACACACACATATACACTCCCTGCAGCCTATGGCTGGGTGAAGGGGGCTGAATCTTAGACTAACTTGTTGCTATGGAAACTGTAGCAGCTTCTGTTTCTCAGTGTGCTGGTGATGGTGGGGCAGGGGTAGGGGGAATCCCAGTCTCTGCTGTGGTAAAGAGGTTAGGGATGCCCTGGGACCCAGCAACCTTGGCTGGGTACCAGTTCCCACTGAGGCCGTCCTAAGACGGAGCAGTCCCTTTCATCTCCCACACCCTTGTACCATCCCCAGGACCTCAGGCCCAGAGGAAACAGGAAGGATGAATCTAGCCCCTGCCCCAAGGAGACCCCATCTAATGGGGACGCACAGGCCTCACTCCAGTAAATATTTGATAGAGATGAAAAAGACCCCATGGTTAACTGTTAGCCTAAAAACTAAGAGGCACTTTTTCTCTCTGTTACACCCGAAAGTGCCTTTGTCCCCCCATCCCCTCCTCCTTCCAGGCAGATATATGTGTTCCCAGAGGCGCAAAATTTATTTTTAACTAATTTAATATCCTTTAATTACAAAAGTAATACGTACTCAGAGTTTTCAATAAAAAAAACTCTCGAACAGTTCAGTTGAATATAAAGTAAAAATAAAAGTCCCCCTCCCCTGTGCCCTGACCCACTTGGTTTTGGGTGTTCCCTTCCAGAAATACTACACACACTAAAAAACACACATATGCGACACACATATATGTTTTGAACAATCACATATACAAACTGCTCTCCAATTTACTTTTTAAATGTCTTTTTAATTCACTTTTTATATGCAGTAACATTATTCTTTTCAGTGAACAGCTCTATGAGTTCTGACAAATGCATGTAGTCATGTAACTCTCTCCACAATCAAAATATAGAACAGTTGCAATTTACTTTTTTGAAATAAACTCTATCTTGAACATCTTCCCATATTGGTTTGGAAAAAATCTGCCTCTTTCATTTCACTGTTGTATGGTTTTCCACTGCGTGGATGTACCATAACGTATTTACCAACCCCTAGCGATGGACATTTAGACAGTTTCCAGATTTTCACTTTTACAAACAGTACCGTAATAAATATACAATACGGGCACATGGATATTTGCATCCTTGTGTATTACCACAGAATTAAATTCCTAAAAGTGGAATCGCTGGGTCAGAGGAGAGTGTGCATCTTGTTGAGAGATAGCACACAGCTAAATCCTTCTTTTACAAGTGTGCTTCGGTGCAGAGTCCCACCAACAGTCCATGAGAAACTGTCTCCTTGTTGACAACTATGGTTGTCATCAAACATTTAAATATTTGCTAATCCAGAAGATTAAAAAACTCATAACTTATTTCAATTTAGAGCAATGCTCATGAGACTGAGCATTTTTTCATGGGCTTATAGAATCCTCTTCCTATGAACTGCCTGCAGATGCCCTTAACCCATTATTCTATTGAGTTTATCTCCCTTCTCCTCCACCCCAGTGATTTAAAGAGCATTTTCTTGAAAACGATCTTTGTCATGCGTGTTGCAAATATATTTCCCAGTTTACTCCTTGCCTTTTGAAGTGTTTTGTACTAGCATTAAACAGATTAAATCCACAAAACAGAACAGAAAGTCCAGAAATAAAACCAAATATACATGACAGCTTTGTCAGGATAGAGGTAGAGAACTGATAAGCCGTAGGGACTCAATGAATGAGCTGTATTCAGTAAATGGTGATGACGTTTGTACTCTTCATAAAATCAAAGAAAAGGCTGTTTTCTATTTCCTTACATCAAAATAAATTTTTTTGTGAATCAAAGATTTAAACAAAAATAGAATCACAAAAATTCTAGAATTTTTTTTAGTAGGAAAGACTTTTTAAGCATGACAAATGAGAAGACATAAGGGAAAAGGCTGATAATTATAACTACAAACACACACAGAGTTTTAAACTTTATGGCCAAAACCAAAAAAGGTGGGTTTAGAATATTATCCATGGTATGTGATTTTCCACGGTTTTCCTGGTTTGGACTTTATCCATGGTTTGGGATTATTTGTGTTGATGTTTCTCATGGGTAATGGAGAGCAGGTCATGTGTCCTTGGGTACTACAGGGGCAGTCCCCCAGGAGGAGCTGGGGCAGCCAGGGAAAGAGCTGTGGCTGGGAGTGGAGGGAAGGGGGCCAGCCACCAGGAGCTCAGTCTCCTCCCCTTCCTCTTGCATTCTTAGCCCTTGCTGAACAGTGGCCCGGACCTGAGCCAGGGCCCCAGACTCTGGGGCCTAGTGGCCCGCAGGCCCTCTCTGCTGCCCCAAGGCTGCCAGCCCTTCCTGCCCTCCGGCCAGGAGACCCAGGCTTGGAGCCCCATGAACGAGCTGGATCTTGGGTCTGGTCTGAAGCCTGCCTCAGACAGCTGCAGCCCTGGGGACCTGGGTAAGTGCCCACAGGGTCCAAGTCCTGACTGGGGACAGGGAGGAATCCTAGGCTGTAGCCCAGCCTGGAAGGGGGGCATCTGCTGTGGCCCATCCCTCCCAGATGACCTCACCAATCCCTCTCTCCCAATCAACCTGGCCCTTGGGCTGCCTGTGAGGCTCCCAGGTGTCCTACCTGTGGAGTAACCCGCCACCCTATCTGGCCCCTTCAGGTACTGGCTTCCTGAGAGGTGGGTCTGCCCTACTCTTGGGGACAAGCCAGTGCCACCCCTGCTCTCCTAAGGAAAGAGTTGTGTGTTCCCTGGGGGCGGGAGGGGGAGGGGGACTGTCCTTGCTTAGCGATGTCTGCATCCTGGGGAGGAATGATGTCGCCTAGGAATGGAACCCCTGTCCTGCAGCTCAGATCACAGCCCGCTTGTCCCTCCGCCCCCAGAGCTGTCCCATCACCCCTCCGCCTTCGAGACCGAGACGTCCTCGGACTGGGAGCCCCTAGCTGAGTCCGAGGAGCGGGCCAGTCCCCGCAGGCCCGCCAGCCCAGGACCCGTGCTGGGCAAGGCCGTGGTCAAGGGCCTGCGCGACAGCCAGCCTTTGCAGTGGGAAGTGAGCTTTGAGCTGGGGCCTCCCGGCCCCAAGAGGGGCGGCGCGCGCGAGCCCGACCTGTGGGGCGAGACCTTCCACCACCTGGCGGCCCGCGCCATCATCCGCGACTTCGAGCAGCTGGCGGAGCGCGAGCGAGAGATCGAGCAAGGTGAGGGCCGCGGGCCCGCCCCCTCCTCGCAGCCCCGCCCCATGCCCCTCCCCTGCCTCTCCCCCAGGGACTGCCCTCCTCCCCCCTGGCTCCACCCCCTTCCTTCTCCCCACTGCCCTGCCAC
>NW_021703774.1:165490758-165527637 GCF_005190385.1 Monodon monoceros | reverse complement strand
CCTCCCCCCTGGCTCCACCCCCTTCCTTCTCCCCACTGCCCTGCCACTGCCCAATGCTCCGCCTCCCCTCCCCATCTCTGCCCCCAGGTGCCTCCCTTGACCCCCACAGTCCCCCTCCACACACACACACACACACACACACACACACACACACACACACACACAGCGGCCCAGGGCTCCACCCCCTGCTTGATCTGCCCCCTCCCAGCCCCACGCTCCTCCCACCTCCCACACCCACCCGGTAACCAGTCCTCTCCTCTCTCCTTTTCCTCAGCTACACGCCCCTCACTCCTCCTCACTTCCCAGGGCATCTCCCTGCAGCGCCCCTGTAGGGCTCCCGAGACAGAACCGTGGGGATCGCCCTATTCCACCTGCCTTGCTGCTCTGGGACCACACCTATCTTCCCACAGAACCCCTAGATCTAATCGGTCCACCCAGTAACCAATCAAGGCCATTTATTGAGTATGGATCAGCTGGGGGCCAGGCTCAGGGTTGAGCAGTGCAGTGGCCACCACCATACCCGTCCTTACTTATGAGTGCTTGACACAGGCTAGCAGGGAAGCCAGCCGGCATTAATCAAATAAGCACAATTAATTGAGCGCATTTGTCCTAATGCTATTAAGAAGAAACACAGGGATCCAAGAAATTGTATAACAGGGATGGTGGGGAGACTAATTTAGTTCAGGAATTGGGGCAAACTTTCAAGACAGTGATTCGTGGGATCTTGATGGAACACACCTGGAGAACAGATAAATAGAGATATAAATAGAGAATATTTCTATTATTCGTTATAGTTTAGGCTTTATTTATATAACAATACTACATGGTTTATATTTTATATTATTTGTATTTTTATAATTTTTTTTTTCTTCCCACGAGCACTTTACCTTACAGTTTACAGGACATTTGTCCATCCTTCACGCCAAGGAGACTGCTCACCTGCTCAGTAGGAAGAGCCTGGGCTTTGGGGACCATCTTGAGTCCTGATCTCAGGTCCATTCTTAACTTGCTGTGTGACCCTATGCTCACCACTCTCCCTCTCTGGTTTGTCCCTGCAAGGTTGTCCCAATGGGCCAGACCAATGGTCCCCACACAGCCAGGGGACCTGTGAAATCCTGCAGCAAGATTCTCATCAGAGAGCTGCAAAATGAAAATAGAAGATACTGACAACACAGAGATTTGGTTTTTTTTTTTTAATAACACTAAAGTTATTTAAGGAAAGTAACTGTCATTTTTTATTAGATGTCTTACTTCTTTTGCATTAAAATATCCTTATTTTATGAAGTGATGTTGGAGGTTTTAATAATCTTGAGGGTTTCTTTTAAATGACCTTAATGGCAAGTTGGTAACTCCTTAATTTTAAGGGCTTATTTAATTCCAAAGATGGGACCATGGATCTAGCCCTCCTTTTAGCTTCCAGAGCTTCCATGTCACGGAGGACTTTCCCACTCCACACAGTGACCCCCCCCTTCTCCCTCTGCAGGGTCCAGCCGCCGCTACCGAGTGAACGCCGTGCACACCAGCAAGGCCTGCAACGTCATCAGCAAGTACACAGCCTTCGTGCCTGTGGACAGAAGCAAGAGCCGTTACCTGCCCACCGTCGTGGGATACCCCAACTCTGGTAAGGCATGTGCGCGGCCAGGGCTCTTCTGAGGGCCAAGCAATTCCCAAGTGGGCCAGAGGAGGGGGACTGGGATACAAAGTAGCCTAGACTGGTGGGGAGGGGTTCAGGGAAGGGCCTTGAAGCTAAAACGCCCCCCAGCAGATGGTTTGGCCGCCAGGGGGTAGGGGGCACAAGAACCCCCATCCCACTGCTCTGCAGAGGGCTGTGAAACCATCCCACTCCCCTTTTCCCACTAAATGAATATGACTTGATTGTATTTTTCCAATTGGTATGTGCTCACTGTAGAAAATTCTAAAATATAGAAAGATGTGGATGGACCTCGAGATTATCATATGAAGTGAAATAAGCCAGAGAAAGACAAATATCATAGGATATCACTTACATGTAGAATCTAAAAAAAAAAAAAGATACAAATGAACTTATTTACAAAACAGAAATAGACCCACAGACATAGAAAACAAACTTATGGTTACCAAAGGGGAAAGGGGGAGAGAGATAAATTAGGAGTTTGGGATCAACATATACACACATATATAAAACAGGTAACCAAGAAGGACCTACTGTATAGCACAGGGAGCTCTACTCAACATCTTATAATAACCTATAAGGGAAAAGAATCTGAAAAAGAATATATACGTGGGTGTGTGTGTGTGTGTATATATATATATATATATATACATATATAAATCTGAATCACTTTGCTGTATACCTGAAACTAACACACTATTGTAACTCAACTATACTTCAATAAAAAAATAAATTAAAATTAAATATAGAAAGACATAAAATAAACAAAAGTGACTGGGACTGCCAATTATCCAGAAATGAGTACTAATTAATCCCTTGGTGTGATCATCCTGCCAGACTTCTTTCTACAGGTGTCTACATGTAGAGAAATCAAAAGACATAATTTTGCATAAACTGGATCATACCAATATGTGCTATATCGTACAAACTCTGGGTGTGGGAAATATCTTTCCGTCTTTTCATTTTAATAGCAGCAGGTACCCCACTGCAGGGAGTGATCATCATCATAGCAGCCAATTAGACAGCGTTCCAAAGCCCTTTATATACATTAAATCATTTGATCCTCAAAACAGCTCTGCAAAGAAGATACTGTTTCCCCCATTTTACAGGTGGGGAAGCAGAGGCAGAGGGGGTAAGTAACTTGCCCACGGTCACACAGCAGTGAAGGGCAGAGTCAGGCTTTGACTCCCAGTAGCCTGGTTTCAGAGTCTGTGCTCCCTCCTACTCCTCTCCACTGCCTCTTTTTTTTTAATGTTTAATTAATTTATTTATTGATTGATTATTTTTGGCTGCATCAGGTCTTAGTTGCAGCACACGGGCTCTTTGTTGTGGCGTGCAGGCTTCTCTCTAGTTGTGGTGCGCAGGCTCCAGAGCGCGTGGGCTCTGTAGTTTGCGGCAGGCAGGCTCTCTAGCCGAGGCACGTGGGCTCAGTAGTTGTGCCCCACGGCACGTAGGATCTTAGTTCCCCAGCCAGGGATCCAACCGGCATCCCCTGCACTGGAAGGAGGATTCTTTACCACTGGACCACCAGGGAAGTCCCTCCACCACCTCTTAAGGTTTTTCAGAATGTAGCCACCTATTATTAGACCTTTTGTTTATTCCCGTTTTTTTGTTTGTTTTTTGCGGTACGCGGGCCTCTCATGTTGTGGCCTCTCCCGTTGCGGAGCACAGGCTCCGGACGCGCAGGCTCAGCGGCCATGGCTCACGGGCCCAGCCGCTCCGCAGCATGTGGGATCTTCTGGGACCAGGGCACGAACCCGTGTCCCCTGCATCGGCAGGCGGACTCTCAACCACTGCGCCACCAGGGAAGCCCTGTTTATTCCCCTTTTGATTATTGTAAATTGTGCTGCAAAGAACATCCCTGTGCACCTGTCTGGTAATCTCCTCAGGGCTGACATTCAGAACTAAGATTGCATATCAAAGAGTTGGCCCATTTTAAATTATTGTGATGTATGTTACCAAACTGACCCTGCCCCCAAAGGTTATCATGAGGAAGGTTTTCTATCCTCATCACCACTGAAAATTGTTTATCTTTCTAAACCTACTAAACTGAGAGGGGAGAAAAGTACCTTTGGGGAATTTCTTTAGCTTCTTTGTTGAAAACTTTTCGTATGTTTATGGACTATATGCACTTTTTCTTTCCTGAATTATCAATACATTTTCTGTTCTTTGCAGCAGCTTTTTCTTTTTAAAGCAGAACTCCTGAAAGAATTGTGTTTGGAAACAAAATATGCCTTTTCTGATTCCTCTGCCCTCCCCCCACCCTGCTTTTTAAAAATCTGGTACCAAAATATTCAACGACCCACTCCCTCCCTCTCTGCCTCAGTTCCTCTGATTTCAGGTTCTGGCCAGCAGCCCAGGCTGTCACTCCACTGGGTCTTCTCACCCACTGGGCACTGTCACCCTGACTGTGCCTGGCAGGCGGACTCTCAACCACTGCGCCACCAGGAAAGCCCTGGAACTCTTCATTTTTTAAGGAACAACTTCCAAACTAGTGTTCTCCGAGAATGGAGTTTCCCAAAACACACTGTTGGCTGCTGTAGCTTCATCTTCATACCCTGATGGTGATGCTCTGGGACTCAGGGCCCTGCCCTGTGGGAGAGGAAACTGGGACCTCAGTTTCTGAGACACCAAGCTGAGAGAGAAGGGAAACGGGGTGTTTCTGAGAAAACCAGCCTTCTAACTAACTAGAAAACATAGGTGCTTTCTGAACATTATCTCAGCAGTAGAATTTACCTGGCAAGGTAAGTATTATTCTCCCCATTTTCCAGGTAAAGAAATGGAGGCTCAGAGTGGTCAGTACCCCATCCAGCTAGTCAGAGATGGGGCTGGGGTTCAAACCCAGGTCATTCTGGCTCAGAGCTCATGGTCTTACCTTCTGCAATGCCTCCCTGCCTTTAGATAATTGACAGAGTGAAGCCAGAACCTTGACCTTGCTCTCCCAGCCCATCTTCCTTGGGGAAGAGGCAAAAGACTGGCACAGTTGTACCCATCTGACCCCTTCTCCTTGTCCTCATGAAGGTGCTGTGTTGCGGATGGTCAGCTCTCGGGTGCTGACCCAACAGTCGAGGGGCACTTCTGCTGGTTTCGGGCGGTCCCAGACGATGCCTGGGGAAGACTCGGCTGCCGGAGATGGCAAATTTCAGAACCTAAGTAAGAGCCGCCTCCGGTGAACTCTGAAGCCTGGGCCCCTGAGCCACTGCACACTCATGTCCGAGGCCCCGAAGGACTCTCTCTCTGAGTCTTCACTCTGGGCCTTATGGGGCGAGAGCAAGGCCAGGTTTCCTGGATTCTCTGAGGCCTGAGAAGGGCAGCAGGGCTCAGCATGGCCCAGGCATGCGTCGTTTACACAGCTTTGCTGAGAGAGCCACCGGGAGCCAGAGAGCAGCCTGGCCTCCCTGCCCACGTGCCCACACCATTCCCCACCTCTCCCTTTTCAAGGTCCACCAACCTCAGTGGCTGTTTCCCGCCTCCAACCTCTGAGTCCTCCCAGGTACTGAATGCCAGGAAACCTAATAAAGGAAAAAGCAAAGAGGCGGTTCCATCCCACCTTCTGCTTCTTCCAGGATTCCCAGAAGCATCCTTTCTACCTTCACCTGATTTCATTATGCCTGCAGCTTGGGTCCTTGAAGATCCATGATTTGACCATCTGGTGACCTTTTACTAATTCACAGGATTGCCTTAATCCTCTGTGTCTTGGATGTCTGCGTGTCTTTTTGTCCCACTAAAGACAGCCTAACTGCTGCACTAGTCCTAACCCCTTCCTACGTGCCCTCACATGTACAATGAGCATCTCCTGCCTTCTTCTGTGCATGGGAAGGACATCAGAGGTCCCACCTGGCCACTAGCCCCGACCCCCAGATCATAACAATGTTTTACGTGAGGGATTAGAAAGTGCTCACAGACTTTGATGGGTTAAAAAAGGAACAGTTTGTAAGGAGGTGAAAATCCCGAGGAGGATCTCTTCAGAATTAAGGAGTTCTGCCAGCTCCTTGGTCCCTCAGAGCCTCCAAAACCAAGGGGAACCTGCTCTACCCCTGAGCCAAGCTGGGTTACCAGTCTAGAGGAAACTTCTGGCCTACCCTTTCCTTTCTCTGTAGCTCAGCTACTGGTGGCCCATGGCTTCCATCAAAATCACAAATCCCTTCTTTTGAATTGTCCTCTGATTCACGCACAGTGTGTCGGACGTCTAAACTCTTAGTCTATCCCAAGCCCTTTCCCTCCCCAAGGATGACAATGGCTAACACTCACTGAGGGTTTTCTATGTGCTGGGCACTGCTTTAATTATCCATGACTCCTCACACCCATCTGAGAGTGTTTCTTTTATTTTCCACATTAAGAGATGAGGAAACCGAGGCTCAGAGAGATTAATTGACTTACACAAGGTCACACCGCAGATGCACGAGAGAACCGAGATTTGAACAAGCCGTGTCTGGCTCCAGAGTCCATGAGGTTAATTAACCACCATGCTCTCTGCCTGCTGGTTGCCTCATTCATTCAGTCACTGGTTCACTCTTGTGCTGCCCCCTGAGCACCCAGTGATAATCAGAGCTTCTTGCCCTCACGAAGCTACTAACGGTCTCATAAGGGAGACAGAGGCTTTCCAGAACAAATCTGTGCATGAAGCTTTTTCCATAATTTGGATCATTCCTATATAGTATATATGCCCGTCACTCTCCAGCCATTGAAATATTATAATAGTCATAAGAATAATCATCCTGATTATATATTTTGAACAAACGATGTGCAAGTATTATCCCCATTTTGCAGATGGGAAAACTGAGGCTCAGAGCCCTCTGACATGTCAATGCCATGTCTGATCCCTCCTGGAGAGCTGGCATGAACCCACCTTTCCGCCCACCTCCAAACACCACGCTCAGGCCGCTGACCTGCTCCTGCTTCCCTGCTGGGTCTGTAGCTCGCGGCTTTACTGAGCACTTATCATGGACCAGGCACTAAGCACTATCTGTGTATTATCTCATTTAATCTTTACAACAACACAGATCAATACTATTATCCCCGATTTGCAATTGAAACTTATAAAGCAAGTAACTTTCCCTGGGGTCACACAGCTAATCATTGGGAGAGCTGGGATTTGAACCCAGGCATGTCCAACCCTTACAGTGGAGCACAGGTGGTATCTTTGGGAGATGAAGGCCCATCCAGACAGGGATGGGAACCTTGACCTTGCTCTCCCAGCCCATCCCCAGGTATTGTGAATTCAGACCAGCACTCTCCTTGGGAGGATGGGAGGTAAGGGGGAGGGCTGGGAGCTCAGGCCTCACTGGCTTCCTCTATCGTAGATGTGGAGGAAAGCCCCACTGCGCCCTTCAGTGAGAACACATCCCCGGGCCGCGAGAAGTATGCTACTCCTGAAGGTGAGTGGGCAGTCAGCCAGCTCTCCCTTTAATTAAAATAGTGATAGATCTTTGGGCCAAGAGAGTGTCTTAACCCAACAAAGTCCTTGTTGGTTCTTTTATTCCTCAAAACAGTTCCATGTACGATAAATAGGAGTATCCATACTTTAAAGGAAGAAAACTGAGACCCAGAGAGGTGAAGTGACTTGCCCAAGGTCACACAGCAAGTTGGTAACGGAGCTAGGCCAGGAATCAGGCATCCCAATTCCCAGCGGAGGGACCATTCTACCACCTCACTCTGCCGAGAATCTTCAAGCAATGTGCCCATTGAGGAAACCCAATGTCCCTACTCAGGGCTGAAGGGGGTTGATGTGAAGTTGTCACTGTCCCCACAGGTAACCTTCCAGAAGATGCCAGGGGCCACGAGCCAAGGGAACTTGGAGGCCTGCTTCTTTACACACAGACCCACATATTTCTCCCCTCCCCATACCAATTGCATCAGAAACAGCCCTGCAGCCCAATCATTAGCTCAGATCCCTAGGGGTGTAGGCAAGCCCCTGGCCCTCTCTGGGCCTCTGTTTCCCCATCTGGGTAGTGAGCATCTGGACAGGGTCATCTGTCAAGCCCTAACTGTCATTCTGTGGCTCTCCAGGTCCCCTGCGCAGTCTGGCCACCAACACCCTTTCTTCCTTGAAGGCCTCAGAGGCTCTCTTTGGATCCAGGTACATGGGATTTCCACTGGGGGTTCACTCTACCGCCACCCATTTTCCCAGGACTGTCCCTAGCTTGGAAGGCCAAAGGCAGGCCCAGGCTGACATTTACATGAAAATGAACAATCTTAAGGATGCCAAGAAGGACCCCTGCCCAGAGATAGCACTGCCTTCAGGTATCACCCTGCAGAAACCACCTCCGCCCCAAGTTCACTTCCCACGGGTTCACGGTGTCTTTGCAAATGCAAGTCCCCCTGAGAGGGCTAGCATGAGACTCTCTGACCACTGGGCTGAACAAGAACATGCTATCAAAAGAGGGTCCTAAAAAGAACACTACCTTGCCCCTCGCAGCCCTGACTTTCAGAAGCTGTTGAGTGGGCTCTCGGGGGTGTGGGATGACCAGGGACACCACTGGGGCAGCGGTGGTCACTCTTCCCCGGCTCCACCCACACAGGCTGAATCTCAACAAGTCCAGGCTGCTGACGCGAGCGGCCAAGGGCTTCCTGGGCAAGCCGCTGACCAAGGCTCCAGAGTCAACCCCAGGGAGCCAGAGCTTGGACTATGTCCCGCTGGTGAGTGCCCCAGACCCCAGACCCCAGGCCCACACTCAGCAGAGGGGCTGCCCTGCTCCCCTTCCACCAAGGGAAGAAGACCTAGACCTTCCCGCCCACGTAGCAGCCAGGCAGAGGGAGTTTGCCTGAGTCCTCCATCTGGGGTTTAGGAGTGTTGCTAAAAGCCAGCGCCAGCACCGTGAAAATTCTTTGCAATCTGCCACCTTCGCTTTAAAATTTCACGGGAATCTTGCACTCCACTCCACCACCTCTGTGTGTCTGTTTTTCAATACATAAAAATAAGCCTTGAAATGATTCACATGCAAGTAAAATGAACACCCCAGGGACATGCAACATGTTTAGCAAGTGGCTCTGCAGATGCCCCAGGTCGGGAGTGGGTGTCTCTGAATCGAGGAGAAAGGGAGCCTGGTCCTGCCACATCTGGGGCTCAGCAAGGTTGGGGAGCGAGAGGTGCTGAAAGGAGGGACACGGTTTGAGATTCACTGCCCCGCTGCAGCCCCTGCACACCCAAGTGCCTAGTGTCACTTGGAGTTTCCAAATACCCCGGGCAATAGAGCAGGAGGCATGTATTCACTCAGCAAGGATTTGTTGAGCCAGGCACAGCGCTAGCCCCGGGGAGACAACCTTGAACTCGGTGAACATGGTCCCTGCGCTCACGGCACTGCCAAGGAAACCGGGCAATTCTGATCGTTAGGTGCTGTGAGGGAGCAGTTGGGTTTGGTGGGGGAGATGGGGAGGGAGGGAGAAACCTACTCCAGGCTTGAGGTCAGGGAGGAATGACGCATGGCTTCTGGAAGGATGTAATGGTTAAGCCCATAGTTTACATGCTGGAGTTACATGGTTAAGCCGACAGTTTACACATGAGAGAGCGAGCTTGGGGGCTGGAGAATGGGTGGAGGGGAAGGAGTCAAGGACGAGCCAGCGCTTTGGAAATCATAGCTTGGATTTATTCTAGGAGAAAATTGAAACTACTGAGCTGGTGGCCTCCAAAAAGTGACAAGGCCTCTGCCTTACAAAGACCCCTCAGGATGCAGGAAAGATGGAGTGAAGGTGGGGGGACAGGGGAGGGAAGTAGAGGCAGGGACAACATGAAGTGGCAGATGGTGGGCTGCAGAGCTGTTCAGAAAGTGGGACCCGTTGGGACTTGGTAACCGATTGACATGGAGGGAGGAAGAGGGTGGTTAGCTGCCCAGAGTCTGTTGGATGGCAGTGGATGGTCCCAGTGGCCGAGCTGGGTCCACCTGCCCAGGAAAAGAAGCAGGTCTGGAGTGAGGATGTTGAGCTGGGCTTGGAAAGTCATCAGCTTGAAGTACCAGTGGGATAAAGCATGGCGGTGCTCGGCTGGGCTGGGTATTCCGCAAATCCCCCAGGTAGGTGGGGCGAGCTGGCTGGGGGAGGTGTGAACCAGCGGGCTGTGTTCACCCAGACTTGGGCATGGCCTGGGGCTCCATGGGCTAAAAAGTTTGAGGCCCACTGAGGGGCTCCCACACACACAGGTGTCTCTGCAGCTGGCCTCCGGAGCCTTCCTTCTCAACCAAGCCTTCTGTGAGGCCACCCACATCCCCATGGAGAAGCTCAAGTGGACCTCACCCTTCACCTGCCACCGAGTGTCCCTCACCGCCCGCCAGCCCCCGAGTCCCCCGACGTGCACCAGCCCCTCACCTCGGCACCTCTCCTGTGACAGCTTCTCCCCGGAGCCTCTGGCCGAGGGCAAGCCGGGCTGGGAGCCCAGGGCTGCGGTAGAGCACACAGGGCAGCTGTGGGCCACAGTGGTGGCGCTGGCGTGGCTGGAGCACAGCTCCGCCTCCTACTTCGTTGAGTGGGAGCTGGTGGCCGCCAAGGCCAACTCGTGGCTGGAGCAGCAGGAGGTGCCCGAGGGCCGCACGCGGGGCACGCTCAAGGCTGCCGCCCGCCAGCTGTTCGTGCTCCTGCGGCACTGGGATGAGAGCCTAGGGTTCAATATGCTCTGCTATAACCCGAATTATGTGTAGTGGGGGAGAAGGGGGCTGGGGCAGTGGCGGGGAGGGAGGAGACCACGTGGGCCTGGTAGGGGGACTCTTGAAACTGTAGCCAATATACTGGTTGCTAGAAAGAGCCCTGGATTGGCAATCAGGAGGCCTGAGTTCAATGCCAACTTTGCTACCACCTAATTGTGCGACTTTAGGCCAGCTCCTCCCTCCCTCCCTTCTGGGCCTCGGTTTTGCCACCTGTAAAATAAGTGGGTGAGGTGAGGGAGTTGGACTAGAACCCCAGAACATTCAAAGGTTCCTTTCTGCCCGGACATCCGGAGAGCCGTGGAATTTACTGCCACTGGGGGGTAGGGGGAGAGAGAATACAGTTTAAGCCTGAGTTCTCTCTGGAGGAGGGTCACATGGGCAATGGCCCCCCTCAAATAAAGGGTGGATGAGCGGCCCCAAAGCCTGAAAGTAACCAGACCCGCAAGCCTGCATCCAGGCAGAGGGAGACCCCCTCTGCCAGCTGCGCTGTGGGATGAGCATTTGTCTCCATGGTGACAGACCCTAAATCCCACTTACAAACTGCCCGGAGAACCATCCTTCCCAGCACTTTAAAAGAGTCACCCGGGGAACTTTTATTTTGGCTTGGAAGCCCTTCATATATTTTAGTGTTGGTTTGCAGACTATTTGTGACTTCCTATCTAAAAAGAGGAGATGGGCAGGACAAGGGGAGGCACCCTGCAAGCCAAGGTGTTAGCGTCAAGCCGCAGCCTGTGCAAAAGCAGTCCCCGAAGAATTCTGAGCCATGGTCACAGAAGCCAGTGGAGAAACCAGACGACCCCTGAAGTCATTTTACACACTTTCAGGGATTGCGTAATGCAAGCTCTACCCCCGTGTGCTGAGGGGCTAGAGAGCCACCTGGGTCAGGGGCGTTTGGGGATAGTGGCCACAGCGCGCTGTGAGACGGAGGGGCTTTGTTTGCAACAGAGAACCTTGCTTGGCTGCAGTGCATCTGCAGTGCAGCTTCCACTGGGAGCCGTGATTTATTCGATGAAATGAAAGACTCTTGAAGCTTCAAAGCAGAGAGCCCCTGGGGACGTCCCTCTCTCAGGCCCACCATGTGTACCATGTGGGGACAGGTGTGTCCCAGCCTCAGATTCCCTCATGGCTGGGGCCCCATCACCTCTGTCCTGCAGACTCCCTTGGAAGTGGGTCTGGACCTCACCAAGGAAGTCCATCAGCTTGGGACTCCACACTGAATCCATGCCCTTGCCCAGCCCCCTCTCCAGGGCCTTAACCTTTCCTAACCAAGGAAAGGATTCCCTTCTGGCCCCAGGGCCCTGGCGAGAAGCACCCTCCTCCCAGATGTCCCCCTTCAGGGATATGTGGAGGACCCCATGGATCAAACACCTTCATGAAGCCTCATGAAGACTCAAGAAATGCCCAGTCTTGGGCTTCCCTGGTGGCGCAGTGGTTGAGAGTCCGCCTGTCGATGCAGGGGACACAGGTTCGTGCCCCGGTCCCGGAAGATCCCACATGCCGCAGAGCGACTGGGCCCGTGAGCCATGGCCGCTGAGCCTGCGCGTCCGGAGTCTGTGCTCCGCCACGGGAGAGGCCACAACAGTCAGAGGCCCGTGTACTGCAAAAAAAAAAAAAAAGAAAGAAAAAAAAAAGAAATGCCCAGTCTTCAGCAGCGGGTGAGAGAGAGGGGTGTTTCAGCAGAACACCCATCACGTATGGAGAAAAGGCAGTCCCACCAGGATGCGGTACCCTATCCCGCACGCCACCCACCCCCAATGCACACCCTGCCCAACCCTCCTGCTGTGTTGCAAAATCTCCCACGAGGGGATTTCACCTCCCCAGACCTTCTGAGGCTCTCCTCAAAAAGCCGGTGACCCCTCCCACGTGGAGGGGAAGGGGCTGGAGACTTCAGATCAAGTCCCATCTGCTGCTTGGCTGACTGTTCTGCTTCAGACCCCCCCACACCCCCGCCCTGGGGAGGAAGCCAGCCGGGCAGCCGCCCACACAGAGGGATGAGGGCTCGAGGCTCTGGCTCCAGACCTTGTCATCTCCCTGCACGCGTCCTCCCCCACAAAATAACACTTGTGCAGCTATGCAGCCAGCAGTCCCAGCTCCAGGGGAAGGAGGAAGGGGCGTGGCATCCCCTTCTTGGCCCCCCAGGAATGGAAATATTGTCAGGCTGAGAGCTGAAATGGCTGGCACTGGTTTGGGCAAGTGGCTATCCCTCTCTGGGTGCCCTGGAGCCGGGGTTGGCGGGGGGGTTCCCCCTGCTTTGATATTCCCAGATTCTCTGCCTCTGAGGTGTTTCCCTCTTAGTGACCATGGACTTGCTTGATTGTCTGTGTGACCTTGAACAAGTCCCATGTGCTTTCTGAGCCTCTTTCCCCCTTAAGGTGACCAGGTGGGACTGAGCTGGCCAGACTCCTGCTTAACCTGCTTCTGGGTCTCCAAGCTCAGTGTGGACAATGACCGGAGCTCAGGTGGTCCAGTACCTGCCCAGTACCTTCCCAGTGTAAAACCAGTGCTGCAAGACCCCTGGAAGGAGGAACTGAGAAGCCCAGCAGAGCGATGGGCACACCACCCCCTTCTCCAGGGACCTGTCTCAGACCCTGCCCCAGTAGCAGTTGCTGGAGCCCTGGACGACTCTGATGCACAAGCAAGTTGCTGACTTGTGCACTCCCTGATTCCCCTGCTCCGCACCCAAAGGTGCAGAGGAACAAATGCTCCTTGATTTCAGATAACCCAAGGGCTTTGGGGGACATCTGGGTAAGAGACATTGTTTAAAAACTCCAGTGGTATTGAGAGGACATGGGTCTCAGGAATCTGCCCCAGGATTGCCAAGCAGAGGACCAAAGGGACTTGCTTTAAGGAAGAGAGAAGAACCTTAGGTAATTAGCACATATATTGAAGCTAAAGTGGTTCCAAGGGTTCTTGAGTAGGTGAACCGATGCCCCAGACATCGGGATTGATTTGGATTAATCTGGAGTCTTTGTTAACCTGGCCCTTGCTTTCTAGGTCATGCAGAAGGACTTTGATGCCCTGCCTGGCTGAAGAATCAGGAGGGTACAAATGCTTAATGGTGCTGTCCAAAAAGGCCCAGCCTTTAGTGGAAAGAACGTGGAGCTAAAAGCTGGGGAATTTACATGTTGGTCTAAACTCCACCACTACTTTGCTGTGTGACTTCTGGCAAGTTGCTTTCTTTCTCTGGGCCCCTTTTCATATTTTGTAAAAGGATGAGGTGACACTAGATCAGCATTTTCAGCACTATTTCTTGGTTGATACGTGAATTAGCAATTCATGAGAAACTGTCTGGCGGGCAAATATGTTGGGAAAACACTAGGAAAACAGATTTCTTGAAGTCAGGACAACTCAGTCCCATGAATATGTAAATATGCATTGTCAGTCTCCAACGGGTGATTCAGGTCTCTCTCCCCGGGTTATTCAGTAGGGAAAATGCTGGTCTAGATCTCCCTTTGGGTTCTTCAGGCACTGACATTCAAAAATCCTTTATTGAGATCCTACTGTATGCCAGGCACACTGGGGTGGCATAGTGAACATATTAGGTGGTGTTCCTGTGCTTTTTGGAGCTTGGTGAGAAGCATTTGAAGGATGTCTGCTCCATGAACTGTTTCCTCACTTCCTGGCCACCCAGGTGGGTGTGTCTTCACTGGCCACACCCCCACCCTGCGGTCCTGCCCTCTGTGGGTGTGGCCTCAGGCACCATTGGCACTGAAGACCGCCCTAAGCTTTCTGACACTCATTGGTGTGTGAATAAAACTGACCACTTCAGCCAGGGCGGAGGTAGCTGTGGGTCTCCGTGTCCAGGGAAGCGGGGCGGGGGCGGGGGGAGTCCCTGCCTCAAGGGTCCAAGCTGTGGCTACGCCCAGAGGCAAAGCCCTCGCTCTCAGACCCCTCAGCCGAGGAGACCAACCCCAGATCCCAGGAAAACTGGACCCCACACGTAGGCAGACTCACACTGGACGTGGAAATAAGCAGCATACGTTTCCAGCCGGCACTGTTGTTTTCTCAACCTGTCCCTTGCCTGTGGACCAAACCAATGGCATCTACGGTCCTCCGCTGCTAGGGCTGATGAATGGAGTTGCTGGTCCCAAGACTAGCTGCTGGTGGGTTTTCACCTGCTCCTCAGACACTTGAGACAGCAAGGGTTCCTCTTCTTCCCTTCCAGCTGTTCACGTGGAACAGCTGTCAGAAAAGACCCCTCAAGTTTCCTATTTGGAGGAGCCTCCTGAGATCTGTGTGCAGCCTACCCCAAGGGACTTGTCACCTCCTTCACCTGCCTGGCTGGGACCTGTGTGGCGCTGCAGCGCCTGCCGTGGCAGGGTCCAAATGCTGCCTCTCACTGCTTTCATATTGGAATATACGTGGTGCCCAGACACAAATGCATTCTGCATCCTTCGTGCCCTGGGAAGGGAAAGAGAAGGGCTCTGCTACCCCCAGGAAATAGGTTGTGTGTTCACTGCCATGGCATTTGGAAGATATTTTATTCCGCACCAATCTAGCAAGGACTAGAGAAAACAACGAAAATGGGCACATTCCTCAGCTGTGTAAAAATAAACAGGGCAGGGGCGCGGCGGCATTTTGCAGCTGGATAATCTGATCCGCAGAGATCCGTCCCAAGGTCAGGAGCTTGGCGGCATCTCCCGGCCAGGCCTCCAGTCCCCACTGTGGAGCTCCCTGACCCACGTGTTCACCCGGCCCCCAGCCTCTCGACAGCACTGCCTCCCAGGTAGCCTGACAAAGTGGGATTTCTCCTGTTCATGCTGCAAATCTCCTTGGCTCAGAGCCAGCGACCTTGAGCTTACAGCCGCTTTCCAAGGCAAAGCGCCTCGTCTCACTGTGGCCGAATGTGGGCACGCCCGCGGCATAGTTTCACTATTTGCCCAGATGGCTTTGGCTCAAGTGGCATGGCCGGTGCTTGTCCCCCTCAGAGCCTCAAGTGCCTACGACGGGCTACCCCATCCCCTTGCCTGCTCACCTGTAATGTCCCCATGGTGCCTGTGACACTTCTTGTTCTTGGAATACACATCACCTTTCTGCCTGGTAGCCAGTTATGTAGACATTGTGGAATCCTGGACACCAGCATCTAATGTTCACCAATAATTAGCAAAGCATACCCTGGGGCTGTATGCGTGTGCCTGTTCTCAAAGGAATGGCTTCTTTGTAAATGGTGGCTACTGTTCTCTTAAAGGCTTTTAGCTCATAAAAACTGTTGAACCTGATGATATGACGAAATTACACTTGTGTCTGCTCTTTTGTTCTCGAAGCCTGTGCTTGGCTCTCAAAATAGTGGTTCAGTGATCCTCTTGCCTCACTTAGTATGATTACATCTGTCTTACGTCTGTCTCTCTCAGGTGACCAACTGTCCCCCAGTTTGCCTGGAACTTGGTGGGGGAGGGGGTCCCAGGACGTGGGACTTTGAGTTTTAAAACTGGGACAATCCCAGGAAAATTGGGACAAGTTGGCCACAGTAGTTCCCCCAGAAGCAGAGCCTGAGATAAGGATTCAGTGCAAATAATGTATTTGCGTGATTCTAGGAAACACCCTAGGCGAGTGAGGAATTGAAATAGCTGCAGGAAGGACACGCAGAAAGGGGATGTTACGAACCTGGTTACTACGATGGGTGTGGACCCTCATCCCCCTGGGGAACTCTAGGAACAAGAGTAGATGCATCTCGAAGCTCACAGGGAAGGAATGGAGTGTATGTGCATCAGCTCCATTCAGCCACTGGTTGAGGGTCCCTCCCTCCCAAGGGCATTACTCGAGGCTGGCCACAGGTGCACCAGCCACGCTGACTTCCGCAGCTAGAGAAAGCCACTGGCAAAGGACAGGTGCCAGCAGGTGTTCAGCCCCTGTGCGCTGAGCTGAATGGAGCTGAGGGGATACAGCCAGACGCTGAGAGCACCTGCTGTAATATCTCTGCAGAGCTGTTTGCCCCGTTTCAGATTTTTCTCAGAAGCCATTAGTGGTCCCACGAAATATATTTCTTTGAAAATCGTCACCAGCCACCATTTCGTCTTGGAATCTACACAGACTGACCCCAAAACCAAACACAAGGTTCATCTGGAAATCTTCTAGCAGCCTGCCTTGTTTCCTCAAAATCATTCATCCCTTTGCAGCAGTCAGGGAAAACGGGGACTAAAACAGGAATTCCTAACAGGCCAAAAGCATCACCGCAACGTGCTAACAGCCTCTAATAGAAAAAATTCCAGGAGCCAACAAGCTGAGATTAAAGGGTCAACAGAAATACTGTTCGCGGGCAGCCTTCACTGGTGATTTTCAGCCAGGTAATGACCTTCACTAAGACAGACAAGCCCTTTCTCTGATCCCCACCACAGCTCCAAGCTGCTGGGGGAACCAAGGTCCCTTTAGCACCTCACTGACTTACATGAGCTGGGCACTACCTCCACCTTTCTAAGAAACTTCCAGCTTGCTGCTTTGTCCTCTTCTCGCACTGTGCATCCTGCAAAAGCTGGGGTTGGGGGCGGGTGTGCACATGCGCATCCTGCTGGGATGGCAGTAAGGGTCTCCTAGTCTCTCACACCATGAAAAACGTGCACAGGAAAGCAGGGACTCAGGTTCTCTGCAGGATCTCTGTAGAAGGAGAGAATGAAGTGAGCCCAGTGGGTCTCTGGGCCTCCTGGGTCCTCTGTCCTATGGCTGCCTGTCCACTCCAAGGCACTGCTGGCCCCCTGAGCTCCCCTAGGCTCAATTCATCTTTATCCTGGTCTGAAAAAGGGAGAAAATACTAAGTTGAGTCCCAGCCTAGCTCTGCCAAGCTCTCTTCTTCTGCCATCCAGCACAGTGGCCCTCGTTGCCATCTGAGCATCACCTCGAGTCTCTCAACCATCAACCCCTCTCGGAAGCATCCAGACCACCCACCCCAATTCCAGCCACCCCAGATGCCAGGTTGGAGGAAGAAAGGGACACACATCCTCTAGGATATAATGAGACATCGGCAGTCTGCTAGGAGGGGTCCTTCCATGCACTGGGGTGGAGGAGAGGTCCTGGTTACCCAGGGCGGTGGCCACCCCCAGCTCCTGAGCCCTTGATAAGATCTGGGGGGCAAGTTAACTATCATGGTCACCACAAGCAGAACTAACCTTCCGCTACACCACTCTTAAGCTCCAAATCCTCCAGGTTGCAGATATGGACCCTCCCAGACACGGGCCCAGGGTCTGTCTATCCTTCATTCCTGACTTCCGAATCTCTTTTCCCTGGCAGGAAACCCGGGGGCTGCCTGCACAAATGCCTTGGCACTCAGCCTGTTCTGATGCCGTCCAGCAGAGGGCGCTGTGGGCATGCACTGCCTTCCAGATCCAGGGCCTGGGGAGACAACATTTGGGAAAACAGGAGCAGCAGGGATGAAGGGAGGCTTTAGAAGCTATTCCCGTCCCCTGTCAACAGTCTTTTTTCTCTCCTAAAAATGGGTGATTCGTGATGGCTAGGAAGCCCACTGAAAGGCTGTGCCAGTCACGTATTCACCCGTGTGTCCAGATACCAGGCTAGCTCACCTGGGACTGGAAAGGAGAGATAACTACTTAGTCCCTCCCTGCTCTGCCCACGCCTCCTCCCCCCACCATATAGAACCCCCCCCCTTCCTTCCCCCAACTCCGTGCAAACCCACTTCTTTCAGGAAGTCTTTCCAGGCCTCCCAGGAGCAGCTTCTTATGGGATATTTTATTAGTGTATGTATGTGTGTATGTCTCCCCCATCAGACTGGAAGCTCCCAATCACAATTGGCCATCTCTCCCTGCAGGGCAGGGGCTGTGTACCCACACCAGACTGGAGGCTCTCCAAGGGCACATATTTTATCTCCTCCAGCAGACCAGGGGCTTTCTCAAATAGGGCTCTGTCTCCTCCAACAGAATGTACACTCTCGACGGCAAGTCTTGTGTGGCTCCTGTAGCACCTGTTTTAGGACTCTGTTCACAGACGTTGATCGGATGAGGACAGCTCTCTTCCCCACTCCCCCAAGGGGAGATCTGAGTTGCCCCCAAGTCCCATGAGCTTTGCACACTGGGTAAGAGAAAGATGGGATTTGATCAGGCAAAAGATCACCACTTTGGGAAAGAAGAACAGAAAGTGGGTGGATGAGACTTGTAAGGGACTGAAGCCACCAGCCCCCCTTGTCTGCACCACACCTCTGCCCTGCTCCTGCAGCTCCGCTCTTCAATCTGCACGGTCACCCGGGATCTGGTCCTCCTCGCTTCACATCACAACCAAGGTTCATTCCTTCAAGAAACATGAATTGTGTTGCCTACTAAACGCTGGCCCTATTCTAGACTGGGGATACAACGATGAACAGAACAAAGTCTCGGCCTGTATCAGTTTGCTCGGGCTGCCATAACAGAGTACCACAGACCAGGAGTTTAAAGAACAGAAATGTATTGTCTCACAGTTCTGGAGGCTAGAAGTCCAGCGTCAAGATGTCGGCAGCATTGACTCCTTCTGAGGGCTGAGTGAAGGATCTGTTCCAGTCCTCTCTCCCAGCTTCTGGTGGTTCCTTGGCTTGGAGCAGCATAATCCCCATCCTCACATGGCATCCTCCCTGTGTATGTGCCTATCTCCAAATTTCCCCTTTTAATAAGGACACCAATCATATCGGATCAGGGCCCACCACAATGACCTCATTTTAACCTGATTACCTCTGTAAAGAGCCTGTCTCCAAATACGGTCACATCATGAGGTACGAGGGGTTAGGAATTCAACATACAAAGACTTTTTTGGCAGGGGGAGGTTCAATTAAATCCATAACACTGCACTCATGGGGCTGATGCCCTAGTGGAAAGAGAAACAAGAAACACAAAAGCAAATAAATATATATTGGGGTAAAATGTAAAGCAGAAAAATGAAGCAGTTATAGGGGAAGGGGATAAAAGAGTAGGGAGGGGCTGCCCTGGTGGCGCAGTGGTTGAGAGTCCGCCTGCCGATGCAGGGGACACGGGTTTGTGCCCCGGTCCGGGAAGATCCCACATGCCGCGGAGCGGCTGGGCCCGTGAGCCATGGCCGCTAAGCCTGCGCGTCCAGAGCCTGTGCTCCGCAACGGGAGAGGCCACAACAGTGAGAGGCCTGTGTACCACAAAAAAAAAAAAAAGAGTAGGGAAGATGCTATGTAACAGAGAGCAGTTCGTAGAAAGTGACATAGGAGCAGAGACTGGATTCTGAGTGCTCCCCAAGCAAGCCGTTCATGTCTGCCATGTTTTCTCCACCTATGATAGGTGTTTACCAGGAGCAAAGTCCTTCAGAGTTCAGTGTGGAGCTCACCTCCTCCAGCAAGCCTTCCCTGACCTGCACCCCCACCCCAGGGCAGACTGGACCTCTCCCACGGCCCTTTATACTCCAGGTAACAGCTATTATGAGAACTTCTCAGGGGCATTTCAAGGCTGTGTGGTCAGGTGTCTCCCCTCTCAGACTATAAGCAATCTGAGAGCAGAGACTGGGCTTCAATCACCTCTAGGCCCCCTGTGGTGCCTGGAACATTGTAGAGGCTCAGTAAACGCATGCTGAAGTGCAAGGTTAGAGGGTGACCCAGTCACTCTCTCTTTAGTGAAAATAATCAGAAGTTCTAATTTGGGGAGTCCTAAATGTCAGACACGATTCTAAGGCCTTCCCATTGATTCATCTCGTTTGCTCCTCACAACTCGAGGAAGTATCTTTTCGATGTTAAGATGAGGAAACCGAAGTTCAGAGACATGAAGTAATCTGCTCAGGGTCAGCCAGCCAGAAACTGGTGGGGCAGGATCCAAACCCAGGTTGGCCCAACTCTAGGGCCAGGCCTCTTTAATTCAAGACATTCATTCATTCATTCACTCCACCTGTGAATTCACCCCATGTCTACTGTGTGCCCGGTACAGCAAGGCTAGGCTAACCAGGCCAAATAGGGGAGAGGAGTGTTTGTTACGGAGCGTTACATTTCTCCCGCATTAGACAAAGAACTGCCCTGCCATGCTCAGGTCCTGGGACTGCAGGCTCACTGCCCCTGTGCCCACCAAGTCTGCTCCGCCCCACACCATCCCCAAAAGGCAAATATAGCCCCCCTCTTCCTGTCCCTCCCCAGAAAGGCAGTCAGGGGCCAGGAGGCTTAAGACACAGGAGGAGAATGGGTGACAAATCCTCCTGCCTTTCTCTCTTCAGACGCTGCTTACTGGGGCCCAGAGACCTTTGCCTTTTCTCCACTGTTTTTGCCCCATTACCCTCTCCTACTCCTGCCCCAAGGAGGGGAAGCAGCAGATGGGCCCTGGCCTGGGACCCAGGTCCCAGCTGCTCCTTCTGTGGGCAGTCCTGACATGTCAGAGCTGGAAAGGATGCTAGGAACCTCCAAATGTCCGCAGCACCCCCACTTTACAGATGGAGACACTGAGGCCCAGGAGGGACAGGGCCTGCACCAAGGTCACTCAGGTCCCCTAAAACCTGCCCTTGTTGGGTCTAAAGATCCCACACTACAGCTACTCTAAGGTGATGTCATTAGAAGGCCCCTGGGAAAATACATGTGTGTAGGTAAGGACTAGAGACAGGTGACTTCGGAGGGGTAATACCTACAAGCTAGATACTTAGGCCGGGGAAGTCGGGTCCTAGGGCAGCAGGGAGCACTGGGTGAGGGGGAGCAAGGGCTGGAAAGAAGGCTGGCACACACAGAAAACAAATCTTGCCGCTCTCCCAATTCTGTAGTAAAATCCACACCCCCGATGCTGAAATAAGATGGGGGGAGGGGCCATCCACACCTCCCAGCAATCATTCAGTGACGGCAGAGGTCATTTCGGGTGCACGGACTGTGTGCCCCTAGGTAAGTCCCTTCCTCTCTCTGGGCCTCAGTTTCCCCATTTGTTAAATGAACGTGGTGGACTGGATAAGTCTTAAGGTTCCCTCCACCTCTGAGGCTGGTGAGTTTAACATCCTGATTCCAGACTCCAGAACATTCCAGGATGAAAGGGTGGTGCCCCTATCCCACTCTCAGCCCCCATGAGGTTGTATCAGCTCTCCTGGAGACAAGGACTCTTCCCCATAAGACTCCCAGCGTTCAGGCGGCAGCATCTAGCATGGCCACATCTGGTCCAGGAATGGAGAAATGAGCTCTGGGCATCTGGAGAACGTGCAGAGCACAGAGCAAGCCCGGAGCCTCAAGCAACCACCAACCAGGCAGATCGACCGGGTTCAGTTCCAGAAAGCTCTGTGGCCACCTCAACATCCCTTGGGGCCAGAAGCTTGATGAAATTATAGCCATCAGCAATCAGAGGTTTGGCCCTGGGTAGAGCTTCTGGACTGGCCGCTCCCTCTAGCTTCTGCTTGTCACTAGCTATGGGAGTCACTTCACCTCTCAGAGACCCTGTTTGCCCATCTGGAAAATCACCATACCTACCTCAGCAGTGTTCACAGGGAGAAATGCACTTGGCCCAGTGCAGCTCAGAAGAGGGACCTAAAAGACCCCTGCACAGCTGCTTTAAATCAGTCTTTATGGGGGGGAGGGGCACAGTACCCTGTGTTTTATTAAACTGCAACTCCAGTCCAGAGGACAATTTTTAGGGTGACACCAACAAGGCCTGGGAGTTGGCAGACACTGTACACACAGTACCAATAATAAAATTCAATGAATAAATGTCCCCAAGTGAGCCCCCTGTCCTCCCCAGTGAAGACTGCTGCCTGGGATGGGGATGTGCTAATACAGGGAGGGGGTGGTCCCGGGCAAGAAGGGGGAGGGCCTCCACCTGGCAGAGGGCAGAAGCCAGGCTCGCAGCGCCCCTCTTCCAGCCGTCTCTCCAGAGTCCATCTTGCCTGTTTCTGCCCAGCTGTGTTTTCTGTCCCTCTTCATCTTCTTCTCTCTCCCAATCTTGGGCCACCCCTATCTTGTCTCCTCTCTTCAGGGGCGCCTAGCCGGAGTCTCTCTCAGTCTGTTTTGCCCGCTCCGACCGGCACCCTCCTCCGCCCCCGCACGCCCAGCCTCCAAACCCAGCGAAGCCACATCTGTCCTTAACCCAAAATCCTGCCAATTAAACCGCTGCCTCCAGCTTCGGCTGCTGCTGCTGCTGACGTCGGGAGAACCAGCCGAGGCGAGGCCACCGCCTACGTGGGTGGGGTGCGGGAAGGCTATGGCCCCCTCCCGGCCGCCCCCTCCCCCCCGCACGCCCCCACCCCCGTCATCGGTCTGTCTGCCCACAGCCAGGCGAGCTGCGCAAGGTCCGAGTGCAGCCCGTCCGAACCTCAGTCCCATCCAGCCTCGCACTCAGAGTCCCCCACCTACTCCCAGACCCCCCAGCTGGGTCCCCTGCACCTCCACCCCACTCCAAGACTCCAAACTGCGCCACGGGCACGCCTCACATGCCCTGGCGCCGGGGTCGCCCTGCTGCGCTCTCCGCGTCCCCAGCTCTCCAACTGCGCGCTCCCTGAGCACCCTCTGCGCCTCACCCGCGCACTTCCCGTGCCCCCGCGCCCCCACCCCGCGCGGGCACCCGCACTCCCGGCACCCTCCGCGCTCTGGTCCTCTGTTTCCCCGCTCCTGCGGCGCTGACTCTGCTGGCACAGAGGCGTCGTCGTGGGAACCGGGAGGGGGCACATTAAGAGCAATTAGCCTGCTCACGGTTGGCAGCGATACCTTAATAAATAATAGTCTGAAAGGCATGTAAATAAATATTAAGGCGCATTACGCGGGCAGGAGGCGCGGCACGGGCCGCGAGCTGGTTCTGAGACCCCGGGAGATTGTCGCGTGCCGGCGGTTGCCGGGGGTTCCCGCGCCGCAGAGGCCTCCACCCTCGGCCAGGGACTGAGCAGGGAGGAGGGGAGGGAGAGGCCCAGCGAAGGAGCCCAGGACAGAGACAGAGACTGAGAAAGACATCCAAAGCGACAGGGAGAGAAAAAGAGGGGGGAGGGGAGGAGGGAAAGGGAATAAATTGACGGAAAGGGGAGTGAGGACAGAAGTAGGGGAGCTCAAGAGGCAGAATCTAGTGCCCCAAGGATATAGAAGAAAGAGCTCCCTCTCTCCTACTCGAATCGCTTTTTTCCCTTGGATTCTTCTCCTACCTCTAATCGCTCCTTCTCAGCCCTTTGCTGGCTTCAACCCCTTAACCCTGGGGAGCCCGAGCCCTCAGACCCAGGTCCTCTTACCTGTCTTCATTTACTCACTAGAGGAGCGCATCCTATCTGGCTGTGTTAACTGTCATTCGTGTGTGGCCTCCCACATTCACACTCCAGCCAGACCTGTCTCCTCTGAATCATTGACTAACCTACATCTCTTGGGTGTCCAGAACTTAACGTGCCTGGAACCTAACATCAGCCCTCCTTTCCGAAACCTGCTTTGCCCCCCAGTCTTCCACAGTTGGATAAGTGGTAGCTCCCTCCTTCAGGTTGTTGAGACCAAAACCCTTGGAGCCCTTCCGGCTGCCTCTTTCTCACACCTCATATCCAGCCCATCAGAGAATCCTGTCCTCTCTCCCTTGAAAATGTGTCTGGAATCTTTCCATGCCTCCCAGTTCCCTGGCCGCCATATTGGCCCAAACTCCCATTATTTCTCACCCGATTGTTGTAACAGCTTCTCCTCATTGGGTTCCCCCATGCCCACAGTCTCTCTATGGACAGAATAGAGATTTAAAAAACAAAACAAAACAAAAAACAAGTCGGATTAAGCCACTCCTCTGCTCAGATGTTTCATTCGGAGGAAAGGTCAACATCCTTAAAATGACCCATGAGGCCCTGCGCCATCTACCCTCCACCTCCTCCCCGACTTCTCTGCCCTCACTCTCTCTGCTCCAGCCATCCTGGCCTCTTCCCTGTGCCTTGAACACCCCAAGCCCGTTCCTACCTCAGGACCTTTGCACTAGCTGTTCCCTCTTCCTGGAACATTCTTTCCCTGCATATCATCATAGTTTAGCCATCACCTTCAAGTCTTCAAGTCTTTAGCCTTCAAGTCTTTGCTCAAGTGTCCCATTCTCCATGAGGCCAACCATGGCCATTCTACTGAAATTGTGACTTTCTCTCCCCCCAACAAAGAAAACCTCATCCTCATCACTGTGCTTGATTCCTCCATAGCGCTCAACCCCTTCTAATATGCTATATAACTACCTACCTGTTCTTTGCCTCTCTCTCTTCCCCAGTAGAAAGTAAGCTCCATGAAAGCATGGATTTTGTCCTTAGCCCCCTCCCTCACTGCTGTATCTCCAGTACCTTGAACAGTGCCAGGTACCTAAAAGAGACTTAAAAATACTTGAAAGAAGGGGGACTTCCCTGGTGATGCAGTGGTTAAGAATCCACCTGCCAATGCAGGGGACACGGGTTTGAGCCTTGGTCCAGGAAGATCCCACATGCCGTGGAGCAACTAAGCCCGTGCACCACAACTACTGAAGCCCGCATGCCTAGAGCCCATGCTCCGCAACAAGAGAAGCCACCGCAATAAGAAGCCGCGCACCGCAATGAAGATTAGCCCCCGTTCGCCGCAACTAGAGAGAGCTTGTGCGCAGCAGTGAAGACCCAACGCAGCCAAAAATAAATAAATTTATTTTAAAGAAATTTGAAAGAAGGGAAGAAGGGGGGGTAGTTGGTTGGAGGGGAGGGAAGGAAGGGGAATAAAAGAGGAGAGAAAGAGAGTCCCAGGAGGAGGGAGCAGCATGGGCAAAGGGACGTGGTCTGGGCAGGCACACAGGGTGGGGAGTACTTGGAAGGAAGGCCCTGGGGCTGGGGTGTTTGAGCAACTTCCTCACCAGCCTGGTACCCAGGCTGAAGGAGCACTGGTGGGGGATACGGCAGCCCCATCTCTGCCGAGCCCCCCAACCCCATGGCGGAGAGCGCCAGCTCCACCTCAGGCCCCAGCTGGGTGTTGGAACCCCAGGACTGCGGGTGGTACTGTATGGGTAGGCCCCAGTAACAGCCACAGAAATTACTGGTTGTGTGCGATTAGGGATAATTATGCTTAATAAGTCCAAAAGTAATTACCATGCAGGCAGCTTGCTGCTTTGGAAAACAGAGACCCCCCCCCACTCAGTGAGCAGGGTCCAGGGACTTGAGAAGGGGGAGAGTGGGCTTCATGGAATGGCAGAGGTGCTGGTCCATTTCTCTAGCAGATGCCTGAATCCTCCCAGGGGCACCCACACCAGGGGCTTGCTCCCCTCCAGTCATGAGGAGCTCGCTATCACACAGGCAGCTCCTCCTGTCACTGGAGGTCTGCACATACCAGTTTGCATACAATTCTGTCTGTTCCCGGCTGTGCTGTGACCGCTTCACTTCCTCACTCAACATCTTAGCACGTGCAGAGACACAGAACTGAAGTATCATTGTAAAACCACCGAAGTACACATCGCTCCTGGCTGTCTTACTGACTCACTTCATCACTGAGGCAGCATCTCTCATTAGTCCCACTGCGTGAGTGAAGAAACCCAGCCTCTTGGAGGCCAAGCCCCTAGCAGTGGTGAATAACAGAGTCAGAACTCATATTTCAGCCTGTTTGATGCCAAAAGGTCTGTTCCTAACACCTAAGCTTTATGACTCCCCCCACCCGGAGCCACAGAGAACCAACCCAATCCATCTTCCCAGAAACTAACCCACAGCACTTCAAGTCTTTTCTTTTTTGCTCTGGACAGAAGCAGTGGCTGGACTCCTTGCACTGTGCCCAGGAGGCCATGTGACACAATGAAAGGAAACTTGGTTCCTTCCATTGGTTCTGCTGCCAGCTAACTCTGTGGCCTGGAGCAAATCACCTGACCTGTAGGGGCCTCTGTTTTGTTTTTTTGTTTTTGTTTTTTTTACATCTTTATTGGAGTATAATTGCTTTACAATGGTGTGTTAGTTTCTGCTTTATAACAAAGTGAATCAGTTATACATATACATATGTTCCCATATCTCTTCCCTCTTGCATCTCCCTCCCTCCCACCCTCCCTATCCCACCCCTCCAGGTGGTCCGAGCTGATCTCCCTGTGCTCTGCGGCTGCTTCCCACTAGCTATCTACCTTACGTTTGGTAGTGTATATATGTCCATGCCTCTCTCTCACTTTGTCACAGCTTACCCGAATGGACTTGAGGATATGGGGAGCGGGGCCTCTGTTTTGCCATCCGCACAAAGTGGGGAGGGGCCCCCAATTCGTGACCTTTGGTTCTGCTCCCTAAGGCCAACCCTAAGGCCTGAGCAGCTCCAGGCCCACACTAGCACAACACTTCCACAACTGGGGCCTGGGAAGACTTAGCAACCTTCTCCAACCCCTGGGACAGTTTCCTTTCTTCCTCTGTCTGGAACTGCCCTTTAGAGGCACCTCAAGAAGACACCTTAGAAGGCACAATGACCAACACTCTGCTCTGGACACACAACCCTGCCCTTCTGTGACCCCAAACATCTACCTTCAACTTCCTTTTTAGACCTTGATCTCCAGAGGAAGGGGAGAGAAGTGGAAGTTTGCAGGACACCAAGAATATCATAATAAAATGCAAATAAATGCCCTACTTAAGTTTGCAGCCATCATATGGGTAGAGATTCCTTTGTACGATTATAATAACTTATGGTGGCTTATAGGATGACACTCTGATGTCCATTTTCTCATGTGATCTCTACATCAACCTTATCAAAGCATGAATGGTGCTGTCCACATTTCAAACATTAGGAAACTGAGGCCCAGGAAGTAGGAGCAGCTTGTCCAAGATGGCACAGCTGGCAAAAGGCAGAACCAGCCTTTGAATCCAGATGTGACACCAAAGCCTGTGCTTGCCATCACTATTCTGTACCTCCTCGCAGCCTCAAAGCCAGCTGCTCTGGAATCTGGAAATCAAATAAGAGAGTGATGCAGTCAGTCTGCAAGGGCCCAATCCACCCACTCCCACAGCATTAGAGCCCAAGGGGGTTGTCAGAAGCTAGTGAAGCTCTCTGGCCCAATCCTGCTGGCATCTGTCTTGGTAGAAGGTCCAGTGAGACTATTTCTCCACTGAGGATTTTCCTCAGGGTCTCAGGGGGAAAGAGAAGTATCTGAAAGAGTAAATACCACAATAAAGGCATCTCACTATGGCTGGAGCAGTTCGGTGTGGGGATGGAGAGCACATGAACATAACTGAAACCACTCCAGCACCCTAAATCTCCAGGCCTGAAGGCAGAGGGAAAGAATGGAGTGGACTTCAGAGGACCTCAAATATTGGATCAGGAGGGAATATGCACCCTCAAGCTCCAGAGTAGGAAAAAAATTGCTACTACTATTTAAAAAAATGGAATTGCCAACCACCCGTAAAATCTGTTCCATTAATATGAAGCATATAAAATGATCTGTTTTTCTGTCACAGTATGAAAATTACAAATTTATTAAGAAAAATCAGAAAATAGTATCACTGAAAAACAATGATCCATGGGAGAGGTGGGCTAGCATTGGGATACGCAAATATTCCCCAAAGAAGTGGGGTCCCAAACCACACCTTGAAAGATTTTCAAATGTACAGAAACTGGGCAGTGACCCCAGGAGATTCCGATTCAACAAATGAGATGCAAGGCCTAGGAATCACCGTGATGATGGACTCTCCCCAAGAGATTTTGCAGCAGCCGTTCCAGCCTGGTCAGGAGTTGGGGACCACTGCCCAGGTACTAGCCATATTTCAGCACCAGGGACAGGGACGCACACATCGGCTCTCTCAAAAGTGCCTGGTCACTCTGCCTATAGGGGCGGGGGTGGGGGTGGTGGTGGAGTTTAGCTCTTTTACCTTTTTTGGTAGGGGGAGAAAAGTGGGAACTTCTCACCTCATCACTCTCCCTGGTGGAGAGGAAAGCACACCTTCTTTACGGCCACTGTGGCTCAAGCCTTGCAGGGCATGAAAAGCTAATGGAAGTGGGGTGGAGAGGATCACGTCAGTCTCGAAGATGAGGGACACGTAGGACTTCTGGGGCTTCTAATGTGCTATTGTGTGTTGATTATTTCCAAGATGATGGGGGAGAAGTGCTCAGTGTTTCTCAGACTTTCTCTCATGGAGCATCTATAGGAATAGCTAAGTCGTTCAGCACTTATTACACGCCAGGCACTGCTCTAAGATCTTTCCTTTTTTGTTTTTTTTTTCTTTTTAACATCTTTATTGGAGTATAATTGCGTTCCAATGGTGTGTTAGTTTCTGCTTTATAACAAAGTGAATCAGTTACACATATACATATGTTCCCATATCTCTTCCCTCTTGCATCTCCCTCCCTCCCACCCTCCCTAACCCACCCCTCCAGGTGGTCACAAAGCACGGAGCTGATCTCCCTGTGCTATGTGGCTGCTTCCCACTAGCTAAGAGATCTTTCCATTTTAAGGCATTTTTTTCTTCACAACGACCTACGAAGCAGGTGTTATTATTGTTACCATTTTGCAGAAAGGGAAACTGAGGCACAGAGGGATCAAATACTTATCCAAGGTCACGTGGCTAGTATGCTGCTGAGCAGGGATTTGTTAACCTAGTCAGACAGGCTCCAAAGTCTGTGCTTTAACCACATCCCACCTTGAGGACCTGGAGTTCATAGGCCACAGTGTGGAAAATGCATGTCTATTTAGCTTTGGAAATTTTAGCAATAGATTTTCCTTTTCAATTTTGCTGGCTTTGGGCTGTGTTTCAATTCACTGAGCAAATAGTGGCAGGAGAAAGGAGAGGAGAGTGGCTGGAGGAAGGAGGGAAGGAGAAGAGAGGAGGTGAAAGAGAAAGAAAGAGGGCAACAGAGGAGAAAGAACGAGTGCGAGAAAGAAGGAAGAAAGGAAAGGACGTAGACGGATAAGGAGGGGAGAAAAGCGGGGAACAGAAAAGGACCTCCTCCCCTAGGCTCCTGTTCCTGGGGTCCTCCCCCCACTTCCTCCAAAGCCCCCACTTTCCCCCATCCTCCTCCGTGAAAGCACCACCCTTCTCCACAGCCCAGACGAACACCCTTCTCTGGGCAGTGCTCTGGAGGACACCTGGGGGGGCAGGATCTGGAGCTGGTCCTGCCTGCAAGCCCCTCCATCTCCAGAGCCCCATTCTGGGCCTCGCCTCTCTCCAGCCACTTTTCTGTACAGTTTCCCCAGAGCAAACCAGCCTGCCTGCCACCCACCACCGCCAGGAACCGCTGCTCCCTTGCTGTCTCCCTAGATCTTCCAAAAGGGCCTGACATGGTTTCTCTCTGGCACCTCCTCCCTGCTTAGGTGGCTCAGTCGGCTCTAGGACTCAGCTGAGCCTCTCATCTTCCAGTCTTAAAAAAAAACCCGAAACACAGATCCTGCTTCTCTTCTCACACGGAGCATCAGCACCAAATTGGAGCATCGCCGGTGACAGTCCCTGCTCAGGGCCGAGCCCTGGGGCTTCCTTGAGGGCATCAGGGTGATGTCATCTCGATGGCCTGAGACACCAGTGGACTCCAGCCCCATCCAGGTCAGCCCCCACCCCAGCCTCAGGCCTTTCACTGCCCAAGGCACCTCTGGGAGGAAATTCAGGACCAATGTTGCCACGGTAACCATGGTACCAGCGCTTGGTACTCACTATGCTCAGCTTATAGAATTATATGACCTGGAATTTTAAAATGAGAAGTAGCTAACGTCATGGAAAGAGCAATGGACTGGGATTCAGGGGGCCCACTTCTGGCCACAGCAAAGTCACTATCAAACAAAGAGACTCTGACAAGTTACCTGTCCCTGCTGGGACTCAGCTGCGCAGCCTGTCAAATGTACATCTATGTGAATGTGGGGAGGGTCGGGTGGGATGATCCCCAAGGTCTATAAAATTGGTGGATGCCTCCTGTAGTTAGGTGACTGCATGAAGTTCCCCTCAACATTTACCTACCAGCTCCCGGGAGAGGGTGAAAGAACAGTCCAAAGAGTATTATCAAAAGCTCTGTTTCAGTTCTCATTTCCACAGCCAGAAATCAGAAACGCATTAGTCCAAGGAAGCCAACTTCCCTCATGAGTTGGTTTCTCTTAGAAAAAAACTACATCCCTGAGGCTGCCAGGAATCTTTGGTCTTCCTCCCATCTACCCATCCCTAAAAACAGCCCTTCCTTTGACTCAGTAATTCCCCTTCCAGAAATCTATGCTCAGAAACTCACCTAAAGCATAGAAAAAAAGCTTGAACACAAAGAAATGCATCACTATGAGGCTTACATCAGGGAAAACTTAGAGTCCATCCAAGTGTCCAAATGTAAGGGAACGGCTGAGGAAGTTAGGGTACAAATTCCCAACCAGGATATTGTGACAGTCGTTAACAATTACCCTTACTGAGAGTTTTTACTCACACAGGAAATTGCTTACGCTTTAATGTTAAGTAGACGAAATAAGATGCCAACTGGTGAGTGCTGTATGATTTTTTTTAAGGGCATAGAAAAAACAAAAAAACTTGGTTTAGGGTAAACTTTATTTTATTTCTTGAATTCTACTTTCCAAACCTCTACAGCTAACGTGTATTATTATACTCTAGAAAGATTAATAAATCATTTTTAGTGTGTGCCTTGACAGGGAGGCAACAGGGTTTGACAGTTCTTGGTGCAAATCCTGACTCTGACGTCCTCTAGCCACGGGCCTGATGATTTCCTTGACCTCTATGCCGTGGTTTCCTCGCATGGGGATGACACCTAGTGTGAAGATGGGATTAGACAAGACGCCTAGAGCACCTAGCATGGGACCTGGCGCATAGTAGGCGCACGGTAAACAGAAGCAATTAGCCGGATTCTGTGTGGCTGTCGTCTCAGACCCAGGCTGGCTGAGGCCTCAGTGGCCTCCCTGAATCTTGGCCTCTGCCTCTCAGCCTGTAGTCTTCACTCTCTCATATTCTCTCCCAGCTCTGTCTCTGGCCCCATTTGGAGAGTCTGTGCCCTGTGTGCCCTGCCCCTGGCACAAGCCCATTCCAAGATACCAGCCACCCCAGATCCTGCTCAAGGAGCTGCCCTTAGGGTTCTCCCAGGATCTCCAGCTGGGTTCACACTCTCCTCCAACCCCTCCCCACTGCAGGCTGGACCACTCCCCAGCCCCCTACAGCCCCATGGGCTGGGGTCTGCCCCCTGGCCAAGGATTCTTGGCCCCCAGTTGCTCTAAAAGAAATTCTCCAGCCCTGGGGACTGTCCCTTTTCACAGCCTTTGCCACTTTCTCTGGGTCCTCTGGGGAAAACTCAGTCAGGCCTGAGTCCGCCTCTGCACCCTTAGACAAGGAACAGGAGCATCTTTCAGCAATCAGCCGGTAACAGCACCCCACCCACCAGGCCTGGTGACAGACCTATTTTACCTCTGATAATTCCACCAGTTTTTGGCACCTAAGAGGCAGGGAGAGATGCAGCAGGCAAGAGAACAATGAATATTTTGTGGGAGCCAGAGGCAACTGAAGATCTCTGCTGATGACAGGCAGACAGGAAGAGGCAGGGGAGAGGTGTCAGCACTGCAGGGTGGGGAAGAAGGCGGCGCCTGAGGGACACGAGCCTGAAACCCATCCTCCCTCCGTGCCTTCTCTCCCTCTCATTTCTTCTTTATTCCTTCTGTTTTCTTCCCTCCTTTTCCTTGTCCTTCCTTCTCCTTTTCCTTCATTTTTTTCTTCTTTCCCTCTTCTCTCTTTTCCTCCTCCTTTCCTTCCTTCATTCCTTCCTTTGCTCATTAATTCATTCCTATTTTTAATTCCTCTTCCATCTATTTGTTAAAGGGATATTCCTTTTGCTCCTGCTCTGTGCTGAGTCCTGTGTTGGGCACCGGGGACACGGATGAACAAAACACAGCCCAGGTCCTCAAGGACACTGACCCTTATAACCCCATCAGCCCAGAGCACCGTGGGGGCCAGAGAAGCCCGGACTGATTTGTCTGGGGGAAACTTCCCTGAGGAGGTGCCTGCCCTGCAGGGAGGATGAGACCTTTGCCCAGCGGGCGAGGCGGGGCGAGGCAGACGACAGTGTGTGCAAAGGCACCGGGGAGGAACTGGCTGGGAGTGGCCCGAGGTGAGAGTGTGGCCAGATGGTGAGATGATGCCTCTCTCATGACTTACTGTGGGCCGGGCACTTCAGTAAGCACTGTCTCTTGTACAATGGGGAAACTGAGGCTCAGAGAGTTATGTGACTCGCTTAACATCACAGAGCCAGTAAATGGTAGAGCTGGGACTTGAATCCAGACTACGCAGCCGCCGTTTCCCCACAGCCCTGCCCTGGGCCTCCCAGAATCACAGAGTTGGGAACTAGGAACAGGCAGGAAAATCATCACCACCATAGGCCTGTAGGTGGCAGTGCTGAGTGCCACCAACTAGGAGCCTGCAACTTAACCCTGAGCCACCACCTCCCCATCTCTAAACGCAAATAATAGCCTTCTCACCGCTGGTGTCTCCTCCTGGCTCAGCAAAGGAGCAGCCTGGGGTAAGAGAAAGACTGAGGGCTTTGGGGGCAGAATCCTGGGTCTGGGTCCCAGCTGCATGACCTCACCTCTCAGAACCTCAGGGTCCTCAGGTGTAGACTGCTGACAATAACATTCCCCTCAATACCTAATGGAAGTAGGGATTCCTGATATCTACATGAAATTACACAAATTAAGTACCAACTACTCCACCTGCATTCATTCATTCATTCATTTTATTTAGAAAATAGACACACAGTGTCTATGTGTGCCTGGCACTGAGCTAGACATAGGGGTGGGGGTTGAATACCCCCGAGTCTAAAAAGGCCAAGGTCCCTGCTTTAATGGTCTGCACATGCTGGGGGTGGAGAGAGCAGAGTGACAAAAAATAAAACTGGGCGACGTAATGGCAAGTGACTGAGACAGGGTGATCATGTAAGCCTTCTCTGAAGAGACAAATGGCAAGAAGAGTCAGCCATGCAAAGACCTGGAGAGACATTCTGCAGAGGGGACAGCATGTGCAAAGGCCCTGAGGAGGCAATGGGCTCGGTGTCTAGGAGGCTGGTAAGGCTGAAGACAGGGAGTGATGGGGAAAGTGGCAGGGCTGAGGTTGGAATGGTGAGGATGGCCAGGTCAGGATGGGGTCCTCGAATGACTGCAGAAGGAGTTTGACACATAGCAGGAGCTCAATATTAATAGCTAAAGGTATGATCTCTGGTCCCATGCCCTCATTTAGTAGCTGGGGAGACTGAGACTGACCCATCAGCCTCACCCTTTGCCTATAAGGGGCCAGCTCTGGCTTGGATGACTGCTAATGGCCTAGTGGCCTGTCCCGATACAGAGGGCCTCAGGGGCCACTACACATCAGGTCTTGAGTTCTGAATAAAATAAAGTGGAGCCCAGGGGTGACCATCTTTTCTGACCCCCTCCAGCCTCACCTGTTTCACGTGCTTTAACACTGTACAGTGATGGAAACCAGGAATAGGTGGCCCTTGAGTCCAGGTGAGCCCTCGGGAGTGGCCAGGCCATCCCAATCAGGCAGGGAGTTAATCCTGAATTGACTGAGGTCTGGGAAGCTGCAGGGAAGGGATCCTTTCCCAGCAGCTGAAGCCCTGAACCCCAGGTGGCAGCGAGGAGAGGTGTGAGCTACCACCCTCAACACCTGTGAGACGTGCTCAGATTTTCTGGTGACCCCCTCAGAGCCCCTCCAAGAATGGCTGGGGAATCGCTACCTGACTGTCAGATGCCCAGAACTGCCGTTCCTCAGGACCACCTTCCCAGAACTACTGCATCGCTGTTAGGTGCGTTCTCTTTCCCTCGCAGTCTCTGTCTCTCTGATCTCTCCCTCCTTCTCCTCCATCCTCAAACTCTCTCCACCGCCTCTCTTATTTCACTTTGCTCCCTTGTCTCTACCCCCCTCTCTTGTTCCTCTTTTCTGAGTTGACCAATTGTTGGTTGGTTGACTGATTGATTGGTTTCTCTCTCCCTCCTGGTTCCCAGAAGACATCCAGGGAGTCTGTAAGGATGCATGAAACTCAAGTTCGACAATGATCCAGTCCACATTCTCGGGTGGTCAGCTGGTCAGGCTCTGTCCGGGAACTGACATCTGCGTCACCAAAGGGCGAGAGGCCTGCTGGTCATTGGAAGACCTTCTCCCAAGAGTGTTTCTCTCCACGGTGCTGTAGATGAAGACTGCAATGGGAGGCTGTGAGTTCGAGGTGTGTCCTCCAGCAAGTGTCTGCAGGGCAGCAGCCCCCTCTGTGCCCCCCAATACAAGCCGAGCTATTGGCTTCCAGGGGTACCCAAGGGACAGCCAAGCTGAATCACCTGGGGAGCTTGTTGAAAACACAGATCCTAAGGCCCAACGAAGAATTACTAAACTGGAGTTTTCCGGGCTGTAGCCCCAGCATTTGTATTTTTAACAAGATCCCCGGGGATTTTGATGGACAGTGGGAACTGAGGAAGCCAAGCAGGGTGGGGGCTGGAGCGAGGGGAGTTCTCGCCCTTTTTATTCAATCATCCACCATCTCCCCCTACGTGCCAGGCAGTGTGCTCAAAGCTGGGTATTCATGGGTGAAGAAAACAGACACAGCACCTGCCCTGTGGACCTCATTCTACCAGGATCCTGACCCAAATCCTAACGTTCCTACTGTACCCCAAGCAGTCTGGTCCTGCGCTTCTCTCCCCTGCCCTCCTGCAGCTCACTCCCTCGTGCCAGCTGCACTGGACCTCATCTGGCTCCTGGAATGATCTGCACCCTTCAGACCACCAGGCACTTTCCATGCAGCTCTGTTCCATCTGCCCTCCCCATCTTTGCCTTGTTAAACCCACTCATCCACCAGAAACATTGGCAGTAAAATGGCTAAGATGCTGGATTCCAAAGCCAGAGGGCCTGGGTTCAAATCCCTACCCTGCTACTTACTAACTGTATATATTGGACAACTTCCTCCTTCCTTCTGTGTCTCAGTTTCCCAATCTGTAAAATAATGATAATCATCATTTCCTCAAGGAAAACCCCAATCCCAAAACCACTCCTAGCTCCCTGTTTCATGTTTTCTTAGCGGTCTCTGCTTTGGGGGGTAGAGCTTAAAACTGTTTGTCAGTTCTTTCCATTCATAACTATTGGAGTCGTGTCTGTCTTCCCCACGAGGGCGAAGACCATTTCTACTTAGTCCTCGCCGCTGGACCCCATTCCCAGCACAAAGCCTGATGCTTCCTGGGAGGTCAAAAAATATTTGTTGTCTGAGCAAATGAAGGGACCAGATGTGACCCTCTTCAAGCCGGGCAATCTTGCCTCCTCCAAGTCAACCTCAGCACGAGTCACTGTCAAAGAAACACGCGTCTTAGACCCAGAAATCATCCCAAGGCCACTTGAAGGATGGACTGTAGTCTCTTGAGAGAATGACAAACAGCGGGGGGGGGGGCTGGCGGGGGGTGGGCAGGGGGTGAACATGTTAACCACTCGGACCTAACACCTTTAAATCCCTTCAACACCCTCTCTGGCCGGCTGCAGCCTCTCGAGAGAAGGCGCCAGGCTGCTACTCCAGGAAGGAAGCCCGGACTGAAGTGCTGCTTGCCTGTTTTTCGGGCGAGGCATCTGGAAACCACACCATGAGCTCTGGAACCTTCCTCCTCCAAGGGAAGGATTCCGTGGCCAGCCACGGGGAATATGAACCCCTGAAGGACTGGTGGACGAAGAGCCCTCAGCTCTCTTCTCCCAGGCCCGACCAGCATGTCCTGAGGTCCCCTTGGAAGGAACCGAGGGAGGAGCCCCTCCCTCACCCCCGACTGCATAAAGCAGCAGATGAGGAAAGACAGTCTAATGTGGGTACTTCCCCTTTCATCCTTGATGAACTTAGCGTCCATACAGTCCTCACGGAATGTTGGAGCTGTCGGGAAACTTAACAGAAAAAGACATTTACTCTGAGCCTTCAATAAGTCCCTTCCCTTCTCAGAGTTTGTTTTCTCCACCTACACGAGGGCTGCTAGACTCCCTTCCAGCTGGAAACCAAGATGGTTCTGGGAAACCTAGAGCAGCAAGAGGAATTGGCCCAGGGCTTTGGCACGTGGAGTCAGAGGGACAGCGAAGACTTCCCTCAAGTTGGCCATCCTCCTAGGGCAGAGTCAAAGACCACAGGCTCTTAAGTGACCAAAAAGCCTAGGACGGTTTCTATCAAAACACATGTAGCAGAGTGGTGCCTCTAGGTACGGGTCTTAACCACAGAGGATCTTTCTTACCCATGGCCGTCAGGGTAATTTGCCTGTGTTCTCTAAGACACGCCTTTAGGCTGCTTTGTATTACTTATGTGTCCCGTCTCCCTCAGAGAGCTGTAAATATCCCCCATGTTCAGGAAGCACACTTACTTTTGTGTCCCTGGTAATAAGAGACACTGTATCCTGTGTGCCGACAGACACTCACTAAATGTCTGCTGGCTTGAGTTTTTTTAAAAAATCAATTTTGCAACTGCTGGCTGTGTGATGTCAGGCAAGTTTCTTAACCTCTCTGAGTTCAGTTTTCTTATTTGTAATATGAGAATTAAAAATGTATCTGCCTGCAGGGTCCTTTTGAGATTAAATAAAATTAAGCACATAAGGTGCTTAGCTCTATGTCTATCACAGATAAAGCTCTCAATAAATGTTGATAATTAATAGTATTAATAATTGTGGTGGTGATGGTGACAATGATGGTGGCAATAGTGATAATGGTGGTGGTGATAATAGCTGTGTGGACGGCAGTGGTGATCATGGTGGCAAAATTGGTGGTAATGATGGTGTGGTGGTAATGGTGATGGTGGTGATGGTGGCCCTGTTGGTGGTGGTGGTGATGGTGGTGGTGGTGGTGGTGGTGGTGGAGGTG
>NW_021703774.1:165093653-165490658 GCF_005190385.1 Monodon monoceros | reverse complement strand
TGGTGGTGGTGGTGATGGTGGTGGTGCTGATGGTGGCCATGTTGGTGATAGTGGTGATGGTGGTGATGGTGGTGGTGGTGGTGCTGATTGGTGGTGGTGGTGGTGGTGATAGTAATGGTAGTAATGGTTGTGGTACTGGTGTCAGTGATGAAGAAAATGATAATATGATGTTGATGCCAGCCTTGCCTAGGTCAGCTCAGGTTAACCCAGAATCAGTTCCCCCACTGGCCCCCAAGTCCAGCCAATACTTGGCAGAGCAGGCACTTGGAACCCTGGCAAGGCCTTTTGGCCTCAAGCACTGCCCCTGAGGCGGAAGCAGAAAGCATACCCCCGCAGTCAATATGAGGTTGTGCCTTTCATATGGCACGTTCTGCCAACAGAAGGGGAACGTAATAATTTTCAAAGGGATATTTGTGCACTTGAGATGCTGAACAGCCACTTAACACAGTTCTCAGCAAGGAAGGTGAGACATGTGGGCAATAAGAAATCTGTATCCATTACACCCAAGAGGACGGGCGCTGCATGTGTGGATCAGAGGCTGGATTCCATTTGTCTGGGAAAGGGTTGATTAGGAAATGAAGCAGAGACCTTTGCTGAGCTCCTCCTGTGTGTAGGCTGGGCTTTGTGAAGGGTACAACTGAGCATGAAACCCAACAGTTACCTTAAAAAGCCAGAGGCAGGGAAGGGAAGCAAGATATATAGAAAAAAGACACTAGCATCTGTCCATTCATTCAACAAATGTCCACTGAACACCTAATATGTATCAGGTCTGTGGTAGGCCCTGGGAATACTGAAAAAAAAGGTTCTGTCCTTCAAGAAGCTCCCAGCCTGTTGGAACTTACAGACAAGTAAATAAATGTATAAATTTATTTACAGACAAGTAAATAAATACAAAAAGTGGGCCCCGAGCTACACAATGACCATCTCTCACTGAGGGCTCACATGTGCCTAGCACTGGGCTAAGAATCTTACTTTCATCATCTCATTAATCTTCCCGAGAGCCTGTGAAGTGAGGACCATTATGATCCCCACTTTATAGAGGAGCAGACTGGGACGCCCCAGAGCTTAAGCAACTTGCCCTAAGACACAGAGCTCCTAAGTGGAGGAGTCAGGATTTGAACTTGGCCTTGGCTTTTAGGTGCCATCCTGGCCCAGGAGAGGCAGGATCTCAGCTCGGCCCGGAGGATCAGGAAGGGTTCACAGGAGACCCATGAGCTGGGTCATGAAGGATGAGAGGCAGTGTGCCAGGAGCTGGGATGTGGCGGGCAGGGCTTGGGCAGAACCAGACATTCTCCTTTAGAACCAGGCATTCTAAAGGAGTCACAGCGGGACCACGTGTGGAGGTGAGAAGGCACGGGGCATTCCCAGGGGACAGTGAGAAGAGCAAGGGTGCTGAGGTGGAAAGTTCCTGCAGGTGAAGGGGGAGTGAGACCACTAAGTGAGGGCTGAGATCCCCGTGCTGACTACTGGACTGAGAGCAGAGCAACTGGGAACCTAAAGCAGCCCGCAGCTGAGCTCTGGGCTCCTGCTTGGCAGTGCGTGCACAAAGTGTGACTCCTTACCCTCCTGGCACCTGGTCCTCAAGAAAGCCAAATCCCTCCTGGGCTTCAGAGTAAAACTGCACTTTCATATACTGCTGATGTGGTGCAAAGAGCACGAGCTTGGGTTAGAATTCTAGCTCCAACCCTTACTCCCTCTGCAATTTGGGGCAGGTTATCTAACCTCTCTGAGCCTCAGTTTTCTCATCTGTAAAGTGGGCTACCTCGCTTTTGTGAGAATAGTATGATACTATTAAAACGAAAAAAAAAAAAAAAAACTAGCCTAAGTTCTGGCATTCAGTAGATGTTCCTAAATAACAGATCCTCTTTTCCTTTCCTTCCCTTTGCTTGCCTTCTGGGGGAAACCACATAGCCTCAATTTTCTGATATTGTCCTGATTTCAAACATTCTGTCCCCTCATCCCCACAAACCGTCAAAAGATCCCAGAAATTTTAAAGTTTTTGCATCTAAATCATGTCCTTCACAATGTATATACTCTCCTGGAACTAGCCTGGAATTCCTTTTCAGGTGCTGTCTTACGCTTCAGAAGATACCATCCCCATATAGGGAAGATGCATGTTTAATACACATAATGTGGGAAGATGCTTATCACATTCCCCAGTGTTCTGCCTACCTTGGGATTAGAAATAAGCCCAAAGTACTGATCTGAAGACAGATGAGGCACAGTGGTGGCACAGTGGTTAAGAATCTGCCTGCCAATGCAGGGGACACGGGTTCGAGCCCTGGTCTGGGAAGATCCCACATGCCAAGGAGCAGCTAAGCTAAGCCCGTGTGCCACAACTACTGAGCCTGTGCTCTAGAGCCCACGAGCCACTACTACTGAGCCTGCATGCCACAACTACTGAGCCCATGTGCCACAACTACTGAAGCCCCCACGCCTAGAGCCCGTTCTCCGCAACAAGAGAAGCCACCACAACGAGAGAAGCCACGGCAACGAAGAGTAGCCCCCGCTCTCCACAACCAGAGAAAGCCCGCATGCAGCAATGAAGACCAAGCGCAGCCAAAACGAAATTAATTAAATAAATAAATTGATTTTTTAAAAAAAGACAGATGAGGTTGGTTGCTTCTGGAAGGTACTGGATACAGAGGGGCTCCTGAGGGTCCCTCCTCCTAGGGCTGGGGGCTGGAAGGACACAAAACCCCCTATCCACCTCTTCCCTGAGCTCCAGACCCTCTGCCCAACTACCACTAGGATGCCTCAAAGGCAATGCAAACTCAACATGATCATGACTCAATTCCTGCTCGTCATCCCCAAACCTGGTCTTCCTCTTTAGTCAATGGCTCAAAGACTGTTCAGAAATCTAGAGGTCATTTTCAACAGCCCCCCTCCCACCCTGGTCCCCTATACCCCAACCATCACCAAGCCTTGCCTGATGATCTCACAGCTTCTTCCCCTTCTCTCCATCCCCACCTTCATGACCTAACCCCCGCCCTTGTTTCCTCTCACCTGGACAACTCCACAGTCTTCTGACTGGTGTTCTTGCTTTCACTCCACCCATTCTTCACAACACAGTCCAGGCCATCTTTGTAAAATGCAAACCTGATTATATCACTGCCTTGCTTAATGCCTTCTATTGTTCTTAGAATGAAGGCATCATTGCTTTAAAGATGACCTTCCCTGATGGGTCAGAAAGGCCCTGCAGGGTTGGCCCCACCTTCCTGTCTATTTTTTCTTCACACCCCTTTCACTCAGACACAGCACCTTCTTCTCCCTTCTGCACACTCACTCTGCTCCTTCCCACCCCAGGGCCTTTGCACATGCTTTTTCTTCTCCCTGGAAGGTTCTTCTAGCCCCTCGTTACCTAAATAACATCTTACACTTAACAGTTCAGCTGAAGGACTCTTCCTCCAAGAAGTCTTCTGTGACTTTCCAGACTAATTCTGGGCTCCCATAAAGCAGCACGTGTCTCTATAATGTATAGCACTTATCACAGTTTCAATTGTACATTGATTTGTGGGGTCATTTGACTAATGCCACTGTCCCTGAAACTCCCCAAAGGTAGGGATCATGGCTAGTTTTGTTCATTTCAGAAGAGAGGGCATTGGTACATTGTAAGCACACAATGAGTAGAATCAAATGAATGAACGAATGAATGAATGAATGACGTGATACTTCTTCAGAGACACCCCCCCCCCACTTCTCTATCTTCTGTAAACCAAAGGCAGGTGGAGACACTGAGAGGAAAAGTGACTTGTGACACGGAGCAAGTAGGTAGCTGAACCAGGACCAGGAGAACCCAGGCTCCCTGACTGGGACACCCTCCTGCCTGCCGACTTGGGGTCCAAGCACCACAGTAGGGGAGGGATGCAGGAAGGGATGCCCTAGAGGAGGCTCGAGGGCCAAAGGAAGGAAGAATTATAGGCCTGGTCTCTGTGCACCTGAGCTCTATCTAGTTCAGACTGCAAGTACCCTAGCGAGAAAAATATGTTTTCTCCTGTTATGCCGGGCCCTGCTTTCACCACATGCAAATGTATGCAAATTATGTGCAAACACAGTCTCTGGCTTGGATGAAAGAAACCAAAGACCTGGCACCCGGGGAGCCATCTGAGACTAGACCAAGCTGGCAGGCCCTTCTGGCCATAAAGCTCGGATGCAACCCTACTGGCTACACAAAAAAAGGGGTTGGGGGGTATTTGCAGGTGAGAACGTCTCCCCCCAAATAACCCCCCATCCTCCTACCCTCCCAAAACACAGATCACCAACCCCAGGGGACTTGGGTGCCGTGAACTTTGGGCTCTTTTTCCAGGGGTGAGGTCCCCCCACCCATCCTTGGCGCAGCTGTAAGAAGGGTCTGCTCTGAAGAGACCACCCACAGCTCCCACAGAAACGGCTCAGTTGGTAGGCAGTGGCTTCTTTCCGCCTCACTCAAGCATACCCAAAAAGAGGTTCCATGGCCCACCTTCAGAGAGAGAACTTGTAGGTCCTGAAAGGCCCTCACTTTTTGCTTAGCTGACCCACTCCTGTCCCTACTTGAGACTCAGTTCAGGGATGTCCTGTGAAGATGACCACTTAGTCCCCTCACTGTTCCCCCCACTGCACGGCCCTCCACCCTCCTTGGATCTCCCATAGCCCCCGGAGGCCCTCCAGCAGAGCCTGGCCCCCTGGAGAAGATTCCTGTGTAGGGATCTGTCTCTCCCACTGTGCCGGAAAGCCTTGGGAGCACACGACCAAAAGAGGGGAGCGGTTTGGTAAGTGAACAAATGCATGAATGAATGAATGAATGTGAGTGATGGGGGAGGAAAAAATAAATGGAGCATCAATGATCTCTTAAGGGAAAAATCCCAGAAGGTCTAAGAGCGCCAGTGAGGCAGCCGACAGTGCAGTGTGGGCTGGGTGGATCTGGCCTCCTGCCTGCGGGTGCCCCGGAGGCCAGGCCCTGCCTTGGCTGACATTTTCCATGGCTTCCGCTCCTTCTACCCTACCCCCCACCCCGCCTCCAGCAACAGCCTAATCACTGTCAGCACCCTCTTTCGTCCAGAAACTGAGCTGTTCCTTGAAATCTCACAGCCATCATTAGATCTATGGCAGCTTCCTAAGCAGCTCAGTGGTTCCCATGGCAACCCAACTGGTACCCAACTGGCAGCGAGCCACCTGGGGGAAAGGGAGGGAGGAGGGGGAGACAGGTGCGGAGCTGCTGCCTGAGACACAGAGACAATGGAAGGAGGGAGATTCAGAGAGGATGGAGCAATCAGGAGAGCCCTGGGAAGAGGGAAAAGCCTGGAATGCTGGGGACCCCGGGGCAAGTGGGCGTGAGCTGGGGAGGCGGGGAGACATGGAGAGAGGTCAGATGGAGGTGGTTAAAGGAGGCTGGGGAGATTTGATGAAGCTGAGGGGGATGGGGAGACAGCGAGACTGGCAGATCTGGGGAGAGGAGGAGATGGTGAGAACTTGAAACGGGAGACAGGGGAAGGCTGGGAGTGGAGCGAGGGATGGGCGAGATCAGGGAGAACCCTGGGGGTGATGGCGGAAGGCAGCGAGAGCCTGGTCAGGCAGGGAACTGAAGCAGGAAGCAGAGGCGCACTAGCCGGGGAAGCTAAGGCAGAAAATGGCCTCTGGCCTGCCGCACACCTCCAATAAGGAAGGAAGAAGGTGGACACAACCACCGCCCATCCTCGGCCTCTGACCTCAGCCCATCTCCAGGCTTGGGGCCTTGGCACCGCCAATGAGGGGGCCCAGCAGCAGCTACAGAGGGGGCCTGGCAGAGGGAAGCTCTGCTTGACTTTGAGAGGCCAAGGAGGCTCATCAGAAAATCCCCACGTGGCTAACGTGCCCAGCCCCGTGGTGCAGCTGACCAATACGTCACTCTCTCCCTGGAAGCTCCGCCGCCCCTCTCAGGCCAATGGCGTTCCCCGGGAAAGAAACGCGACTGTTAACCGAACACAGGTCCGTGTGTCTGATGCGCAGTGAGGCCAAACAATACAGAAACATAGGAGTTTGGAGCAGATAAAGGTTTATTGCAGGGCCCAGAGTTGTAATAGGGGCGCGGGGCGGGAGCGCAGCCCTTAGAGGTCCCACTCCGCCAACAGTCAGCGTCGCGGTGATCTGGTCCTGGAGGCGGCAGTCACCCTAGGTCGCCGACCACGGGACCCGGCCCCCGTTTGCGCAGCCTGAGCAGCCTGAGGGCCGGCTGGGTCCTGGGCTCTGGGCTTCCTCACTGATGACAGCTGGTCAGGGTCTGGGGACCTGGCCCAGAGGGCGCCGTTAGCGGAGATCTGCCTCTTCAGCTGGGCCTAGGCCCTGGCGGGGGGGTGGGTGACCGAGACCAGGTTCTGGACGAACACTCCTGGGCAGGGTAACTGGCCCGCGCCCGGACCCCAGCCTCTTAGCCAGGGCCTGGACCTCGGAGAGCGAAAGTCAGTCCTTGGGACCTTGAACAAGTGAACTGGGAGGTAATGATGGGTCTTTGCTTATGGGATTTGTTAATTGTTAAAAGTGGCAAGGAGGCATGGAGCCAGAATTTAATGCCTCCCCTTCCCTCTCGTATAATTCTCAAGGCTATGCCTTTAAGAGTATTACACCTTTGGATAAAAAGTTGCAGAACAGAGAATAACATTTGTTTTGATGGAGGTTTACCCTGATCTGACCTCCCTGGACAGCTGCAAGAACAAAGGATGTGACACCAAGCAGTCTGCAACAACTAACCACGCCCCTCCCTCACCTTTCCTATAAAAGGGCTTTGCTGAAAGCCTTCGAGGAGTTGGGGGCTTTTAAGGCATGAGCCACCCATCTCCTTGCATGGCCCTGCACTAAACCTTTCTCTGCTCCAAATGCCAACATTTCTGTACTGTTTGGCCTCACTGTGCATTGGGCACACAGACCTGCGTTTGGTAACACGATGGCACCTTTAACACACAGGGTCGGCCTTCAGCTGCCTGCCAGAGAGGACGGACGATTGAGGGCTGGGAGCTGATGCCTGGAGTCACCTTGTTGGGACAGGACAGCCAGGAAGAGGGCCACACTGGGGGTCAGGTATTTGAGCATTGCTCCAACTCACTGGCCTCGAACTCACTTTTCTGTAAAATATTTGGGTCAGATTAGGCACTTGGCAGGAGTCCTTCACGTGTGAGTGACAGGAGCCTAAATCCAAGTGGCTTCAAGCCAAAATGACATGTATTTGCTCATGAACTTGAAAAGTCCAGTGGCTTTAGTCACGGACTGGGTGCTCCCAAAATGTCTTCTCCCCTTTTGCTTTCTTCTTTGCTGCTTTATTCCCAGGCGGGCTCTCCCCGTGAGGTGGTGTGCTGTCACCAGAAGCTCTAGGCTTGCATCCTATGTCAGCAGAAAGAGACCTTTTTCCTAATGGTGTCAGCAAAAGTCTCAGGGCTGATGCTCACTGGGCAGGACTGAGTCCCGTCATAATCATGCTGTTTCTGAGCAAAGACAGTGACAGCAAACCCTCCAGCAACAAGTCACCGGCCAGGGTCCACTCTAGGCCCTTTGTATGTATTAAGCTATTTAGAGCTTAAAAATGTCAGGACTACTATTTCCATTTCACAGATGAGGAGACTGAGGCACAGAAACTTATGTAATTTTTCCATAGCTGAGAGTGGCAGAGCTGGAATTCTAGCCCCCACCCAGGCAGTTTGGCTTCAAGGTCCAAATTCTTAAGCGCACCAGGGTCACCTGGAGGGCTTGTGAAAGCAGATTCCTGATTCAGGGGGTTTGGGCTGGGTCTCAGGAACGTGACGCTGCCATCTGCAGACCACACTTTCCTGCTTCTCAGGAGCTGCTTGAACCAATCACAGCGACTCTCACTACCACACCTGGGTTCCACGTCCAACCCAGGTGTGGGGGAGGTAGGGACCAATGCCAAAGCCACACGGGCCAAAAATGAGGGAGGGCAGCATCAAGGAAGAAAACAGGCTCTGTACTCACAAGAAGAGATGCTTGGGCAACTTGGTACCCTCCTTGCACCTCAATTTCCCCATCCGTGATTTGGGGATATTAATAGTACCTGCCACATAGGATCGTTGTGGGGACTAAATTAGTTGATGTTTACAAAGCACTTAGAATCATGCCTGGAACATGGTGAGCACCCAATACAAATGAGATACACATGTAATGTACATTAGCACAAACACACAAACATATGATGATACTTGTGAACAAGAACGCAAAAGCACCCAGCCACACACTTGCAAACACACATGTGAGGATGCAAACATATGCAGGACACACGCAATACAGCTTCAAGCGCATAGGCTCATGCAAAATCTCAAGGACACACATTAAGAACACGTGTGAACACAGAAACGGCCACATGCTCAAAGACCTTTGCACACATGGTAAGTTGGCCCCTGGCTTGGTTCTCATGGATCCTCTCTGAGTTCACTGCTGCTGGCTACTCCCCCAAGTAAGATCTCCTTGATGGGTCTCAGAGGAGGAGGCAGGTGGGGACAGGGCAACATCACAGATAAGAGCCAGACATTTAAATCAATCAGAATTAGGTTTGTGGTCTTCTCCACCAATTACTAGCAGGGTGACCTTGAGTGAGTTGCTTAACCTCTCAGAGCCTGTTTCCACCTTCATAAAATGGAGACAGCAAAGTACCTATTTCTAAGAATTGTAGTAAAATTAAGCTTCTGGGCTATATAAAGTGTTCAGTGAGAGTCGGCTATGATTGTTGTTTTATCGTAATAATCATTAGTTTCTGGATTTGGCCTCCAGATGTGGGGAGGAATCAATGCAGATTTGGACAAATAGCCAGGACTGGGTCAGCCCTTGAAGCCACAGCAGAACCAGGCTCTCCTTCCTGCCATTTGCGGCTGAGTTACTGAATTACTCCACCTACCAGAGCTGCAGTACACCCAGCGGGGCTGAGAGCCATTGTCAGCTTTCCCCAAGCACTCAGTGCCTCCTCCTGCAGCTACAAGTGGTGGGTGGTAGGTGGTGCTTAGAAATTGCAACAATATATAACTTTTATTCAGTGATTTGTGTAAACATACAGGATCTGTATTGGGTGTGGACAGACTTGATTTGCACTGCAGAATGGACTTCTCAGTGGAGCAGCAACAGGGAGGCTGACCTGGTGGGTCTGCCTGAAGTCACCCATGACTGCTTCACACTCAAGGACAAGAGGGTGTTAGGGCCAAGACAGCATCCAAGACAGCTCTCCAAAGTTCTCCATGGCTAGGCCCCAGCTCCTGCTGACCCCTCTTGCCACCCTCTTCCACCCTCCCTGGCAGTGTAGCCAAGTGGTTAAGAATGTGGCCTTTGGAGCCAAACAAACCTGGATTCAATCTCAGCTCCACCACCCTCTCCCCTTGTGGCCTCGGGTGAGTCATAGCAGCTGCTGGGGCCTCAATTCCTCCTCTGTAAAGCAGAGCAAATAAAAGAGCCTGCTTCCTGTGGTGGAGACCTCAGAGAACCTATATATCGGCATGTAACATGCTCAATAAACAGCCCTTAAAATTTTCCACTGGGACTTCCCTGGTGGTCCAGTGGTTAAGACTCTGCACTTCTACTGCAAGGGGCATGGGTTCAATCCCCGGTTGGGGAACTAAGATCCTGCATGCTGCATGGCTTGGCAAAAAATAAAAAAAAAAAAAATTTTTTTCCACCAATTTTGACTCTTCAGTAGGTACTGCCCTCTCTTCACCCTTTTTTCCCAGAATCAACCACTGGGCCTTGGTTCCAAGATACTATCACCCACTGGCACCTGCAGGCATTACTTGGCAAAGGTCCTCAGGAAACAACAGCCGCAGCACATGCCCTAAAAGACATGGGACTCACTTGTGTTTTTTAAATATGTTGAGCACTAAACATTTATCTTGTCTACTGTTATACCTTCAGCTCCTAGGGCAATGCCTGGCACATAGTAGGCACACAACAAATACGTATTGACTAATGGATATATTTGTCCACTCACTCACTCTGTAAGCATTATTGGCATCTACTATGTTTCAGATACTGAGCACAGGGGGAGAAGCCAAGCACAGCGTACGGAGAAGGGGGAGCACAGGGGCAATGATAAAATAAAAGTTGGTTCCTCCACGAGGCCTGGTCCATCTCACAGCCCCAGCCTCGGCTTTGACCTTGAGGAGATACCTGTGGTCTCTACAGAAAGGCAGGAGCATTTGAAGGTCACCCCTTCCCAGATTATTTACTCATTCAGAAAGTATTTGTTACCCAGTCTCAAACCCAACAATGATGCCAGAAAGCCTAACTGGGTTCTCTCCCTTCCAAGAACTTTTGAGAACACCCAGATCATTCCATCTGCTGCCCTATACTCTAGAGTCAGTATAAAATGGTTAATGGGTACATAATCCAGGTGTTCTGTTCATGAGAGTAGCTGTGTCCCAACTGGTCCCCATCTCTCTCTAAAACTGTCATGAGGAGTGAAGAGGTCACTTTCTGCAATGCCTAGGCTCCACTTACTCCAGAATCTGCAGACTCTCCCTGCTTAAGCCCGAATTAGTTTCCAACATGCACTTGGGCTGTTTATACAAATTAACTTCTCCTCCTTGACAGCTGTCACCAAAAAAATAGCTTTCAGTCTAAAGTCCTAAGCTGGCATTTAAGGACCCTGAGCAGTCTGGCCCCAACCCTGGATAGATGGATGCATGGATGCATGGATACACGAATAGATACATGAATGGATAGGTAGATGGATGGATGGGTGGGTGGGTGGATGGATGGATGGATGGATGAATAAAATGTTAACCCTCTCCCCACTTCTCCCTTCTCATGGGCCCACTCCTCTGGGCATGAAAACCTGCAACATCTGGCCCCAGACCTGGATAAGTAGGTGAAAGGATGGGTCAGTGGCTCCATGAATTGTTGACTCCCTGATCTCCTCTTCCCTCTCGGTTGGCCTACCCCCCCAAGTGTGAAAACCTATGCACCACTGCCTCAAGGGTTCCCCTTGAGGCACTTACCCAGAGCCTCAGGAGAGTAAGTCTCCAACTTTTCTCCATCAACAGGGAGTCTCCAGTCAGCAACAACATCACACCTAGTGAAATATGTGAGGCAATACAAATAAACACTCATTCACTCACTCAGTCTCTCATTCATTCATTCATTCTGTCAACAAATATTTATTGAGCATTTATTATGTGCCAGGTGCTCCGTGAGACACAGAGTGATAAACCAACCACTTATTGGCTTCAGGAACCTGACCAAGGTCAGTAGAAGAAACAAAAGACCTGCATTCCACCACATTCTCACTCACATGTTTGGATTTACACATTGGTACAAAATGCCCAATCCCCCGCCCCTCTCTCCTATTCCACTTAGACTTCCACCAACCCAGCTCCAGTGAGGGTACATTCCTCAGAGTTGTCTGTACTCCCCCTAAGTGGTACTGTATGGCTATCCTCTTCTAGATCTAAATTAGCTTGTCCACGCACTACCTCCTATTACTACATTGTTATCACATGTGCAGCAGTGGATGTGCTGGGCTGCTTTGCTCTCCTGGTGATAACCCTAAAGCCAAGGGTGTGCCAACCATAGTATGCTTCTGTGATTAAACCCTGAAAACAATCAGATATTTACTTTCTGTATCATCCTACAGATGCCAAATTATATTTAACTGGTTTATCCCTTTTTAGTTTCTAACCAAGACTTGTTTCTCTTTCTAACCAAGTAGATAAAATAGATCTACTTATTTTTTAAAAAACCTATAGAGAACCAAGTCGACTTCTGGTTCTGAACCGAGACGAAGTAGATGCGCTTCTCCCTATTCCTCCTGCTAAGTACAGCTAAAAGCCTTGGACAATATGTCTAAAACAAGCATATGTAGACCCTGAAAGGTGGAGAGAAGGCAGACTGGCTAGGGACCTAAGGGATAACACAATGGTGAGCTCCTTGAGTTTTCTTTTTGTCTTGTATATCTCAGACTGAGTGCTGGAGAAGCCAGCAACCTAGAAATGCTATTGGGAGCAGATTAAACAACAACAAGAAAGCTTTTGCTCCCTAGCTAAAGGACCAGAAAAGAGCAAGAAACTAGTCCACAGTAAACATCTAAACAATAACCACCCAACTCCGGCCAAACACTACAGGAAAAAATATGGCCCCTTTCCCCACCCCATCAGTAAAGGCCAAGTGGGGAGCCTATAGTTCCACCCTAGCCAGGCACCTAAGAAGGCACCCCCTACCCTATCCTCTCCCCTGCCAGAATGGTATCAGAGAAGACGCAACGGAGAGCGAGGACTTCCATTTCTGTCAGGTGATAACACACTCTCCTCCACCCCATGTTGGTGTCAGTAGAGGCCACGTGGGGATCCTGGACTTTCACCCCTACCCAGTGGTAATGAGTCAACCCTACCCTCCCTCCTACGATGGCAATAGAGGAGACTGGGCAGAAGTTAAAACTTTCACTGCCATCCAGCAGTCATGAAGCCTTCTCCAGTTCCAGTGTCAGTGAAGGCTGTGTGAGGAGCAATAACAAGGCACCCCTCCCTCTCCCAGACAAGCTGTTATCAGTGGAGCCCTGGTGGGGAACCTGAAATCCCACCTCTGCCCAACAGTAACAAGCCACCTCTCTCTCCTGGGGTGCTGAAACTGAGGAGGGGACCTGGACATTCACTCACCTGGCAGTAATGAAGTGACATCCTCCTTCCCTCACTGGCACAGTGTCAGAAGATTTAACTAAGATCCGTTATCTCATAACACAATACCCCAAATGCCTAGGATATAAGTGAAAATCATTCATCATACCAAGAACCAGGCAAATGTCAACCTGAATGAGAAAAGACAATCAGCAGATGCCAACACTGAGAAGACTGGAATTATCTGACGAATTTTAAAAGTCATCATAAAAACCCTTCAACAAGCAACTGCAAACCAACTAGAAACAAAAAATAAAGTCTTGGGCTTCCCTGGTGGCGCAGTGGTTGAGAGTCCGCCTGCCGATGCAGGGGACACGGGTTCGTGCCCCGGTCCGGGAGGATCCCACATGCTGCGGAGTGGCTGGGCCCGTGAGCCGTGGCCGCTGAGCCTGCCAATCCGGAGCCTGTGCTCTGCCTGTGCTCTGCAATGGGAGAGGCCACAGCAGTGAGAGGCCCGCGTACCGCTAAATAAATAAATAAATAAAGTCTCAGGAAAGAAACAGAATATAAAAAAGAGCCAAGTGGAAATTTTTAGAACTGGAAAATGCAATTAGGAAAAAAGTTTAATACAATGGATAAGCTCAACAGCAAAATTGAGAGTACAGAGGTAATAAGCAGTGAACTTGAAGATAGAACAATAGAAATTGCCCGATCTGAATAAGAGAGAAGATAGACAGAAAAAAATAACCTTCAGGGACCTAAGGGACTATAACAGAATATTTAACATTCATGTTATCAGAATCCTAGGAAAGGAGAAAAAGGGTAGGGCTGAAAAAGAAATGACTTAAAATTTCCCAGATTTTGCCAAAGATATAAACCTAGAGATTTAAGAAGCTGAATGAATCTCCGAGAGGATAAATCTAAAGAAATCTACACTCAGGCACATCACAACAAACTTCAGAAAACTAAAGACAATTTAAAAACTTAAAACTAGTGAGAGAGAAAAGACACCTTACTTGTGGGGAAAACAGTTCAGATGACAATGGTTTATTAGAAACCATGGTGCCTGGAAGAAACTGGCATGACACTTTTTAAGTACTGAAGGAAAAGAACTGTCAACCCCTAAATCTATATCTGGTGAAATTATCCTTCAGGACAAAGAAAACTCAAGACATTCTCAGGTGAAGGAAAAATAATAAAATTTGTCAGGAGCAGACCAACCCTAAAAGAATGGCTAAAGGAAGTTCTTGAAACAGTAAGGAAGTAAAGGAATCTTGGAACATCAGGAAGGAAGGAAGAGCAAAAATATGGAGATATATATAATATTATATATGTACTTTTCTGTTTCTCTTTTATATATTGATATATATATAAACTCTTTCTTTCTCTTGAGTTTTCTAAATTATATTTGGTAATTTAATCAAAGAGTATAACTGTAAGGCCAGCAGGTCCGGGGAAGGGCCCAGGGAGCCAGATGGAACCCCTGCCAAAGTGGCTGATGCAACCGACACCTGACATTGCCACAACACCCGAGAGATTACCAAAAAAGGGCTGCTTCACACAGCAAGCACCACCCCTGCGTCCACCCCTATAAATTTTGTTCGTGCCCACACCCGGGCATGACTTCTCTGGCCCCTTTCTCTCGGACCGGTGAACCTCGCCCGGGAGCGTTCCCAAATAAAGCTTGTTTAAGCTCTCCTCCATTTTTGGTGCCGTTCCTTACAATAACATTGTCTGATGTGGTTCTAAATACATGTAGAGAAAATATTTAAGACAATCATATTTAAAACAAGGAGAGAAAGGAATATTAAAGGAGGTTAGGTTTTTACTCAAATTAGTAAAATGTCAGTACCAGTAGACTGTGATAAGTTATGTATGCATAAAGTAATATCTAGAAAAACAACTAAAAATCTATCTATATAAAGAGATATATTCAAATATCAATACACTATAAGTCAATCAAAATAGAAATCCTAAAAAATGTTCAAGTAGTTAAAAGGAAGAAAAAGAAAACAAATGAAAAACAGAGGCAAAAAATAAAATGGCAGACATAAACTCTAACATATCAATTATATTACATGTAAATGGTCTAAATACATCAATTAAAAGACAGAAATTAGCATAGTAGATTTTTTAAAAAAACAAACATGATCCAACTATATACTATCTACAAGAAATTCACTTCAAATATAATGATATAGATAGGTTGAAAGAAAAGAATGGAAAAGAATATACCATGCAAACAATGATTAAAAAAAATAAAAAGCAGGAGTTGCTACATTAATATCAGATAAAATAGCATACTAGCTTTATTTGTAATAGCCCCAAACTGGAAACAACTCAAATGTCTTTCAATAGGTGAAAGACAAACTGATACATCCATACAATGGAATATAACTCAGCAGTTAAAAAAAAAACACACACACAAAAAAGGCCAACTACTGATATATGCAAGAACTTGGATGGACCTCAAGGCCATTATGCTGAGTGGGAAAAAAAGCCAATCTCAACAGGTAACATACTATATGATTTCATTTATACAACATTCTCATAATGTTGATATGGTGGTGGTTTGTTGATGGTGGTGGTTTGTTGATGGTGGTGGTTTGTTGATGGTGGTGGTGGTGATGGTGAGGATGACAATGATGTTGGGATGAAGGCGATATGATGATGATGGTTATGATGATGGGGATGACAGTGGGAGAAGAGAAAAACCTGTACTGAGCACCTACCCTATGGCAGGTTAAGCTCTGTTCTAGCCATTTTCCAGGCACTATTGATCTGAATCCTCATATCAACCATATTGTTAGCGCAGTTCACAGATAAGGAACTAGAGACTCAAAGAGGTTAAGTGACTTACCCAAAGTCACCTGGCTCAATTCCACATCTGTCCAAATGTGGACCATTAGCTCTCAACCTGAACCATCCTTGGTGAGTGGGATACAGATGGAGCTGTGCCAGAACCCAAGACTTGGCTTCTACCCAGAAAGAACTTTTTCTGGTCTACCACCCTCTGCAGCTTCCTGATCCACGCCCTTGATTCATTCACTCAGGAGCAAATGTTCACTGTGCCCAGCCTTGGGGCTAGGACACTGGAGTGGCTCACAGAGTCCCTTTCCTCCAGAGACCCTCAGGTGGTGTCAGGTGAGTTGGGGAGAGTGTCACATAAACAATTTACTCCAAAACTTGGTGACAAGAACCACACTCAAGGCGACAGGAGCACCAATAGAGAGTGACATTCCACCAGGGACAGGCACAGAAAGCTTCACAGAACAAGTGACTTTGAGCTGGTTTTGAGGGATGAATAGGAGTTTGAGGATAAGGTAACAATGGCAGAGGGAACTGCCAGAGCAAAGGCACGAGGGAGGAGAAGAAAATCTGTCCAGGGAATGATGTGGCCAAAGTAGAGGGTCCCTGGAGTGGTGGGAAGGGGCTGGATTACAAAAAGGCCCTGAATGCCAACCTAGGCTGTTTAGACTTTCCCCAGAGAGAGCGGAGAGCCATGGAAGGGTTTCAAGCTGGGGAGTGAGACAATCAGGTTTGTGTTTTCAAAAGGCCAGCACTTGTGGCAGTGGCATGGAGATTGGATTAGGCAGGGTGGGCAAGAAAGAATCTGGAGAGAGGCCTGGAGTGGGTCTGGGCCTCCTTTCCCTGGTAGGTGGCAAGGGAAGAGTACTGAAACACCCAGCTTGTATATGTCTTCAGCCATCCTTTCCAAATCCCTTTCTCTTACTACTTGTCTTTCATCTGAGCAACCTGACACCCTAGGTGGAGGCATTGGATGCAGGTTAAGTGCCTGGATTCTAAAGACAAACCCAGGTTCTGCCACTTAGCAGCTGAGTGACCCTGGACATGCAGCTTAACCTCTCTGAGCCTCAGTTTCCTCGTCGGAAAAATGGATCATCGTAAAGTTGAATAAAATAACATATGAAAGTGTTTAGTCCCGTGCCTGGCATAAAATCAGTACTTGGTAAACGCTGATGATTGTCCCCAGTTGATAAATAAAGAAACTGAAGCCCAGAAAGGTGCTGTGACAAAGTTATGGAGCTGGGGAGCGTCTGAGCTGGGGGCGCGGACTGGGTCTTCCCGCTGTCTCTGTGCTTGACTTTCATCGTGTTTCTCCTGTAAATGGCCCCCACAGTGCCCTCAGTTTCCTGCTCTGTACTATGGTATGAGGGACCCTCCTGGTGCCAGGGGTCAGGGACAAGGAAATTGGCCAATGCCCTAAGTATCAGAAGGGAGAGAGCAAGGGCAGCCCCGGTGGGCCCCGTGGGTATAGCTACCTCTCCTTTACACCCCAGTCACATCTTTCACTGTCATCTGGCCTTGATCCTGAAACCCTGCCCTGGCTCCTTCAATATGGCAGCATTCAGCGGACACAGGAGGGGACTCCTCTGCCCTCGCCTTCCTCCAGGGCAGACAAAACTCCCCTACCCAGGAGCAGGACTTCCCTGGGAGCCAAGATGAAAACTTGGTCTAAAATTGCTCTTGCTTGGGAATCGAGAGCTCTGGGTTCGAGTCCTGGCTGTGCCTCTAACTCAGTGTGACGTGCATATTTTCCTTCTAGGGACCTCAGCATCCCCATCTCAGAGTGAGTGGGTCAGACTCTAAGCATTCTAAGTGGCCTCCCACCTACGTCCTCTAACTCCTTCTGACTGCGTTCCGCCCTCCTCCCTCTTCTGCTCTCCCTGCTTTCCTCCTTCCAAGCCTCCAACCTGCCCACTGCTCCCATGGTCTTTGCTCAGCCTGCCTGGGGCTCCCAGAGTCCAAGGGACACAGACCCCAGCCGATCATCTCCCTGGCTGGTAAGAGCCCCACTTATTGGCAGGGTGCCTCCCAAAGCCAAGGATGCCACCCCGCCCTCCCACTCAGGGTCAGCGGTGCCCAAAGAAAACCCCTGAGCTAACTTCAGAGGTTGGCCAGAGCCAGGGTTTAAAAATACAAGCGCCCATGAACCCTCAGTGCCAACTGCCCACACAGCCTGCAGGCTGTGCTACCCACCACACAGATGCCACTGTGGCCACCGTGGGTGGCACGAAGGGAACGACAGGGGGTGGGGAGTCCAGAAAGGCCTGGGGGTGGCTGGTGACGGGGACGGACATTCCTCAGAGCCCAGACTGCAGAACGAGGCTGTTTACACCATCTGGCCATAGCCGGTTCTCTGGACTCCGGAGAGAAGCAGGCCAGTTCTGTGCAGGCTCACAGTGTCGGGGGCTCTGGAGTTTGACAAGCCTGGAATCAAATCCTGGTTTGGCCACTGAATTAGCTGTGTGAGTTTGGGCAGGTCACTTGCCCTCTCTGAGCCTGAGCCCCTATCTGTAAAATAGGGATAATAAAAGTACACCCTTCTTAGGGCTCTTTATCACAGGGCCTGACCAATCAGTGGTAGTTGGCGTCCTTGTCACTATTATTATTAGGCGGGGCTGCTCTCTGCTGGGGCTCAATGAGGGAGCAAGGGAAAGAGCTGGGGATGAGATGTCCTAGCATCACTCTGCTGCCCACCTCCAGAACCTCAAAAGTCCAGGCACATCAGGCACCCACGAAGCTGAAAGTGGAACCCATCTTCCTGCTAGGCAGATAGGCAAAGCAGGGCCCGGAGAGAGAATGTACCCGGCTCAAGCAAGCTGGCAATCGCAGAAGTCAGAACCTAGAAATCTGGGGCTCCCTCTCCAAGGTGAGAGAAACAGCAGCCCTAGCACTGGGAGGACCCCTAGAGATGACCCAAGTCACCCCTCCTTGGTTTTCCAGAAAAGGAAACGGAGGCCCAGAGCAGGGAAGGGATTTGTCCAATTCGTGAAAGAGCTGGGACCGAGGTGAGGATTCCTGACTCGCTGACCAGTGCCATCTCACTCCGTCCCACAGCCTCGCCCTCCCCTCTCCCACCCCGCCCTGGCCGCAGTTCTCAGTCCCAGGATGGGCAGCCGAGCGGTGTGGGAGCAGGAACCCGGCCCAGCTCGCGAAGTTTCTGCTGGGGGCTGCAAGCAGGGGCTGGGGGCACTGCTCCGTTCCCCCAGTCCCACCAGGGCCTGCTACATCCTTACATAACCCGCTTCCGATTACATAATCTGCTGCTTTCCAGAATGGGCGCTCTGGGAGCAGATCTGAGCGTGGGGAGAGACCATGAGCTGCGTCCATATGAAAATAGGGTCATTACCAGCACTCAGGCTCCAGTGCCAGCTAATGGCCTTCCCGCCTTGGCCTGGGGCCTGCCAGTCTCCCCCGCAGGCCCCAGGGAAGAAAGGCCCAGTTAGGACTGGAGCTCCATGCCAGGGCAGAGTGCAGAGAGAGGTCACTGCCTGCAGGGGTGAGGCTGGATTCTGTTGCTCCAGCATCCAGGTGGGCACTAGCCCGCAGACTCCAAAGTCCCAGGCAAGTTTAGCAGCCCTAAAGAATTCCCTGGAGGAAAACCTAGAGGCAGGCACATTTAGGGGCTGTGGACTCTGGAATCTCAGGTCTGAGTTTGAGTTGGATTATCTTGATCACTAGCCAAGTAACTACAGACACATCCATCTACTTCTCTGCATCTTGGTTTCCTTATCTGTAGAATGTGATGACTAAATGGACTGGCCTCATTGGTTACTGCTAATATTAAATAAAATCCTGACTCACAGGGGCCTAGTGCAATGCCTGGCACCAGATAAGTGCCCATTTAGCAGATGAAAAAACTGAGGCCCAGACAGGTGATGTGACTTTAGGGGTACATATCTCGGAACAGGAAAGCTGCACATCAGAGAGAGGACCCATCCTGTGCTAGGCACACGCTTTACATATATTGGCTGGGCTACTCCCCAAAACAACCTTATGGGATAGGTACTGTTATTCCTCCCATTTGACAGATAAAGAACCAGGCTAACAGGGGTTAAGTGACATCCTCAAGGCACACATTTAGGAAAGGGAAGATCCAGGATCTGAACTCAGACATCTGGCTTCAGAGCACTGGAGCAAGGAGCAGTTAAGCTGGACAGAAGTCAGGAGGGACACCCCTACGCTTGTCACCGTCTTCTAGAAACAACAGGCACCCTCCACTTTCCCTGTCTCCAGCCATTGCTGTGCTATGTGACCTTGGCGGAGTCAGCTGACCTCTTGGGCTCTCATCTCCACATCTGAAGCAGGAAGCCTGATCCCTGGGCTAACAGTTACCAGGGTTATTGTGAGGGCGCACTATGATAACGGGTTGTAAACTGCTTTTCAGCAGAGAAAGTACTGCACAGCTGCAGACGGCTCCTCACTTCCCCAGCCTTCAACTCCCTCCGACTCAGCAGGAACAGCTAATGGACACACATCAGGGGCCTCTCAGCATCTCTGGCTATTCAAACAAACACCCCTCCCCTCTACCGTCCCTGGTCTGGGCTGCCCTTTGGAAAGCTTCCAGTCTTCTCTCTAGCTTCTCTCTAGAGCTAGAATGGATCAGGCTGGACATCTGAGTCGCCACCTTCTTGCCTTTCTTTAAAAAAGCATTCATTTCAGCTGAGCCCCCAACTATGTGCTTCATGGGTGCCTTTACAATCTTCACAATGACCTCCAGGCAGCTGGGATTCATCTCCCCCATTTTACAGATGAGGACACTAAAGCTCAGAGAGGGAAAGTCATTTGCCTGGGGTGACACGGCTGTCAACCCGGTAGAGCCAGGATTCAAAATCTGTACTCCCTGGCTACAAAGTCCACACTCTTAACTGCCTCACTAACCCACTTCTCCGTGAAATGGGTCGTGTTACGCCCATTTTGAAGAGGAAGATGCTCAAGAGGGTTAAGGCACTTGCCCAAAAAGCCCAGAAGAAGAGCCGGGCTGCAGACTCAGGGCTGTCTGGTTCAGTAGCCTTGCTCCTTCCCTGCCGCTCTGCGTCGTGACCTGGATGCATAGGTGGGAGCTGTAACAGGCAGCCCTCGGGAGAAGCCAGGCTAGGTGGACACCATGAGGGCTGATGGGGAAGCAGTTTGTCCAAGCCACAGGACAAAGGAGTGCCAGAGCTAGCACCGGGCCAAGTCATGTCCCTCTCTGGACCTCAGTCTCCCCAAGTGTAAAAGAAGCAGCAGAACCTGGTTTGCTCGGGGAGACCCCTTAAGGGCCCCACAACTGCAGGAGGCTGTGTCCTGAGCCGAAGCCCCGAGAATCCCCTGGGAGTGTGGTTAACCCCAAATGCTGAGCCGCACCCCAGGGATTTGATTTAATAGGACAGGGAAGGGGCCTGGGAACCTGAATTCGTTATATCCACCATGGTCACCTCTCCCACCCCCACCCCAAGCTTCCATCATCAGCCAAGTCTGAGTATCCCAGTCTAGGACAATTTTCCCAAGGCTGGGTGGGATCCAGTCCCCTGCATGCCCTCACAGAGGTCCCAACTAGGGTGGGCAGTGGTACTCAAGGAGCCATGGGGGTCTGGGATAGGTCAGGGCTGGCATCGAGGGGTCTCTACTGTAAACCACAGCTCGGAACCAGGGCCTGGTAGAATTCTAGATGCTGGGTTGGGGCGAGACCTTGAGATGTCCCCACCCTCTTATTTGACTAATTCCTCATTTAGCAAACACCTATTACTAGCTACGATGTGTCAGAGACATTTTTAGGTGTTGGGGGTACAGCAGTGAATAAGGCAATGTCCTTTCTCTTGGGATGCTTCCATGCTGGTGGGGAAGAGAGTCACAGCAGACCGGCACAGCCCTCTGCAGCTCCCAACAGCCTTCCCCATCAACGTCCCCCTTAAATATGACCCTAACCATGAGCTGGGAGCTTACCCCCTTTTTACAGATGAGTCACTGAGGCTCAAAAGCCATTTCAACAGCCTGTCTCTCTACCCTAAGCAGGCAACACCACCATGCCTCCCAACCAACCCCGTGCGTGTCTGCCTCTGTGCAGAACTTTCCCTGTTGCCACGGCAACCCCCCTGGGGAGGCCTGCCCTACTTTGCATCCCTGGCATAGAGCAGGCGGCCTCACCCCACCCCCTAAGACAGAAAGATGGGGTTTATCCCACTCACAGAGAGAACTGGTCCCACTGGGGGAAGAACTGGCTTTCTCATTCAGACGTGTAATCAACGTGGAGCAGAACCAACAATGCCCCAGGGACCAAGCCAGGAGACATAAGTCGTGGTCCTGCCCTTAGAGAGCATACCACCTGAGCGGAGAAGGCTGACAACTAACCATGCACTAGTACAGTAAGGGGTAGAACAATGGTGATGGTGAGAGTAGCTAAGTGCTAGGTGCAGTTCTAAGCCCTTCCACATATTAACTCATGTAATCTTCCCATTAACTCTTGGGGTAGATGTCAATGCTATCCTCACTTTACAGATGAGGCAAATGAAGCTCAGAGAGGTTAAGAAACTTGCCTAGGGTCACACAGCTGAGAAGCAGCAAAGCCAGAAGTAGGACCGAGGGAGATCCCAAGCCACACTTGGGTACGTATGCAAGGAAGGGGCCCCTAACTCGATCAGACTGGTCCAGGGTGGGTTGCTGGGGAAAGCATCTGTCCTCAAAAGTGATCTCAACGGGAGGACGTGAGGATGGGGATGGGAACAAGGTGGAGCAGGGGCTCTAAGAGCTGCCTGACTGCTGGGAAAGACCCAGTACTGGGGGGAGCGGCCTGGTTCTCCGATTCCTGCCTCATGGGGCTCAGCTGGGCCTTGGGACATGTGAATTGAGAAAAGAAAATGCAATGGAAGGTGGAAGTTGTAGAGAAGCTGGTTCAGGAGCCTCGGGGCACTGGCCCCCTGAGAAAGCTGAAATGCTCCCAGAGGCTCCCAAGGGGGCAGCTTCACACCACACGTTCATCTTCACACCCTACACTTATTGGCCTATGCGAGAAGGAAAGGCCCAGGTTAGGGACTGGCTTAATCCTTGCAGCGCCTGAAAAAACAGACTATAACCACCAAGTCTGTGGAGTGGTTATGAGTGTGGACTGTGGAGTTGACTGCCTGGGTTCAAACCCCAGCCCTCCTATGTCCTAGCTGTGGGAACCCAGGCAAGTTATATAACCTCCCTGAGCCTCAGTTTCCACATCCAGGAAAATGGGCATAATAATACAGTCTCACATATATATGTCATAGTGTCATCGCAAGGGCTCAATTGTTAATATCGCCAAGTTAACAGTGCCTGGCACACAGGTGTGTGTAACCATCAGCTGTCGTGATTATCTTTGTGGCACGTGGATGCACGCAGGTCTATATTTTTACACATGCATGTGGGTGTACAAGCCTGTGCACATGGTGGATGCACACCCAAGACAGAGCAGCCCTCTCTATGCCAGCACATGTGTAAATCTACCCACTCAAGTGGACACCCACTGTGAGTGGGAAAGGGATGCAGCTAAGCACAAAGGCTCAGGACGTGGACAGGCGTTGTGCGCCTGCAGGGAGGCAAGCGCGCGTGCCAGGCCTGTGCACGCCCGTCTCCATGTGAAAACATGCCTTCCTGTGCGCACACCTGGGCCTGCATATGTGGTGGGCACATGTGGCTGACCCGTGGTACATAGACGTGTTTTGATTTATGTTAAGGTGAGGAAGGAACTGGCTGATTTGTCTCCTGGAACCATGGTGAAAGAAGACATCTCAGCTCTGGAAAGCACAGGTCAATCAGTAGGGGGAGAAAAAAAAAAGGTGCTTAAGGTATAAACCTCCTCCCACAGGCCCCAGAGAGTGTGAAAGCCATACTTCAGGAAAGAAACACATGAGGAAGACTAAAGGCAGCAGCACACAGAGTGGGAATCAAGAGGCGGCCAAGTGCTTTCCTGTTTTCCCAGACAGGAGGCGGTCCCTGAGGAAGCCACACCCCTTTGGAAATACGCAAAGGCCTGTCCAGGCTCTGCTCAACCTCAACCAATGGAGGAAATGACTCTTCTTGGGAGAAAAAAATATCCCACTCATCCCCACCATTGCCTTGGACCTCTCCTCGAGAGAAGAGATTAAGAAAAGGCTGCTCTCTATTTACAATAGCCAGGACATGGAAGCAACCTAAGTGTCCATAGACAGATGAATGGATAAAGAAGATGTGACACATGTATACAATGGAATATTACTCATCCATAAAAAGAAACGAAATTGAGCTATTTGTAGTGAGGTGGATGGACCTAGAGTCTGTCATACAGAGTGAAGTAAGTCAGAAAGAGAAAAATACCATATGCTAACACATATATATGGAGTCTAAAAAAAGTGGTCCTGAAGAACCTAGGGGCAGGACAGGGATAAAGACGCAGACGTAGGGAATGGTCTTGAGGACATGGGGAGGGGGAAGGGTAAGCTGGGACGAAGTGAGAGAGTGGCATGGACATATATACACTACCAAATGTAAAATGGATGGCTAGTGGGAAGCAGCCACATAGCACAGGGAGATCAGCTCGGTGCTCTGTGACCACCTAGAGGGGTGGGATAGGGAGGGTGGGAGGGAGATGCAAGAGGGAGGGGATATGGGGATATATGTATACATATAGCTGATTCACTTTGTTATAAAGCAGAAATTAACACACCATTGTAAAGCAATTATACTCCAGTAAAGATGTTAAAAAAAAAAAGAAAAGAAAAGGCTGCTTAGCAAGACCCCTCTTGGGAGATTGTCCTCAAGCAAGGCCTCCCCCCTGGGGGATGGGGAATAGGGGAGGAAGAGGGTGTCTGTGCCCTAAACTGTCAGTAGTCATTCAAGACCACAAGCCCAAGTAGCACAGAGGAAAATAGATCCCAAATTGAGGAGGACTCCCTTCTGTTTATTCAGCACTTTAGAATTCTCAAAGGTATCATTTCAGGAATCCTCACCGCATACCTCTGCGGTTCAGAGAGGTTCTGCAGTTTGCTCAAGATCACACAGCATTTCATCTATAAAGTTATGTCTGATTCCACATCTCCTGACATTTTCTTTACATCACAGCACTGCCCAAATGTAATATACCAACAGCAACATTAGTAGTAAAATAGCATGGGACCAATCTCAAGGAGTGAACCGGGACAAAACCAAAAGGCAGGAAATAGGGGCTCCTTGTGCAGTTAATTGTCCAAGGGTCTTAGGAGAGAGGAGAGCGCAGATGGCCTGGGGTGGTGAGAAAATACTCTGTGGAAGATGGGGGGCTTTTGTGGCCTTAAATGGTAAGTAGGGTTTGGATAAACTGTGAGTATGGGGGCCCCAGGCAGGAAGGACATCACCAGCAAAAGGGCAGAGACTAGAAGGAGATCGGTGTGTTGGCAGTGGGGGCGGGGGCAGGGATGGGCGCTCGCTGGTCTAAAGGAGGGAATTTTTTTTTAGCAGAAGGGAAGAATGAAGTGGGATGGACTGGATGGCCCCAATCCTAAACAGGGGACCCAGGTGAGACAACCATGAGCTTCCTGCCCTGTCCAGGCCCAAGGTGATACAAGACATTCAGCAGTTACTTAATATCTTTCTGAATGGATGGATGTATGGATGCATGGATGGATGCATGGATGTGGATGATGGATGGACAAATTATGAACTAATAATATGAAGTGGGAGAGGTGAGGGTGACAGCAAGGGCTCTGGGCTGGGAATTGGGAGCTTGAAATTCAGGTCCCTGCTCTGCCACTAATCAACCATCTGAGGGATGTCTCTGGGCCTCAGTTTCTCCATCCGTAGAACCCAGATGATTCTCAAGAGTCCTCCACACATGACAGTCTATGACTCTGTAGACAGAAGCAGGCCTCAGGCAAGAAAGCCTACTCATGTAGCGCCGCCCCCAGTGGGCCATGCCTACTGTTTAAGGACACAGCCACTGTGGGGGAGAGCCTAACCTGGGGGTCAGGGAACCTGGGTTTTGGCCTCTGGCGCTCATCGGCTGTCACTCCCCCTCCCTGGACCACAGTTTCAGCAGACGTAGTCCAGCATCTTAGGATTCTAGGAGACTTGTCTCACACAATCTATAGAGTGAAAAGCCCAGCCCCACCCCCCTGTTAGCCCACTTAGGAGGTTAAAGCAACTTGGGAAAAGCGCTTATTTTCAGCTCCTGGAATTACCCTTCACTCTCCTGGCAGATGAATGGGGCAAAACAGAGACTGTTGTTGCATTTAAATGGAGCAAGGCTGGCGGAAGTTTATGAGATTTGAATACACTTTTTGGCTGCTTTTGAATATTCATTTGCCCAAGAGAGTGTCAGGCAGCCATATCCATGGGCCCAGAGAGAGGTTATTTGAGGTTGGGGAAAAGGGAAGCACAAAGACAGGTTTGGCAGGAATCCCTGCTCATCAGGCTCTCAGGAGCTAACTGTGGTTTTCCACCAGCTAAAATGTCACAGGCTCAGAGTAAATTCTGGGAGTTGATACACCCCACGGTCACTGTTGCCATAGCAACTGCCTCCCTGTAACCATGTGTACAGGCAGATCACAGCAGAAAAGACAAGTCCAAGGAGATGAATGATGGGGAGCCAGCCCAGGACTCCAGCAGGCCCCCAGAGTTCAGAAATACATCCCAGAATTCCCTAGGCTTCTGAAACATTCCCGAGAATTCTGAAACAGAGCCCAGAGTTTTGGAACAAGCCTAGAATTCTGAAATCTATCCTCGAATTACAAAATATTTTCCCCAAGGTCCAGAACTCACTCTAGACATCCAAAGAATGCCCTCTATTTCTGGCAGTCTGGGCACACTATCCCAGCAGCACCCCTAAATTCTAAAACATGCCCCAAAATAAATTCTCCTCCCTTTTCTGTCTGAACTGCAAGGACTGTGGGGTGCTCAGGGCTCACGTTGGAGAAGAGGGTCAGGGGACGACCTGTAGGATTGAGAAGATGACCCTGTCCTTGTCACTTGGGAAATGCAGACCATCACAGACATGCCCGTGACACGCCAGCCCTCATAGCCAAAGGGGGCTCCCCCGGCCCGGCACTTCCAGTGCTTTTCATGGTGTGCCTTGTTCTCTGCAGTGGGGATGAGTCGACACTGAGTCATCCCCATTCTCTGCTGAGGTCCCTGGGTGACAATTAGCACATTAATCCTGGGGCCTGCGGGGAGGGAACCAAACTGGAGGGCTGCCCCAAAGGCTCCTCTTGGCCCAGGCAGCCTGAGGTGCGGAGCAGCTGAGCTGTGAAGACTTACTCTCTGGGCCTGGGATATGGGCTGTCCACAAGCCTGACCCTCCCCAACCATCCCCGCCAACACAGTCCTCCAGGACAATTCCTCCTGGAACAGAGCATCATCCCCATAAGCTGATGGGAAACTTCAGTTTATCTTAGCCTCTTCCTTCTTCCTTTCCCTCCATATGAGCCCACTGCCAGATCAGCTCCCTTCTTTTTTTTTTTTTCCAAGATGTTGGGGGTAGGAGTTTATTAATTAATTAATTAATTTTTGCTGTGTTGGGTCTTCGTTTATGTGCGAGGGCTTTCTCTAGTTGTGGCAAGTGGGGGCCACTCTTCATCGCGGTGCGCGGGCCTCTCACTATCGCTGCCTCCCTTGTTGTGGAGCACAGGCTCCAGACGCGCAGGCTCAGTAGTTGTGGCTCACGGGCCTAGTTGCTCCGCGGCATGTGGGATCCTCCCAGACCAGGGCTCAAACCCGTGTCCCCTGCATTAGCAGGCAGATTCCCAACCACTGCCCCACCAGGGAAGCCCCAGCTCCCTTCTTAGTTCCCTTTCTCTCCTGAATCCCATCCCTCTCTCCATCCCCGCTGCCATGGCCCAGGCCTCATCGTCTCTCAGCCTCCTCCCCAGTCTCCCTGCCTCCATTTCTGCCTTCTCCCTCTTATAGCCCACATGCCAGGCCCTGACGATTCCACTGTCCCACTCAAAGCTTCAGTGCGGACCGCCACACATCATGAATCAGGCACAAGCATCCCACCTTAGCACACAAGACTCTCCGATAGCTGGCCGTGTCCAACATTTCCTGTTTAATCTCCCCTGGGTCCTGCCAACCTGGGTGGCTCACAGTTGTCTGAAGAAGGCCCACATCTCCCACCTCCTCGCTGCTCCGTGGCCTCTGCTTCTCTTCCTCCTCAAAGCCTCTTTCCATCAGCTCTAAAGCTCCAAACCAATTTAAGGGCCACCTTCTCGGAGACAACTGCAATCAGCTTTCACTTTGTCCTTCTCTGAAACCCCAGCACTTCTTGGCTGTACCGTGGTTTTGGAGTTGGCTACGGATGGTCAGAGCGGCTAGGAGAGCCTTAGAGATACCCAAGTCCAAGTCGTCTTCAAACTGGGCTTTGTGACACCCCAATGGGGGGGCATGGAGGGACCTCAAAGACGGTGGGAGGTTGGAGGTCGTGAGGGGGTGGTCCAGCCAGTGGGGTACACAGCCCTCCACACCAGAGCAGCGTCACCTTCACTGTTTTAGATAATCGTTTATTCGTTCATCAGGGAAAGATTGAGTACCTTCACTGAGTTTGCTGCTATGAATAGAGCAGTAAAAGAGACGAAGTTATCCTCGTGCAACTTGTAAGCTAGTGGGGAAAAGAGACCATAAACGTGTTAACAAATAAAGACACAAGGAAATATCAAGCAGTGATAAGTGCTGAGGACACAGTAAAATGGTGATTGGGTACAGAATGACTGGGGGGCGCAGGACATTAGACAAGCTGAGGGAGTAACATCTGAGCTAACTCCCAACTGACAAGAGAAGCGCCAGCTGCGCACAGAGCATTCTAGGGGAAGGGTAGTCATGCAAAAGGAAAAGTCAGTGCAAAGGTCCTGAAGCAGAAACAAGCTTGCCATCTTTAAAAAAACAAACAAACAAACAAAAAAACCACAAAGGGGAGTAGTAACCAAGGGCCAGAGCCTTCCAAGAGGAGACTTCCGTAGCGCATTCCACTTGGGGAAATTGGGTTTTGCTGCTTAAAAAAATATAAAGCCCACTGACCTAGTCTAATCCTGCCACTTCACAGAAGAACCAATGTTTCCAGGGATTGCCCAAGGTCAAACCATTAGCTGCTGGCAGAGCTGGGACCGGCACTCAGGTCTCGGGACCCTGCCCCAGGTATCACCTGTCCCCCTGGTGAGCAGTGCAGCACCTCCAACCTCTGCTTCTCCCAGCGCCTTGGCCGACCCTGCTCTCTGCCCCCATGCCCCCGGGGAACAGGTGAGGAGCCTGAATGAGGTAATGTGTCCCAGGCCAGCCCAGCTCCAGGGAGCAAGCAGCCAGCCAAATAAAGGCTTTATTGGATTTGTTAAATGCACATCCTGTGGCCAAGGGCCTCCTGGCACCAGACAGCATCACGGAGGGGAAAAAAAAAAGCAGACGTTGAAATTAAAAGGCATTTCATTTCCAGAGCCGAGGCTGACACCGCAGATCGAGAAAGCATCTCTCCCTGCTTTCCTCCCCGCCCTCCTCCCACTTCCCCAGCCTCAGTCAGTGGTGCAGCCCGACTGGCTGGGGTCACAGCTCATATGGTGACGCAGGACCACCTGGGCCACCATCTTGAAGCACCTGGCCCAGGAACCAGGGATCCTGGGGAAGGAAGGACATAAGGGAGGTGGCTGAGAGGTCATTTAGTCCATCCCACTGTCTCAGGGCTTGATTGCCTCCCCCACGGGGGGACAAACCCTTAACCCAGAGCAGGTGGCTCAGGTGAAGGTTGGCACAGGGAGACCATGGAAACCAAACAGACTTGGGCCCCCTCCCTGCCCTTCCCACACCCCCTCTGCAGCCCTGGGCAAGTCACTGGCCCCCTGTGTGCCTCTGTTTCCCCTGCTGTGAAAGAGAGGAAATGACCGTTATGAGGGTGAAATGAGATATTTTGGTATAAAGTTCCTGTGCTTAGTAGGCACCAAACAAATAAAATTTTTAAAGGCGTCTGGAGACCCAGTTCCCCATGTGACCTCCATGAAGAGAGAGGGGTGGAATCTCTCTGTTTTTCCACTCCCCACTCACACAGCCAGACTCTCTCCGGTTTCCCCAGAGCCTCTAGTCAGAGCAAACTATTTGTGTATAAATACATTAAACTGCATATTATTTTCACTGCTTCCCCTGAAGGGTATCACTTGATTTCTCTCTGTTCATTCCTTTCAGAGCAGTCAGGACACTAAGATATTTATATGTAAACAGATGCTGTTCCCCCACCAAGACTGGGGTGTCAGGGGCAGGGGCAGGAAGGGTCTGTGGGAATTGACAAGCATCATAAGAAAACAAGATAGTTTGTAGATTACTTTAGCTGAGACCTTGTCCCTGCCCGCTCTTTTTGATGTTTTTTTTTTCCTACAAACATGTATTGAACACTTAGAGTGTGCAAAGCGAAGTATTAAATATATTTTGTTCATAAGAACAAACAGGACTTCCCTGGTGGCGCAGTGGTTAAGAATCCACCTGCCAATGCAGGGGACACCGGTTCGAACCCTGGTCGGGGAAGATCCCACATGCCGTGGAGCAACTAAGCCCGTGCACCACAACTACTGAGCCCACGTGCCACAACTACTGAAGCCCGTGTGCCTAGAGCCCATGCTCTGCAACAAGAGAAGCCACTGCAATGAGAAGGCCATGCACTGCAACGAAGAGTAACCCCCGCTCTCCACAACTAGAGAAAGCCCGCGTGCAGCAACAAAGACCCAATGCAGTCATAAATAAATAAATAAAATTTTTCAAAAAGAAAAAGAACAAGCAAAACAGACCCACCTCCTTTCCTCTTGGAGCTTACATGTCAGGGCTGAGGGACTGGATGGTTAAGTAGATCCATAATCTGTCAAATGACCCAATTTGAGGGATGCTGATAAATGAATCAACGTCAGCCTGCAGCATGTCTCAGATGGTGTACCACGGGATCTGTCTTTGGACATTTTCATGAAGGATGTGATGATAAAGAGATCCTGGATTCAAGCAAGCTCAGGGAATTCATGCACAGATATTTACAAAGCACCCACTCTGTGACAAGTACTGTTCTAGGTACTAGAGACACAGCCATGAACAAGACAGACCAAAATCTCTTGTCCTCATGGGATTTACATTCTAGTCAAGGGAGAGGGATAATCAACCAATAAATAAGTAAAATAAAAAGAATGTCAGGTGCTGATAAGTGCTATGTAAAAATAAAGTGGAAGATAGAGAGTGCTAAGGAGTGGGGTTTGAATTTTTAAAAAGTTGATCAGGGAAGGCCTCACTGAGAAGACATTTCAGCAAAGGCCTGAAGGAGGGGAGGCAAATCAAGCAAACGACCTGGGTGACACAGAGCATTCTGATCAACAGAGAAGCATGTGCAAAGGCCCTGGGGTGGGAGTGAGCTGGGCATGTTCATGGACCAGCAAGGAGGCCAGTGTGGCTGGAGGGACCAAGGGGTGTAGGGTAGTAGATGAGGTCAAAGGGAAAACAAGAAGAGGCCATTGCAGGGATCCAGGTAGCCAATGAGAGTGCTTAGACCAGGGAAGACACATTGAATAGTGGTTAAGACATAGGCTCTTGAACCTGGTTGCTGGGATCAAGACTTACCAGCTACAGAATCTTGCCATTCATCCCTGAAGAGAGCAGTTCCCAGCATGGGAAGGGTTTAAATGGAGTCTGGAGAATCCTCTGCCTTGGAGCCCAGATTCTACCTTTTCATCTGGAGTCTGCAAATGACCCTGGGTGGCTCTAGTCCCCACCAGAACATCCGAATCTCTGGTAGATCTCCAAGCCTGACCCCAACCCCCAGATGGGTTGGCCCCAGCTCACCTTCTTTCTTCCTGTCTCTGATGAACAGCTGCAGCTGGCAGAGGCCAGCTGTTCAAACCCATCCATCCATCACCACATGTCAATACTGTCAGTCATTCAACAAACTCTTGCTCAGTATGACAGAGGGAGGGAGTCTGACACAGTTCATAAGACAGCCCTCAGAGGAGTCAGATCCCAGCTGTGCCACCTCCAGCTGTGTGACCATAGCTGTGCCTCTTAACCTCTCTGAACCACATTTCCTCATCCTCAAATGGGGAATAAATTAGTACCTACTTCAGGATTGGTGTAAGTGCTCATTAAAAGATAACTAAATGTAAATCAAACCATCATGCTGCATGCCTTAAATTTATACAGTGATGTATGTCAATTATTTCTCAATAAAACTGAGAAAAAGGGAGATTGGTTCAAGATGGCGGAGTAGAAGGACATGCACTCACTCCCTCTCGCGAGAGCACTGGAATCACAACTAACTGCTGAACAGTCATCAACAGGAAGACACTGGAACTCACCAAAAAATATACCCCACACCCAAAGACAAAGGAGAAGCCTCAATGAGATGGTAGGAGGGGCGCAATCACAATAAAATCAAATCCCATAACCACTGGGTGGGTGACTCACAAACTGGAGAACAATTATACCACACAAGTCCACTCACCGAAGTGAAGGTTCTGAGCCCCACGTCAGGCTTCCCAACCTGGGGGTCCGGCAATGGGCAGGGGAATTCCCAGAGAATCAGACTTTGAAGGTTAGCAGGATTTGATTGCAGGACTTCAACAGGACTGGGTGAAACAGAGACTCCACCTTTGAAGGGCACACACAAAGTAGTGTGCACATCAGGACCCAGGGGGAAGGAGCAGTGACTCCATAGGAAACTGAACCAGACCTACCTGTTAGTGTTAGAGGGTCTCCTGCAGAGGTGGCGGATGGCTGTGGCTCACTGCGGGGACAAGGACACTGGCAGCAAAAGTCCTGGGAAGTACTCCTTGGCGTGAGCTCTCCCAGAGTCTGCCATTAGCCCCACCAAAGAGCCTGTAGCCTCCAGTGCTGGGTTGCCTCAGGCCAAACAACCAACAGGGAGGGAACTCAGCCCCACCCATCAGCAGATAAGTGGATTAAAGTTTTACTGAGGGCTGCCCACCAGAGCAACACCCAGCTCTACCTACCACCAGTCCCTCCCATCAGGAAGCTTGCACAAGCCTCTTAGATAGCCTCATCCACCAGAGGGCAGACAGCAGAAGCAAGAAGAACTACAATCCTGTAGCCTGTGGAATGAAAACCACATTCACTGAAAGATAGACAAAATGAAAAGGCAGAGGACTTTGTGCCAGATGAAGAAACAAGATAAAAGCCCAGAAAAACAGCTCAATGAAGTGGAGATAGGCAACCTTCCAGAAAAAAAATTCAGAATAATGATAGTGAAGATGATCCAGGACCTCAGAAAAAGAATAGAGGCAAAGATTGAGAAGATGCAAAAAATGTTTAACAAAAACCTAGAAGAATTAAAGAACAAACAAACTGAGATGAACAATACAATAACTGAAATGAAAAATACACTAGAAGGAATCAATAGCAGAATAACTGAGGCAGAAGAACAGATAAGTGACCTGGAAGACAGATGGTGGAATTCAGTGCCACAGAACAGAATAAAGAAAAAAGAATGAAAAGAAATGAAGACAGCTTAAGAGACCTCTGGGACAACATTAAACGCAACAACATTCGCATTATACGGGTCCCAGAAGGAGAAGAGAGAGAGAAAGGACCCGAGAAAATATTTGAAGAGATTATAGTTGAAAACTTCCCTAACATGGGAAAGGAAATAGCCACCCAAGTCCAGGAAGAGCAGAGAGTCCAAGGCAGGATAAACCCCAGGAGAAACATACTGAGATACATAGTAATCAAACTGACAAAAATTAAAGACAAAGAAAAATTATGAAAAGCCGCAAGGGAAACATGACAAATAACATACAAGGGAACTCTCATAAGGTTAACAGCTGATTTCTCAGCAGAAACTCTACAAGCCAGAAGAGAGTGACACAATATATTTAAAGTGATGAAAGGGAAGAACCTACAACCAAGATTACTCTACCCAGCAAGGAACTCATTCAGATTCAACGGAGTAATCAAAAGCTTTACAGAAAAGCAAAAGCTAAGAGAATTCAGCACCACCAAACCAGCTCTACAACAAATACTAAAGGAACTGCTCTAAGTTGGAAACACAAGAGAAGAAAAAAACCTACAAAAACAAACCCAAAACAATTAAGAAAATGGTAATAGGAACATATATATCCATAATTACCTTAAGTGTGAATGGATTAAATGCTCCAACCAAAAGACACAGGCTCACTGACTGGATACAAAAACAAGACCTATATATATGCCGTCTACAAGAGACCCACTTCAGACCTAGGGACACATACAGACTGAAAGTGAGGGGATGGAAAAAGATATTCCATGCAAATGGAAATCAAAAGAAAGCTGGAGTAGCAATACTCATATCAGACAAAATAGACTTTAAAATAAAGAATGTTACAAGAGACAAGGAAGGACACTACATAATGATCAAGGGATCAATCCAAGAAGAAGATATAACAATTATAAATATATATGCACCCAACATAGGAGCACTTCAATACATAAGGCAAATGCTAACAGCTATAAAAGAGGAAATAGACAGTAACACAATAACAGTGGGAAACTTTAACACCTCACTTACAACAATGGACAGATCATCCAAACAGAAAATTAATAAGGAAACACAAGCTTTAAATGACACAATAGACCAGAGAGATTTCATTGATATTTATAGGACATTCCATCTGAAAGCAGATTACACTTTCTCCTCAAGTGCACACAGAACATTCTCCAGGATAGATCACATCTTTTTTTTTAATGCATTTATTTATTTATTTATTTATTAGTTATCCATTCTATACATATTAGTGTATACATGTCAATCCCAATCTCCCAATTCATCACACCACCCACCCACCCACCACTTTCCCCCCTTGGGGGGAAAAGTGTCTCAATTTCTGCCCTGCAAACCAGTTCACTTGTACCATTTTTCTAGGTTCCACATATATGCGTTAATATACGATATTTGTTTTTCTCTTTCTGACTTACTTCACTCTGTGTGACAGTCAGGAGAGATCACATCTTGGGTCACAAATCAAGCCTCAGTAAATTTAAGAAAATTGAAATATATCAAGCGTCTTTTCTGACTACAACACTATGAGATTAGAAATAAATTTCAGGGAAAAAAACATAAAAAAACACAAACACATGGAGGCTAAACAATATGTTACTAAATAACCAAGAGATCACTGAAGAAATCAAAAAGGAAATCAACAAATACCTAGAGAGTTTCCCTGGTGGTGCAGCGGTAAAGAATCCATCTTCCAATGCAGGGGACACAAGTTCAAGCACTGGTCCAGGAAGATCCCACATGCCACAGAGTAACTAAGCCTGTGTGCCACAACTACTGAGCCACAACTACAAGCAACTCTATGCCAATAAAGTGGACAACCTGGAAGAAATGGACAAATTCTTAGAAAGGTATAACCTTCCCAGACTGAACCAGGAAGAAATAGAAAATATGAACAGACCAGTCACAAGTAATGAAATTGAAACTGTGATTTAAAATCTCCCAACAAACAAAAATCCCACATGCCATGGAGCAACTAAGCCCGTGCACCACAACTATTGAGCCTGCGCTCTAGAACCCACAAGCCACAACTACTGAGACTGCGTGCCACAACTACTGAAGCCTGTGCACCTAGAGCCCGCAACGAGAAGCCACCGCAATGAGAGGCCTGCGCGCCACAACGAAGAGTAGCCCTTGCTCACCACAACTAGAGAAAGCCCGCATGCAGCAACAAAGATCCAATGCAGCCAAAAATAATAAATAAATAAATAAAAATTTAAAAAGACACTGATAAAAGAACTCAAAGATGACACAAACAGATGGAGAGATATACCATGTTCTTGGATTGGAAGAATCAATATTGTGAAAATGACTATACTACCCAAAGCAATCTACAGATTCAATGCAATCCCTATCAAATTACCAATGGCACTTTTTACAGAACTAGAACAAAAGACTTAAAATTTGAATGGAAGCACAAAAGACCCCGAATAGCCAAAGCAATCTTGAGGGGAAAAAAACGAGCTGGAAGAATCAGTCTCCCTGACTTCAGACTATTCTACAAAGCTACAGTAATCAAGACAATATGGTACTGGCACAAAAACAGAAATATAGATCAATGGAACAGAATAGAAAGCCCAGAGATAAACCCACATGCCTATGGTCAACTAATCTGTGACAAAGGAGGCAAGGATATCCAATGGAGAAAAGACAGTCTCTTCAATAAGTGGTGCTGGGAAAACTGGACAGCTACATGTAAAAGAATGAAATTAGGACACTACCTAACACTATACACAAAAATAAACTCAAAAGGGATTATAGACCTAAATGTAAGATCAGACACTATAAAACTCTTAGAGGAAAACATAGGAAGAACAATCTTTGACATAAATCACAGCAAGATCTTTTTTGATCCACCTCCTAAAGTAAAGGAAATAAAAACAAAAATGAACAAAAGGGACCTAATGAAACTTAAAAGCTTTTACACAGCAAAGGAAACTATAAACAAGGTGAAAAGACAACCCTCAGAATGGGAGAAAATATTTGCAAATGAATCAACGGACAAAGGATTAATCTCCAAAATATATAAACAGCTCATGCAGCTCAATATTACAAAAACAAAAAACCCAGTCAAAAAATAGGCAGAAGACCTAAATAGACATTTCTCCAAAGAAGACATACAGATGGCCAAGAAGCACATGAAAAGATGCTCAACATCACTAATTATTAGAGAAATGCAAATCAAAACTACAATGAGATATCACCTCACACCAGTTAGAGTGGCCATCATCAGAAACTCTACAAACAACAAATGCTGGAGAGGGTGTGGAGAAAAGGGAACCCTCTTGCACTGTTGGTCGGACTGTAAATTGATACAGCCACTATGGAGAACAATATGGAGGTTCCTTAAAAAACTCAAAATAGAATTACCATATGACCCAGCAATCCCACTACTGGACACATACCCAGAGAAAACCATAATTCAAAACGACACATGCACCCCAGTGTTCATTGCAGCACTATTTACAATAGCCAGGACATGGAAGCAACCTAAATGCCCATCGAAGGACAAATGGATAAAGAAGATGTGGTACATATATATGGTGGAATCTTACTCAGTCATAAAAAGGAATGAAATTGGGTCATTTGTAGAGACGTGGATGGACCTAGAGACTGTCATACAGAGTGAAGTAAGTCAGAAAGAGAAAAAGAAATATCGTATATTAACGCATATATGTGGAATCTAGAAAAGTGGTACAGATGAACTGGTTTGCAAGGCAGAAATAGAGACACAAATGTAGAGAACAAATGTATGGACACCAAGGGGGGAAAGTGGGGGCAGGTGGGTGGTGGTGATGGGATGAATTGTGAGATTGGGATTGACATGTATACACTAGTATGTGTAAAATAGATAACTAATAAGAACCTGCTGTATTAAAAGTAAAATAAAATTCAAAAAAACTGAGAAAAAATGACAACTATAATAATTATGCTTATGTGGTAAGCATTGCTCTGGACACAAAAGGGGCACAAAAGTAGAATAGACCTGACCATGCTATGTTCTTGGAGGGAATTCAGGAATTTAACAATTAGTAACAATACAGGAGAAGAGTACTATTGGGAATGTCTATTAGGCCACAGAAAAGTCCACCCCAAGCCCCCAGCCCCATATCTCAAGGCTTCAAAAAAGGAATCATAGGGTCTCCTCCCCAAAAGTTTAAGGACCCTGATTTTAGCTGGAGTTTATGATCTGCCAAAGGAGACTGGCTTTTGAAATCTACATGCCTTGATTAAACTCTTTTTGACTTTTTTTTTTTTTTTTGCGGTACGCCGGCCTCTCACTGTTGTGGCCTCTCCCATTGCGGAGCACAGGATCCGGACGCGGAGGCTCAGCGGCCACGGATCACGGGCCCAGCCGCTCCACGGTATGTGGGATCCTCCAGGACCGGGGCATGAACCCGTGTCCCTGCATCGGCAGGTGGACTCAACCACTGCGCCACCAGGGAAGCCCCTCTTTTTGCCTTTTTAATAAACACAAGCAAAATATAGACTTCCCCATATCCTCAAGGCAAGCCCCACCCCCGATCAGCCCTCCCCCTCTCCCTTACATCCCTGCCAGACACCCCTGCCTGCCTTTGCTCCCGCAGCAGCCCCTGTCCTGTGGGCATCCCAGGCACTGCTCCTCATCCGATGCCACTGCCCTGTTGCTACACCAGGGGTGGCTCAGTTGCCCCAGTGATGACTCTCTCCAGTTTGGCCAGCAAGCAAGGACATGACGTGTCAGGGCCAGGCTGTTTGGAGGCCAACCTCCAAGTGCAGAGAGGCCAATCCTTAAATGACAGAGGGCCAAGCTGCTGGACCAGGAACTCAGCCAGCTGCCCTGGGCACCAGTAAGAAGTCAGGTGGGGGCACCTGCTGTTGGGGGTACAGAGCCAGTGGGCCGGGGCCAGAGAGGCCTGGCTCATAAGAGCAGCATTTTCTAATTATAGGCCTATTCCGTGCCAGGCACTGCGCAAAAAGATTTCATTCATTAGCTCATTGAATCCTCATGGAATGGGGTTTTTTTTCTCCCCATTTTGTAGATAAGGGACTTGAGGCTCAGGGAGTTGATGAAGTTCCCCAGGTCACACTCACAGCTAGTGAGTGGTAGAGCTTGACATTGAACTCAGGCCCCCATTTCAACCACGCCCCTACTTTGCATCATTCATCCCATTCAATTGCTTCTTTAGTGCCTCCCCAGCTGTAGGCCTTGCACTGGGCTCTTGGGACACTGAGTTGAACAAGACCCAGCCCCTATCTCAAAAGAGCTCACAGTTGAGGGTGGACAGAGTGTGGCAGACAATTATAAGAAATCAGATGTTAACCCTGATAGAAGGAGGTGCACAGCCCTGACACAGCAGGCAAGGAGAAGCTGATCTGCCCTGGACAGTCCTGGGGGGCTTCCATGAGGCAGCATCATTGGAGCTGGACCTTGTCAGCCTCTCCCAAGAGACTGCTTATCCAGCAGTGAGACACTTATAAGCATGGACAGCCTGGGGCCAGGCTGTCTTCTAACTTCCTACCCAAGGCGAGGAACCAGGTCTTAACCTTATTCCCCCAACCTTGTGGAGGGCCTGCCTTAGCAGCGTGCTTGGGAGCCAGGGCTTTGAAGTCAGACAGGCTGGGGCCAAATCCCCCTCTGCCACTTTCTAGCTGTTGAATATTAATACTCACAACAGCAACAATAATGCATAGATGGTTAAGTGGATTAATGAATGAATGAATGGAGTAAAGGGCTGTAGACCTAGAGCTCCTCAAATCTCCTGCCCAGAATAAGGTCAGTCCCAGAGTCAGGGCTGGGGCCAAGCATTCATTCATTCATGCATGCAACACATATTTGTTGAGCACCTACTATATGCCAGGCACTGTTCTAGGTGCTGGGGATATAGCACTGAACAAAATAAGTCAAAATCTCTGCCTTCAAGACTATCCATTCTAGAGAGGGGAGATAAGCTATAAATAACTAAACAAGGAAATATAAATATGTCCAATCTCAAGAGTTGCCATAGATAAATATAAAGTAGAATAACAAAGATAGAGAGGGCCTAGGGAAGAAAAGAGGTGACCTGAAGGAAGTGAAAGAATGAGCTCTGCAGGTATCTGGAGGAACAGTGCTCCAGGCAAAGGCAAGAGCCAGGGAAGGAGCTGGCTTGCATAGTGTGAGATAGCCAGGTGGCCAGTGTGACTGGGAAGGTGTGTGGGGCTTGATCACATAGGCTCTTGTTGGCCTTGCTGGGATTTGGGCTCTTATTTCACAGTGAAGTGGGAGTCACAGGAAAGTTTTAGGAAGAGGAGTGATGGGATATGACAGATAAAAAGGCTGCTGTGTGGAGAGCAGACTGTAGCGCATGCAAAGACAGAAAGAGGGAGGCCAGCATGGAGGTTCCTGGAGTGTCCAGGTGAAAGACAGTGTGACTTGGCCCTGGGTGGTAGCAGTGCAGGTGGTGAATTCTGGATATATTTTAAAGGTAAAGCTCAAAGATTTGTTGAGAGATTGGATGTGGGGTATAGGAAAAAGAGAAGAGTCAAGGATGGCTCCAAAGTTTGGATGTCAGCAACTGAAAGCATGGAGTCTATTTACCACAATGGGGAAGGCAACACAAAGAGAAGACATCCATGTAAAGATGGCAGATTGGACACACATAGCCAAGAGCTGGTTCTCCCCACATCTTAAATGCTAAAACAACAGTAGAAGGGCTTCCCTGGTGGCGCAATGGTTGAGAGTCTGCCTGCCGATGCAGGGGACACGGGTTCGTGCCCCAGTCTGGGAAGATTCCACATGCCACAGAGCGGCTGGGCCCGTGAGCCATGGCCACTGAGCCTGTGCGTCCGGAGCCTGTGCTCCCCAACGAGAGAGGCCACAGCAGTGAGAGGCCCGTGTACCGCAAAAAAAAACAAACAAAAAAAAACAGTAGAGGGATTTCTTTAAATGTTCAAAGGTATGAGCCCAGAAGGATGGGGAGAATGGGAGAGGAAAAAGCAGCCACAAAACTTCAGGAGCTGGAAAATAAATGGACAATTGAGGAAAATGAATCAGGAAAAAAAAATCCCCAAAGACTCATGAATTGGCCGTTTTGGGTACCTCTGGAAGTTGGGGTAAAGGGCAGTTCACATAAAGAGGATTACTTGAGAGGCTGTTTTTACAAGCTCTTATCACAGACCAGACATCTCTAGATGGTCCTAAGGGCATACAGCATTGTACATGGGATGGTACTCTACTGATGACAGGGAGATTCAGGGAACGTGAGCAAGCTGGATGGGAAGACCTCATTCATCTCCCACCACTCTGCTCTCAGGACACTGGCAGCCAGACTTACACCCTCCAAGCAGATAATTAAAAGAGCTTTCTCTGGGGAACATGATGGACCAAGGAGAAAACCTAGAGAAACCCTGGAGATACCAACATTGGAGATTTTCCAGCTAAACAGCCTGGTTAGATCACCCTGCAAAAAGTACACAGCCCACAAGACCTACCCATGTTCTCAGAGCTTCCAGTCAGCTCCTATTTTCCTATTTTTAAATATGCACAGATAACTGAGGTTTACCAGACATCAGAAGAATGTCTCTAACCTGAAATATAAAAATAAACCAAAGAAAAAAGACCAACTCAAAGGTAACAGAGAATAGCAAGAAAAAAAAAAAAAGACCTGTCTTAATATCATCAAAGAGATAATGTAAGACATGCACAGGTGAAATTAAAATAGGATTGTCATTTTTAAAAAAGAGATGCAGAGCACAAAATAAAAAAGCTTTTAAAAACTAAAAATATAATGGCAGGAATTAAAAAGCAAAATTTGGAAGACCAGGTTTAGCTCTTCTAGAGTGACAGATAAGGAAAATAGGAGAGAAAAGAAAGAAAATCAGAGGACTTGTCCAAGAGTTCCATTTTCAAATAATTATAGTTCCAGAAAGAATAGAAAAAGTGGGAGGGTGGAGGAGATCTTCAATAAGATAATTTAAGGAAATTTCACAGACCTGAAGAAGAGCTTTCTAGATTTCAAGGACTCACAGAGGGTCCAGCACAATAAATGAAAACAGGCCCATGCCAGGGCACACTGTCATGAAATGTCACTACTCTGGGAACTAAGAGAAGATTCTCTGAGCTTCCAGATTGAAAAGATAATATATGAGGATAGCTTCCTGCTCTTCACAGCAATGCTGGAAGCCAGAAGGCAATAGAACAAAGCCTTTAAATTTTCTGGAGGAACATAATTTCCAACCTGGAATTCTATACCTAAACTAACAGCCAATCAAGGATGAGGCATTTTCAGGGGTGCAAAGTCTCAACAAGTTCATCCCATATATCTTTTCTCAGGAAAGACTGGAGGATGTGCTCTACCAAAACAAAGGAGAAAACCAAGAAAGAGGAAGACATGAGATACAGGGAGCTGAGAGAGACAAAGATATCCTCTACGTTGACAGTGATGGATCCCAGGGTGACACCTGTGCATCCCAGGGGTCAAAAACAACCCATCCAACCAGAAGCAGAGTGGAAGACCTTGGAAGACTTCTTCAGGAAGACGAAATGAATCCAAATGTCTTGAGAGGAGATTCACACTATTAGCCAAGAGTTTGGGGGTTTTCTTTGTTATAAGTATAGGCAAACAAAGACACTTTTTAAAATGGCAATTAGGGAAAACAAAACCTTGCACAGGAAAGGAAAGATTCATCACATTATTGGGAGGAGAGGGGAATGGGAGGAGCAAGGTAAGGATGGGGAAGGAAGAGAGCAAAGAGAGCTAATCCTCATTTTCCTTAATGTAAAGTCAAATAGCTAGAGTTCTACTTCTGACATAGCAATGAGAGGAGTTATGCAGACTTGTTCCCCAGTGAAACTGCTGAAAATTATTTAAAGTCTCTGGAGCCATTTAAAGTCTCTGGAAATTGTCCTAAGGGCATACAGCAAATGAAGAAACATTTATTCAAGAAAACCTAATGTAACTCCATAAGAACAGTAAGAGTCTATGGCATTTGCACTATGATCTACTTCCTCCCTCTCCTCTCCAAGCTCAGTATTATGGAAACTCCATTCCAGATGAGTACAACAGTTAGCACAGGACTCTCTCTCCCCCTTGCTCCCTGTTGGAGGCCTGCAGTATCTTCCCAGGAAGGGCTGGATATAGTATTTCTCTTCCTACCCTAGATTACTGTTGCAAAGGCTACATTCTGGGTGAGTGCAGCTGAGAATGGGGGCTCCCTTCTTTTCCCTAGCCCCCACCAGTGGAATGGAGGAGCTACCTTGATAGTGGCATGCTGAAAAATACTGGCACCCCAATCACCCTCATCCTGGCTCAGTCATAAAGCAGATGTTCATGTAAGGAGAGGCAAATTGAGAAGACCAAAGGCTACATCCCCTCCCACTCCACCAAGCGCCCAGCTCCTAAAGCAGGGATGACACCTGGAGAGAAGGTACTATTGTCCCCACCCCCAGCTCCAGAGCCCTGGCTTGGAGATCTTACACAACCAAGAGAAGACTGGTATGTCCATTTGAGACACAAACTAAACCATAAACTGACTAGTTTACCAGAAAGAATCAGGGAAGGAGACAGATAAGAAGAGCCCTCCTGGGGTCAGAACAAATATCAAACAATGATCTCAAAAACTATACCCACAAAGGAGGCCAAAATTGCTACATTATTTTAAAAGTCCAATTTCCAAAAAAAAAAAAATTACAAGACATGGTTAGAGATAGGAAAGTTTGATCCACACATGAGAAAAAAAGCAAGCAACAGAAATTGCCTGTGAGAGTGACAAGATGTCAGAGTTAACAAAGAACTCAAAGTAGCTATTACAAATATTATCAAAGGCTAAAAACCATTCTTAAAGAAGTAAACAGAGGTTTGATAGCAATGTCTTCTTGAATAGAGAAGATAAAGAAATAGAAAGGTTTTTTAATGAAAATTTTGGAACTGAATAACTGAACTGAAAAATTCACTAGACAGACTTAAGAGTAGATATGAACTGGCAGAAAAAAATAATTAACAAACTTGAAGACAGATTTATGGAGATTATGCAATCCGAAGAACAGACAGGAAAAATGAATGAAAGAAAATGAAGAGCCTCATAGATGTTGGGAACAGCATTAAATGCACCAATATATGCATAATGGGAGCATCTGAAGGAAAGGAGATGAAGAAATAAGCAGAAAGAAATAATGCCTGAAAACTTCCAAAATTTGATGAGAAACCTTAATCTACAGACTTAAGAAGCTCAAAAAACTCTAAGTAGGACAAATGCAAAATAGCAAAAATACTGAAAGCCAAATATATAGAGAAAATCTCCAAAATAGCAAAAGAAAAATGAACCATCATTTACAATGGAATCCAATAAGGTTAACAGCTGACTTCTTATCAGACACCATGGGGATCAGAAGACAATGGGATAATGTATTCAATGTGAAAAAAACCAAAACAAAAACTGCCTACCAAGAATCACATACCCAGAAAAACTATCTTTAAAAAAAGAAGGAGAGGGCTTCCCTAATGGCGCAGTGGTTGAGAGTCTGCCTGCCGATGCAGGGGACACGGGTACGTGCCCCGGTCTGGGAAGATCCCACGTGCCGCGGCGCGGCTGGGCCCGTGAGCCATGGCCGCTGAGCCTGCGCGTCCGGAGCCTGTGCTCCGCAATGGGAGAGGCCACAAGAGTGAGAGGCCCACATACCGCAAAAAATTTTAAAAATTTAAAAAATAAAAAAGGAAAGAGAAATAAAGATATTCCCAGTATTACTCTGATACCAAACCAAAGACATCACAAAAAAAGAAAATTACAGACCAATATCTCTTATGCATATAGATTCAAAATCCTCAACAAAATGCTAGCAAATCAAATCCAGCAATGTATAAAAAGAAGTATACACCATGACCAAGTAGGATTTATCTCAGGAATGCAAGGTTGGTATAACATCTGGAAATCAATTAATGTAATGCATCATATCAACAAAATTTTTAAAAATCACATGATCATCTGGACTTGGAGGGTATTGTGCTAAATGAAATAAGTCAAACAGAGAAAGACAAATACTGTATGATATAACTTACATGTAGAAACTAAAAAAAAGCAAAACAAACTAGTGAATATAACAAAAAAGAAACTGACTCACAGATATAAAGAATAAACTAGTGCTTACCAGTGGGGAAAGGGAAGAGTGGAGGGGCAATATAGGGGTAGGGGATTAAGAGGTACAAACTGTTATGCATAAAATAAGCTACAAGGATACATTGTACAACACAGGGAATATAGTCAATATTTTACAATAACTAAAAAGGTGGTATAAACTTTAAATACTGTGAATCACTATATGGTACACCTGTAACTTATATAATATTGTACATCAATTATACTTCAATTTAAAAAAGCAATGATGTTGAAGATGCAATAAAAATTACATGATCACCTCAATAAACACAGAAAAGGCATTTAACAAAATCCAACACCCTTTCATGACAAAAAAAAAAAGACACCTCAAAAAATTAGGAATAGAAGGGAAATTCTTCAACCTGATGAAGGGCATCTATGAAAAATCCAGAGTTAACATCATATTTAATGGTGAAATACTGGATGCTTTTCCCCTAAGATAAGGAACAAAACAAGACTATCCTCTCTCACCACTTATATTCAACATTGTACTAGAGGGTCTAGCCAGGGTAATTAGTCCAGAAGAAGGAAGGAGGAAGGAAAATAGGAAGGAAGGGAGGGAGGGAGTGAGGCAGGGAGGAAGGGAGTGAGGCAGGGAGGAAGGGAGTGAGGAAGGAAGGAGTAAAATACCTCTATGCACAGATGACATGATCATGAGTAGAGAAAATCCTAAGGAATCTGCTAAAAACTATTAGAACTAAAAAGTTCAGCAAGGTTGCAGGATACAAAATGACTGTACAAAGTTCAATTGTATTTTTGTACAGTTGCAGTGAAAAATCCAAAAATAAAATTAAGATAACAATTCCATTTTCATTAGCATCAAAAAGAATAAAATAGGAATAAATTTAACAAATAAGTACAAAACTTTATAATCTGAAAACTACAAAACATTGTTGGAAAAAAAATAGAGAAGACCTAAATAAATCTCAAGATAACCTATGTTCATGGATAATAAAATTTAATATTGTTAATATGGCCTTACTCCCCAGACTGATCTATAAACTCAGTGCAATGCCTGTCAGAATCTCAATGACCTATCAGGCAGAAATGTAAAATCCAACCCTAAAATTCATGTGGAATTGCAAGAGACCTCAAATAGTCAAACTATCTTGAGCCAGAGCACCAAATCCTAACCACTAGACCAGCAGGGACAGTAAACTATCTTGAAAAAGGAGAAAAAAGTTGGAGGAATTACACTTTTCAATTTCAAAACTTATTACAAAGCTACAGAAATCAAAACAGTGTGATATTGACATAGGATAGACATATATGTCAATGGAATGGAATTGAGAGTCCAAAAATAAACTCATACATCTATGGTCAATTGATTTTTTACAAGAGTACCATGACCATTCAATGGGGAAAGAACAGTCTCATCAGCAAATTATGCTGGGACAACCGGATAGCCACATGCAAAAGAATAAAGTTTGACTCATACCTCATATCATACACAAAGATGTTAACTCAAAATGGATCAAAGATCTAAATGTAAGAGCCAAAATGGCAAAACTCTTAGAAGAAAACATTGGGGTAAATCTTCATGACCTTGAATTTAGTAATAAGTTCTTAGATGCGACACCAAAAGCACAAGCAACAAAAGAAAAAGAATAGGTAAATTGAACTTCATCTAAATTAAAAAGTTTTGTGCCCAAAGAACACTATCAAGAAAGTGGAAAAAAAAAAAAACCCCACAGAATGGGAGAAAATCTTTGTAAACTATATGTCTGATAAGGGACTTGTATCTAGAATATATAAAGAACTCTTACAACTGAGTAATAGAAGTCTAAATAATCCAAATTAAAATTGGGCAAAGGATCTGAATAGAAATTTCTCTGAAAAGGATATGCAAATGTCCAAAAATACATAAAAATATAATCAACTTGATTAGCAATCACGGAAACACAAATCAAAACTACAATGTGATACCATTTCAAACCCACAAGAATGGCTATAATCAAAGAGTCAGATAATAACAAGTGTTGACAAGGATATGGAAAAATTGGAAACCTCATACATTGTCAGTGGGAATGTAAAATGGTGCACCTTGCTATGGAAAACAGTCTTGCAGTTCCACAAAACTCTAAACATAAAGTTACCCTATAACCCAGCAATTCCACTCCTAGGTATAATATACCCAAGAGAAATGAAAATATACATCCACACAAAAACTTGTACACAAATGTTCATAACAGCAATTATTCATAATAGCCAAAAGGTGAAAACGATGGATGAATGGATTAACAAAATGTGGTATATCTATCCACTGGAATATTATCCAGGTATAAGAAGGAATGAAGGGGAAAACCTAAATAGACATTTCTCCAAAGAAGACATACGGATGGCCAAGAAGCACATAAAAGAATGCTCAAGATCATTAATCATTAGAGAAATGCAAATCAAAACTACAATGAGATATCATCTCACACCCGTCAGAATGGCCATCATCAAAAAATCTACAAACAATAAATGCTGGAGAGGGTGTGGAGAAAAGGGAACCCTCTTGCACTGCTGGTGGGAATGTAAATTGATACAGCCACTCTGTAGAACAGTATGGAGGTTTCTTAAAAAACTAAAAATAGAACTACCATATGACCCAGCAATCCCACTACTGGGTATATACCCTGAGAAAACCATAATTCAAAAAGAGTCATGTACCAAAATGTTCATTGCAGTTCTATTTACAATAGCCAGGACATGGAAGCAACCTAAGTGTCCATAGACAGATGAATGGCTAAAGAAGATGTGGCACATATATACAATGGAATATTACTCAGCCATAAAAAGGAACGAAATTAGATCATTTGTAGAGACGTGGATGGACCTAGAGACTGTCATACAGAGTGAAGTAAGTCACAAAAAAAAAAAGCAAATATCGTTTAATAACGCATATATGTGGAACCTAGAAAAGTGGTACGGATGACCTTATCTGCAAAGCAGAAATAGAGAACAAAGTATGGATACCAAGGGGGAAAGGGGTGTAGTGGGAGGAACTGGGAGACTGGGATTGACACCGCGGCCTGTTAGGAACCGGCCCGCACAGGAAGGTGAGCGGTGGGCAAGGGGCGAAGCTTCTTCGGCCGCTCCCGTCGCTCCCCGTTCGTTAGCATTACCACCTGAACCATCCCCTCCACGACCCCAGGAAACCGGACCCTGGTGCCAGAAAGGTTGGGGACCGCTGCTGCATAGCACAGGGAACTCTACCTAATGCACTGCGGTAACCTAAATGGGAGGGAAGCCCCAAAGGGAGGGGATACGTGTATGTATATGGCTGACTCATCTTCTTGTACAGTGGAGGCTAACATTGTAAAGCAACCATAGTGCAATAAAAATTAATTTTTTAAAATTTAATTAAAAAAAGGAATGAAGGACTGATACATAATACAATATGGATGAACCTTTAAAATATTAGGTTAAGGGAGAGAAGCCAGTCACGAAAGATCACATAGTGTATGACCTATTCATGTGAAATGTCCAGAACAGACAAATACAGAGAGACAGGAAGTAGATTACTGGTTCCTCAAGGCTGGGGACAATGGGTCAACTGGTGATAGCTAAAGGGTATGGGGTTTCTTTTTGAGCTGATGAAAATACTCTATAAACTTGATTGTGGTAATAGTTGCATAACTGTGTGAATATGCTAACAACCACTGAATTGTAAACTTTAAACGGGCAAATTATCCGCTATGTGAGTTATACCTCAAAACTGTTGCCAAAAATGACTGACCAAAAAAATGAAAATTTAAGAAGCAGCGATGCAAGCATATTATTTAGAAATATGAAAAGGAAAACCAAAATAAAAGGAAGTCAACGTGTTTGCCTCTCTGATTGGGGGAAATGGAGTGAGATCAGGGGACCTCTGATTTTTATAATAAGCCTCGTAGAACTGTTCAATTCTTTTAAATGTGTGCTTATATAACTTTGATGAGACTTAAAACTTTTGGACTTAAAAATAAAACCTCTGGTCTAGGGGCCTGAACCATCCCATTGCAGAGCTTGGAGGAGAAAGAGAGGCTGGGGTGGGCCGGGGAGGGAAGCTGACCAGGTACCTGAGATTCGATCTTACAGAATTGCAAGCTGTGCATCTGTCCAAGGGCTGGGGTCTGGCCCCCAAGTGAAGAAACAAGAGGGGATGTCTCATTGTTCTGAGGCTGCAGACATTGCCTAACCCTGCCCACCGCCTTGCAGATCTGACCCTCGATCTCAAGGGAGAATCCTCCAGAGACTGTGCAATGATCTAAAGGAAACAGGGCCATTGCTAGGGAAACCATCAATGTCTGTCAGGGCTGGCGCTGACCCAGAATCCCCTGGCATTTATTGAACACCTACTGTGTACCAGGCACCTCCCAGATGTCCTCTTGTAATCATTTCAAGGGCCCTGGGAGGCAAGTGGGTTTCTCCCCATGTTCCAGATGAGGAAAGTGAAGCTCAGGGAGGTTTTGCAGCTTAACCGAGGCCACAAAGCTTAAAAGAGACAGGTTTAGATCTCAGGTCTGACTGTCTCCAATTCTAGTTCTCCTTGCCTACGGCACTTTCCAGGGCTGGGGAGGAAGCAGGGAAGGAGTTCATGAAAGGGCAGCCCCTTCCTCACAGGGCAATTGAAGCCATATTTGAGCCCAGCTTACTTCAGAATACTGGAATCTCCGTTTTTGCTTCTGGGTGGGTCACAGTAAAAAGCCCAAATTAATCTTGAGGTGATGAAGGCTCTAACTCAAGAGTGATAACTCAACAAGCTTGGGCACTGGAGCTGTGGGCGGTGGCTCAAAACAGGCTGGTCCAGCCCCCCGGTTCCCCCAGCAACTCGGTCACCACACAGCTCAGCTCAGCCATCCCTGCTCACTTCTATGGGGAGTTCACCCAGATGTAGACTAGGACTCTAGGGTTACTCTTGGGCCTCTGATGTCAGTTACAGCTGCCCCATGTCAAACTCCCAGGAGTCTGCATCAATTTTCTAATCTGGAAGAGACCTTGGTATCATTCAGTTCACCATCCTTATTGTACAAATGGGAGACAACACCCTCAAAAAGAGAAAGGGACTGGCTCAGGCCACACAGCAGGTTAGTAGCAGGGTCAGCTCTCTAACCTGTCTGCTCCCCCAAATGCTGTTGGTTGCCAGTGCCCTCATTCTGCCCACAGCAACTCCCCCAGCCTAGACACCCTTGCCCCTTAGTCACACATGCTGCCTTATTACTTTCTCCTCTTACACCCAATCTCAGGGCCAGGAAAGATGCCACTAATTTGCACTAAAGAGGGACTTCCCTGGCAGTCCAGTGGTTAAAAATCTGCCTTCCAATGCAGGGGATGTGGGTTCAATCCCTGATCAGGGAACTAAGATCCTACATGCGGTAGGGCAACTAAGCCCACATGCCGCAACTACCGAGCCCACGAGCGGCAACTATGATCCCGTACACCACAACTAGAGAGAAGCCTGCACGCTGCAACAAAAGGTCCCGTGTGCCGCAGCTAAGACCCGATACAGCCAAAAATAAATATTTTTTAAAAATAATAAAAATAATTTGCACTAAAGAGTGAGTGACTGATAAGCACCCACTTCTCCCAATTTTTATATTTTAAAAGAGACTTAGAATCCCTCTCTCTGTCCACATAATACTCAACTGCTGCCCAGTTGTTACTTCATTGACAACTGGGAAAAGTGGTAGCAGGTCCACATGCATTATTAGCAGTTAGGAGGACAGGTTTGGATTCAGATAGATTTAGCATCTAATTCTGGACCTAACATTTGACAACTATGTGATCTTGGGAAAGTCACTTAATTTTTCTGAGCTCCCAGTTGACTGACTACTCTGCTTCCGTTCCTGTACGTATTCTATCCAATCCTCACAACTGAATCCTTCCGTTTTGCGGAAGAGGAATCAGTAGCTTGGAGAGGTGATGTGACTTGCCCCAGCTCACACCACACGCCAGGAGGTGAGAGGGCTGGGATGGAAACCCAGGCTCCTTCCTTCCAAGTCCCAAGGGAGCCCAAGGGAGCCTTCTCTCCCCTCCAAAACCCCCTCTCCTGTTGTTAGGCGGAGGTTTCTGCAACATCCTTTGCCCTGAAGGGCAGCCCAGACCTGCCCCAGGCTCCAAACAGGCTAGAATCGGCCCAGCTCTACTGAGAACCCAGTTGCTGCAGGGCCTCCGCACCCTGCCCCACCCACCCCATCAAAGCGCCCCCAGCCAGTCCTAGGCTGATAAACCAGGGGCGACCGTGGCGCCTCAGCGCCCTCTAGTGGTAGCAGGAAAGAGCGTCTCTGGGGAGAGAGGAAGGGGGAAGGGAGGGAAGGAGGGGGAAGAAGAGGGGGAGGGGCAGGGGAGAAGTGAGAAGAGAGAAGAGAGAAGAGAAAGCAGAGAATTGGAGCAGAGGAAGGGGCTGGACAGGAACAAGAGGAGACTGACAGGGCATTTTGTCCTTGGCTCCAGAGTCCCGCTTTCTCCCCGTCCGGTGCTCCCTCTGCCAGCCGCCTCTCTGGGTCTCTACCCTCCAGCTCAGCCTAGGCCCCTACCCCAGAGAATCCCTGAAACTTTCTCTCCCTCCAGACTGGGAGAGTCCGTCTGTTTCCTGGGGTAGAGCTGCTAAAGGCCTCGCCCAGGTAACTTGGGGCTAAGAAAGACCTCCTTCCCCTTCCCCGTCCTCTACCTTCCCCCATCAGAGACGGTGGGGGGCAGGGGGGCTTGGCAGAAGAAGGCCACCACACAATCGCAAGGGCACACACCTCAGATCCGCCCCAGCCCTCACGCACTCCCTCCCCTCCGTCCTTCCAGCCTCCCCACCGTCCCATCCGGCCTCCCCTCCGTCCATCCGGCCTCCCCACCCAGCCACCCCCAAATCCCAGCAGCTGCAGTGGCCTTGGTAACAGCACCCCCAGCCTACCCCCACCCTACCCCCCTTGCACATAAATAAACTGCCACCCGGGGAACTGGAGCTGCTGGAAGAGGCCGGATGTGCCGAGCCAACTCATTTCCCGCTCCTCTCACTTTGGGATAATTAGTGCAAATTAAATTTCACACCCCTTCCCGAGTAGAGAGAGCTCGCTGGGAATGGAGACCCAAGATTCACGGAGGAACATACTCAAAAGTCTCTTCACAGAGTGCAAACGTGAGAGAACATTTCTCGGCTGCAAGTTCTCTCAACCATTCCCCGAAGTCAAGCTCAGACACTCATAAGCGCGCTGGTGGAGGGTGACAGGCGGAACCGGGAAATGGGAGATTGGAGTCTAATCCCCAGTCCAGTACCCCTCCTCCAGGCCTTCCTCGTCTGTAAAACTAGAAGGATGGGCCAAATCACCATAGAAAGGAAACTCTGGAATCATCAGGGCCTCAAACAAGTACCTCCACATCCACATGCCTGCACTCAGGCTGCCTCTTACTGCCACCTGTGTGGTCACCCAGCCCCTTAAGCTCACAAGGGCCTGGTGCTTGGTCCAAGGCTCTGTCCACTGTCTGATTTTTGAACAAGGGGCCCACGTCTCATTTTGCACTGAATCCTGCAAATTATATAGCCTATCCTCCCTGCACTCGTATATTTACACATATTAAGAATCTGGATAAGCAAACGAGCACAGCATACCTGGATGCAAATAAGAATAACAACACCTACTGTGGACCAGATGCTCTTTTAAGTGCTTTCTATACCTTAACCTCATTTAACCCTCACCACAACCCAGTGAGGCTGGTTCACACAGTTCTTCTTGAACTTTCATGTGCTCGGGGCTGGGGATCCCGTTGCAGGATCTGAGTCAGCAGGTCTGGGATAAGGCATTTCTAGCAAGTCCCCAGGGGAGGCCCATGCTAGTGGCTCCCAGGACCTCGTTTGGAGAAGCAAGAGTGTGGTAAAGGCTATTGGTGCCGAGGGTCCCCCAGCTGCTGTGACGTGGGCTCCTACTGGCTCACATCTGCCCCCTCTCTGGAATACTGCCCTCAGCCACCCAAGATGCCTCACCAGAAAATGCCTAGGAGATTACTTCCTCCTCCAGGTGGAGTGTCAGGGGGACACAGCCAACGACTGGCTGGCCAAGACTGGCCTCCTTCCCTCAAGGTGGGCTAACTGTCGTGTCATTCATGCTCCAGAGCTCCCCGTGGGATCAGGCTGAGACTAGACTTTAGCTGAACCCCCATCTCAGCTCAGTGTCTCCTCCAGATCCATCCTGTTTTCCTTACTCCCTTTCAAGTTCCCCACTAAATAAATCACTGTGTAAGAATGCCTGCCTCAGGCTCTGCTTCTAAAGAACCCAACCTGGTCAAGGAGATACTATTATTTTCCCCATTTGATTAATGAAGAAGCTGACCGAGAGTTAACTTGCCCAGGACAGATAAATGACAGAGCCAAGATTCGAACAGGTAGCCTGGTTCCACTATGATATGCCTTGATGTGCTTGTATACACAGTGTAAATCCATAATTGTACTCATATACATATACTTTTATGAGTGCATCTGTTAGGAACATGTCTATAGACACAGCATTTTTTGCGTGCATATTGACCATCACCTGCACGTTAATGGATGTCAATTCATTCTTTTTTAATTCTTATTTTTTAAATTTTTTTTATTGAAGTATAGACAATGCACAATATTATGTAAGTTACAGAGGTAGGGATGTCAATTCATTCTAACGTCTCCTCACACACATGCACACACCCCGGACATCTACATCCCAAAAGATGCAGGTGTGCATATCCATTCATTCATTCAGTGAGTAAATGAATTATTGCACATGTGCTTGGGCATCTTTCCATCAAACCTCAGCTCAGACATCACCCTATCCTGGAGCTTTCCATGTCTCCCTGAGATTAGGTCTGGAGCCCCATCTCTCAGCTCCCTCAGCCCTGTCCTCACCCGGGTTTACAGGTCTGTCTCCCCCACTGGTCTGAGAGCTCCTCTAGGGCAGGAGACCTGGTCTGGTTTGTCATCATAACCACAGGGCCTGGCCCAGAGTAAGTGCTCAACACATATTTATTGAACTGAACTTAATTCAACTCTGCCATTTACTAGTCATGTGACCTCTGATGAGTCCCTTCCTTCTCTGAACCTCAGTTTCCTCACCTCTCAGGGAGATGGCTCTATGGGGGCCTGTAGCAGGTGGACCCAGTTCAGTCTTAAGGAAGACACTGGGGAAGATTTCTTAAAGGAAAGGAAGGGACACAGCCGAAATCTGAGGGAAGATCAGGATTTAGCCAGGGGAAGAGGGAAAAGGAGTGTTTCAGGCAGAAAGAACAGCATGTGCAAAAGCTCAGAGGTAAGACAATGTGGCACATTCAAGGAGAAACCTGTTCAAAGGAGAAATCCGTGTGTCTGGAGTGCAATGGGGACAATTCCCCAGGAAGAAGCAGGAGAGATGCTGAGGGGCTACAGTTTAGATTTTATCTTGAAGGCAGTGGAGAGCCACTGAAAATTTTAGTGACGACCTCTTATTTGAGTTTTTAAAAGGGCACCCAGAGTGCTATGAAGAGAATAGATCGAGGCGGGGGTGGGGCAAGAATGGGAATGTGAGACCATTTAAAAGACTGTTGTCAGCAGCCAGGTGCAAGGTGATGATAACCCAGGCTAGAGTGGGGTCAGTAGAACCAGAGAGAAGGGGCTTGTTTAGAGATACTCAGAAGGTAGAATTAAGCGCCTGGCAAGAGCTTGGATGTAGAAACTCAGGGAGAAGGGAGAGCTGGCTAGATACCCTAGACCTCCGACAGACCCCATTTTGACAGGTCCTCCCCCCCATACCCCCCTCCCCCCTCATCCCCACTAGAAACCAGGGAGCCATTCCCTCTACCTGCCCCTCACCTGCTCTTTCTGCCTTCCCGGACCACAGCCCACCCCACACCTGCTCAACAGACAACTCAGTCACCCGCTGTTCCCGCAGCCTATGTGGTCCTTCAAGGCTTTGGAACTCTCGTGCTATCTAGCCTCTTTTCTAGGCAGGACCCCACCACAGCCCTCAATATGAAGATGCCAGCAGGCACTCTGCTTGGTCCACACTGATCTAAGCAGACCCCAGGCATCAGCTGCAGAAGAAAGAGGCCTGAACTGAAAGGTTCTGTCTTCACGCTGCCACTCACTTGCTCTGCAGCCTTGAGCAAATCACTTTCCTCTCTGGGCTCCAATTTCTTCATCTGTCAATGAGAGGATGGGGTGCTATGATTCCTAAGGATCTGGCAATCAGAGCACCAAATCTCCTGGGCTACACTGATTGGTACCCGGGTAAGCACATGACCCAAGCGGAGCCAATGAGTGCTCATGCTGGGACTTTGATGGAAACGATTGTACAAAAGCATCTCACTTCCTGTTGAGGTTGCTAGCTTGCAGTACGTGAGCCTGGAGATGCCAGGCCCCCTTCCCCCAGAAAAGAGCCTGTCTGTGAACAAAGTCAATACTTAAGCCTGAGGGCATGGTTCAAGTACCTGGATCTAGCCACGCTAGAAGTCAGTTACGTGGACCAATAAATTCCCTTTTTTGCCTAAGCCAGTCCGAATTGCATTCCTGATGATTATGTCCAATAGAGTCTTGACCGATATGTCTTCTCGCTCATATGTGCTATATAATATTTAGTGCTTTTTCCTGTGATTCATTTGGGATACCTTCCCTGCTCTCCTCTGATTCTCCTAATCCTCCTATCTTTGAATGTAGCTGAGGCCTGTCCTCCTCCAAGAAGTCTTCCCTGACCACCCTGGTCCATGCTGATCCTGGTGTTCCTGGAATTTCCCAAAATATGGTTCCCTAAACACTAATCCTTCAAAAATCTCACTTAATAGAAAATCACTTAATAAAAAGGATTGCATGGTCAAACAAGCTTGGGAAACACTGCATGCTATATCCTTCTTTGAGGGGATTCCCTGCAATGAGCCTATTAAGAATTCTGATAAGTTCTAATGTAAAGAAACCAATCCACTTTGTTTAGTCCAGTGTTTCACAAATTTACGTCCTCATGGGGCAATTTCTTTTTTCATGGAATATCTGATAACATCCTGCAGGACAGTGTTCCAGGGTCTCCCTGGGTAAACATACTTTATCCTCAACTTCCATTGAATCACCCTTTGTTCCCTTCAGGGGGCCGTGCAGATCCATTTCTCTACTATTTATCAAATGCCTACTGTGTGCCAGGCCCAGAACAGGTGGCTGGGGATACTTCAGTGAGTCTGTCACACCCCAGCCTGGGAGGAACCTGCAGGCCAAGGGATAGTCATGCCTTACTGCCCGAGTCTGACTGGGCCTAACAATGCTGTGTGACCTTAAGCTAGTCACTCTTCCCCTGTAGGCATTTGTAAAATGAGAGGATGGGATGCCATTGTCCCTAAGAATCTGGCCAGTCAGAGCACCAGACCCCCTAGACTGCAGTGATTGGTTCCAGGGTGGCCACATGACCTGAGTTGAGCCAATGAGAGGCGGCCCTTCAGAATGTCAATTGCCACCTATATTCATATGGCAAATGTGGGTTTGAGCGCATGAGTGCATTTTGGGTGGAAGAGAAGGTCCATAGATTTCAATACTTTCTCTAAAGCCTCCATGACCCAAAGGAGGTTTATAAATCCTGGCAGTAATGAAAACTCAGTAACAGGAAAGTTAAGGGTAAGGAACTTAAGACCTTGCATGAAGGGGTAGTGGGATTAAGGCTCTGAGTGAATGAACGTGTTCAAGCCTCCATGAATGCTTTTATGTCACTGAGCTGAGACGGCTTTGATCACCTGGCAGGTAAAGGCTTGGTCTCTGATGAATTCCAGTGACACCACTTTAATAGCTGTGTGTCCTCAGGCAAGTTACTTAACCTCTCTGCACCTCAGTTCCCTCATCTTGTAAAATGAGAATCCTTTCAGGTCTGACCTCACAGGAGGAGGATTAAATGAGATCATGCAGGTGAAGTTCTTCATCCAGGGTTGGACACAGAATAAATATTAAATAAGGTTAGCTAGTACTATAATATCATGGTGAAGATCCAACAGAGAGCATAGCCCTTAATGAAGAGAACAGCAGTGATCTTCTGCAGGTTCTCCCTGAGTCATAAGGGGGACGCCCACACTCCATTTCGTTCTCCCATTTCCTGCCCACCAGAACCTTTGCAGACTCTCCATTCTCCAAGTGTCCCCGAGATGCCTGTAACCTCTCCTTTCCTTGGGACCAATCAAAGGTGGGTTTTGGGATTCAAGCTCCATTCTGAGGCTCAAGACCTCTCCAGCTCTGTGCCTTGGACCTAGGGGCTCTTACTCCTTGTAGCTTGGGGTAGGCAGCTTCTAAGATGGCTCCAATGATCCCCACCTCCTGGTACTTGTGTCCGTGCGTAATCCCCTCCCCTTGAGTGTGTGCTAGGGTTGGGGTTAAGATTAGGGTCACTAGTGACTTGCTTCTCACATACAGAATACTACAAAACATGTTGGGATGTCACTTTAAAATTTAGGTGATAAAAGACTCTGGCTTCTGTGTTGCTTGCTCTGGTGGAAGCCAGCTGCCGCATTGTGAGCTACCCTATGGAGACATGGCAAGGAACTGAGGGCCACCTTTGACCAACAGAGAGCAAAGAACTGAGGATCTCAATCCAACAGCCCATCAGGAACTGAAGTCTGCCATGAGAAGTGAGCTTGGAAGGAGATCGTTTCTCAGTCAAGCTTTGAGCTGAAGCAGCCTAAGCTGACGTCTTTATGTAATCGCACGAGGGCTCTGAGCCAGGGCACCCAGAGACGCCACCCCTAGCCTCCTCACCCATAGACACTGTGATACTAAATGTTGTTGTGTAAAGCCACAAAGTTTGGGGGTAATTTGTTACACGGTAGTAGATCACTATACACATAGCCAAAAAGAGGGGAATTGTTTTTGGCTCACTTAACTGAAAAGTCCAGGAGTAGAGTTTGTTTCAGGTCTGGCTGGATCCAACCGCTCAAAGGTCAACAGGAGATTGGGACTGACATATATACACTAATATGTATAAAATAGATAACTAATAAGAACCTGCTGTATAGCGCAGGGAACTCCAGTTCGCTGTACAGTAGAAACTAACACAACGTTGTAAAACAACTATATACCAATTTAAAAAAAAAAAAAGGTCAACAGGACTTTGTCTCTGTCATCTTGGGTTTCTGTGAGAACAGAGCTTGAGACAAGGACCTGGATGCAGGTGGTTTATTTGGGAAGCAGGAGTGAGAGAGAGAGGAGACTGAGGCAAGGAAGGGACAAAGAGTGTAAAGGCTGTGTTTTCAAATTTGCTGCCATAAACAACACGAGCTGGGCTCCTCTGGAACCTCTGAGAAGCAGCTATGCCTGGGAGATGCAGGATGCCGAAAGCATCTGTGCACTGTCCTTCTAAGAACAGGAGCCAGGGCATTTACTTCCAGCTCCTCACCACACCGACTGAAGGAGACCTTGAGGGTGTCAAGCTCCCAGAACATCAGAACTGCACCTGTGCTCCAGCTCCGTGACCTCCTCAGCTCCGGAGATGCTCGAGGTAGACCCTCAGCTGTGCCTGGATTCAAATATAAGATGATGCAGGGTGCCGAAAGCACCTGCGCACTGCCTCCTCCATTCCTCAGCTCCTCTCCTCTGAGATGCCTGCAGCACCAGGCAGCCTCCTCCAAGCTCTTCCTCCGGCAGAATGGGCGGCTCTGGGCAGCCCTACAGCTCAGTGACCCCTGGGAGAAAAGCTTCTCTTTCTCAGTAGTTCCAGCAAAGGTCCCAGGATTGCATTTCACTGGACAACAAAGATCACATGCTCATCCCTGAACCAACCACTGCTTCAGTTGGCTAAACCTGTCTTGACCTATCCCTGGAGTCATGGACCAGAGTTAGTTCCTGTATTGAAATTTTAGGAAGAAGAAGAAGGAGGGAGGAGGGAGGAGGAGGAGGAGGGGGAGGGGAAGGAGGAGGAGGGGGAGGAAGAGGAGGAGGGGAGGAGGGAGGGGAGGGGAAGGGGAGGAGGGGGAGAAAGAGGAGGAGGGGGAGGAGGGAGGGGAGGGGGAGAAGGAGAAGAAGAAATGAGTGCTAGCAGGGAAACAGATATCGCTTAAGTCTACATGACTCATCATTCATATTTGTGGGTTATGAGATCAGTTTAGTAGGTGAATAATCTCCATTTTCTTAATGGAGTAAAACAGTGGTTTTCAAACTCTAACCTCATCAAAATCACCCAGAAGACCTGTTAAAACAGATTTCTAGGCATTACCCCCAGAGTCTCTGATTCAGCAGGTCTGGGATGGGGCTCAAGAAATTGCATTTTTAACAAGTTCCCAGGTAATGCTGCTGCGGGTGGTTCAGGCACCACACTTTGAGAACCACTGGAATAGAAAATATCAGTGTGTACTGGTGGTAATCATGGTGTTTTGTCGCATTAACTTTTGTTCCAGTGACATATGCATGTGGACATGGGGTCACCATGTGAAAAGGCATTTCTTGCTGAAATTACCCCAGTGTCATGAGATTAAGTAATTTGCCAAAAGTCACACAGCTGCTAGGTGAGGAAGCAGGGATTTGAACGCAGGTCTAACAGGCTTTGAACCACAATGCTGTACTGATTGTGGCTGAACTACACACAAGTACATCACTATAGGATTTGGGTGAGTTATCAAGCCGTGTTTGCCACATGAAGAAAGTAGGGTACAAAATAAGCTGTTGTAACAAATAGACCCCAAAATACATTGGCTTAAATGAGATACAAGTTCACTTCTCTCTCACATGACGGTCCAAAAGTACATAAATGGGCACTTCTGCCAGCCTTCACATGGGCCTCCATGCTGGGGTCCAAGGGGTCTGCTCCAGCTGTTGGATGAAGGGGAAGGGAAAGGAAAGTTCAGTCCTGTCCTTTTAAGGGCCCAACCCAGAAATTGCCTATGTCACTTTTAATCACATCCTATTGGCTGATTCCAGTCACATGGTCAGATTAACTGCAAAGGAGACTAGGAAATGTGGTCTTGAGCTGGAGGGCCACATATACTGGGGACAACTGGCAGGCTCTACACCACCAGGTGTGGCCTGAGGTGCCTGACTGAAGCACCCAAGGGAAGAGGGCAGCCCCTGGAAGGGCAACCCCCCAGGGGGTTGCCTAGTGGCAGTGTCCCCACAGAGGACAGGAAGGAGCCAGCCTTACTCCCCAGAAACAGGGTCCAGCCATCCTTCTGCAGCCCCAGCTGTGAATCTAATGCTAAACCCCAACCCAGACTATTTTAACATTTCCTAACAGGTTTCTATGGAGAGCATATTTTCCAGTCTATTACATCGTGTCAAGTAAAGCTTTCGATTTAAGCTTCAAAGTTTATTTACTTAAAAAATGTTTGCTTTATCCAAAAAGGATGCTGGGTGGATATTAATAAAGCCATGTACTTCCAGCCAACAAAATAATCACCTTTGGCTGAATGGGACTGAGACCACATTAGACTTTATGCCAGGGCTCATTTTCACTGGCCCTGCCAGTCTTATTCCCAACTGCAGAGGCTTCTTTTTCTAATCTTTCTGAAAAAGCAGTGACTCATAAACAAGAACAGATTTCTCTTGCTTGCAGAAAAGGTAAATTGCTGGCAGAAATAAATTTGCAGATGCTAGAATTTCACAGAGAGGAGCTCGCTGGTGGAGAGGGTTTGCTATCCTGCCCTGCTCCCCACCCCCTTTCCCCTCCCATCTGTACCCTTTATCTTCCCTACCAAGCCAAGCTGGGTGCTGTTGGGGCCTTGCTGGGCCGGATGTTGGGGGTGGCGAGGAGGTGGGCTTCACTTTGAGGATGACTCCTCTGTTTATCTCCCGGGTTGTCCCAGTTCCTGGGCCTGGGATTGGGCCGGGGGCCCCAGAGGTGGAGGACTCCGGCATCCCAGCTCCGCACAGTGCACCGACCTCGATTTATGTGGGTTACTCCCAGCCTGTGGACCTGTCGCCTGGCAAAGAGGCTGGTGAGACCTGCCCACGGCCTGAGGGAGGTGCTTCCTCGCTCAGGCAGACTGTGGGACCCAGGTCAGCAGCAGATGTGCTCAGATGCCAGAGCATCTTCCTTCTAAGAGTGAGGGCCTGAGGCAGGGTCTAGAAACTTCCCTCTCTGACACAGAATTGAGAGCAGAAGGGAAGAAGGGGTGCAGAAGCAGCTGCTGCATGCTCTCACCATGCCAGGCCTCCGCATGCGTCTTCCCCAGTCCTCACAGCCACCCTGGGAAGTTATTGTACCCATTTCACAGGTAAAGAAACTGAGTCACAGGGAGCGGAAGTCACTCATCCACATTCACGCACCCTCTAGTGGCAGATCAGGATTCAAGCCAACCCTGTAACTGGTCTCATTTTCCTTAAGACCCCCCTTCTCTCCTTCTCTCTCCTCTTCTCCCACCCACCCCTCCCAGTCACCCCACCTTACCCCCCACTTCACTCCCCCACTGGAATCCTGACTCCCTCCTCCTCCCCACTGCTCTTTTTACACTAAGCACGGAGCATCCAAGGGAGAACATTTTCCCAAAGAAAACAAATGTAGAGGACCCAGCAGTGGGGGTAGAGGGAACCTCTGAGCCCAGTAGGAAACACTCAGCTCCCAACACAGGCCAAGGCCTCAGAGATACAGGCCAGAGGAGGCACGGGTCCCTCCCCAACTCCCATTGACACCCAAGGATGAGTTAGATTTGCAGTAGCTCCCATGCATATCCAGAATCACCTTAGCAACTAAGTTTTAAATTGTTTTTAATATCCCTACACTTCCCTATTATTCCTAAAATCTTCCCTGTTGATAATTTGATCATTTAAGCTTCTAAGTTCTATTAGGTCCAGGTTTCTACACACCCCCAACCCACTGCCCTCCCAGAAGGGGTTAGTCATTTGCACTCTAGTGTAAATAAGTCTCAGACCCTTCCCTGAGAGAGGATGTTACTAGGAGAGGTTAGCGCCAGGGAGAACCATGGGCTCTCTCCATGTCCACGCTTCTCCAGCAGCCCGAGGGACTCCAGGCTGCATTATCTCCAAACACTCCAAGGCTGAGAGGTGCCAGATGTGGCCAATGGCGTCCCCCGAGCAGGTCAGGTGCCTCCCCACACTAATTCCTAGCATGGTAAAGGCCTGCTGAGGTCCCACAGGCAGCAGATGGTGAGCCAACTTCTGCGTTGCCATGGCAGCCCTGGAAGGGGTGCAGGGGGAAGAAACAATGCTGTGTCTTATGCCTGGATTACAGGAGGACACATGGATGGATGCATGCAAGTTTCAGATGTTATCGTTCCCTCCTTCCAACCCAGGACCTGGATGCCAACCGAGCAAGGCCAACTGTGAGGTCAGGTAAAACTGAGGAGCTTCCTGGAGCCTGACACCCCTGCACAGTGGTTCAAGGATCTATTATGTGTAGGACCCTCAAAGACAGCAGGGGTCCCAGAGGCAAAAGATCTTTGAGGACCAAATATCAAAGGGCAAGAGAGGCCCCCAGGACCTGCCTCCCTCATCTCTACCAGGAGGAGATGCCATTGTCAAGGTGTCTGAGTGGCACCAGCATCCAGTGCAAGTTCCAGCCCAGGGCGATCCACGCGCCTCCAGGTCCCTACAGGCTGTTCTCTCTCCCTGGGCCTGTGTGAGCTGAGCTGCGGGACCAGGCAGACACGCACGCAAGGCTGAACCTTGAAGCCCTTCCCCAGCCCACCCACAGGGCCAACCCTGGCCCTCAGAGGACCTACCACTGTGTGCACCCACACCCAACATGCACACACACGTGTGCACACACACATGTGTGCGCACAACACAATGAGCACATGCACACAATATGCACACGTGTGCACACACACAAAGTGTACACACACACATGTGCACGCACAACCTGTGCACACACAACATGAACACACACAGCACACACACAATGTGCACACGTGTACCGCATGCACACGCTTAGAGTCCACATGCGGTGCGCACAGCGTATACACTAAGTGCTCAGGGTGTGAGTGCACTGTGTACCTGCCCCAAGGGCTGCCTTATCCACCAGTGCCTGTACACATACTGCACACAACTTATGCACACAACACACACATAGGACACCCATACACTGGGCAGAAAAAGGGCCCGGCAAGAACTTACGCAAACACACCCACATACACAGTGAGCACACAACGAGCACGGCATGCGTGTGAATCATGTCCGTGCAGCACACCAGGAGAGGAAGCCCACACTGCACACGTACAGCCGTGCACACGCACCACGGCGCACACACACAGCACCCTCAGCCCTGCCAGGCTGGCCCGGGAAGGGGCAGAAAGAGGCAGGGAAGCCCTTGCCTCTTCTCTGGAGACAAGCTAAGACCTGGAGGGTCACCCACAGGGGCAGGCTGGTGCCTGGGGATTCCTGACTCAGCCCTTACGAATGATGAGGTCAGTGACCCATTCCCCTGGGAGGGTCCGGGACAGGGTGTCTGGGCCACAGCTAAGCCTGGCAGCCCTGTAATCACTGGAGACCAAGGTGGGGCTAGAAGCCAACCCCAGGGAGGCTCCCAGAGCCGGCTGAGGCCTAGGCAGGGCTGGCTTCTCTCTCCTGACTCCTGCCTTCTCTCTGTTACACCCACAGGGCCAGGAGCCAAGCTGGTGGGACAGGAAGCTGAGCAGACAGCCACAAGTTGGGGGTCAGGAGGCCTGGGTGCTAAGCTTGACTCTGCCTCTGCCCAAATGGGCATCTGGGACAGGACCCACCAAGCTGAGCTTTGGTTTCCCCAAGGAGAACCCAGGGGAATAACTTTGGCCAGCTGCCCTCTGTGCTTCTATGGAGACCTGGTCACTAGTCACCTAAACATCTGGCCTATGTACGCTCCAAGGTCAGGGTCCTGGCCCCACCCCTCTGGGACCTCTCCAGCACCAGCACCGGATGGGCTCATAGGAAAGGTCAGCAAGAGGCTTCAGCCTCCAGGGAGAGCCTGGTCCTCCCATCTGGCCTGTGGAGAACAAGGTGCAGGGTCTAGCTTGGTCGGCTCTTTCGAGCCACCAAGCCCAGAACACACATACCTCTTGGGGGCTCGACCACCCCAGCATCATAGAAGAATCACCAGGCTGGAGGTCAGAATGCGTAGGTTCTAGCCACTGACGCTGTGTGGCCTTGGGCAAGTCCCACACTGGGCCTCAGTTTCCCCACATCTAACGAGAAAGTTGAACTAGAGCCAGTCTCCAACGTACATCCGGTTCTAAGGTTCCATGTCACGGGACTTCCCTGGTGGTCCAGTGGGTAAGACTCCGCACTTCCAATGCAGGGGGCCCAGGTTCAATCCCTGATTGGGGAATCTAGGTCTCGCATGCATGCCGCAACTAAGAGCTCACATACCTCAAGGAAGATCCCGCATGCCACAACTAAGACCCAGAGCAGCCTAAATAAATAAATAAAAATTTTTAATAAAATAAAGATTCCATGTCACCAGAAGCAGCAGGCAGGCCAAGCTGGAGCAAAGAAGGGGAAGATCTGCAGGGGAAGCCCTTCCCCCAAACTGAGATTTCCTGAGCATCTTCTGGGTCAGGCCCTTTATACACACAATCTCATTTATGAGGAAGATGCTAGTAGGATTCCCAATTTACAGTTCAGGACATAGCAGCTTAGAAAGGACCCAAGGTCACACTCCCAGTAAATGGTAAAATCAAGATTCAATCTCACATTTATCTTAGATCTTAAACACATGAAAACTACACATGGGCAGAGTTTTTCATGTATTAACTTAATCCACATAAAAACCCCAAAGTGGGCTCTGATTATCTAGATTTTAGAGAAAACAGAGACCTCTCTGTTAAATAACTTGCCCAAAGCCACACAGCTAGAAGGTGGACAAGCTGGGGTCTGAAGCAGGGCAGTCGGTGTCAATCCAGAACTTAAGCTCTCAACCATTACACTAAACCCACCCTGCCTTGTCCCCCCACCCCCAGGAGAGCAGTAGACAATCCCAGCAGGGGTTAGACCATGGGTCAAAGCCACACTTTTTTTCTGCTGACCGTGTGTATCAGTCATCTACTGACTCAGTAATGCTGTGTAACAACCACAAACCTCAATGGCACACAGCAATAAACATTTACTTTCCCACCAGTCTGCAAGCAGCTGGGTGGATCAGCTGCTCTGGACCAGGCTCAGCTGATCTCAGCTTGTCCAGCTCACGAGTCTGCTGACAGCGGGCAGGTGGGCTGGGGGCTGGCGGGTCTAGGATGGACTCATGCTGACCTGTCTGACAGTTAGCTGGTAGTCAGCAGGGATGGCAGAAGTGACTGGGCCATAAGTCTCTTCTCCTCCGGCAGGCCAGCCCAGAATTGCTGATATGGCAGTCACAAGAATCAGAGATAAAGAGAGAGAATGGGAGAGAGAGGGAGGGAGAAGGCAAGGGAGAGAGAGAGAGAAAGAGAGGAAGCTGCAAATCCTCTTGAGGTTTCAACTGGGAGCCAGCGCAGTGCCACCTCCTCCACTCTGCATTAACCAAAGCAAATCACCAGGACAGCCAGGCTCACATGCCGGGGAAATAGATTCCACTTCTTGCAGGCAGAAGCTGCGAAGTCATTTTGTAAATGATGTGATGACAGAGAAAAGGGAAGAACTGGGACGATTTTTGCAATCAATCTACCACACCATGTGTCTATTTCCACATTCATTTTTACACATCCTTTTATTCTCCAAGTCACGGAAGATCAGGGCTGGGACAGGGGGGCTTAGAAGGCAGCTAGTCCCCAGTCACCCATTCTACAGATGGGGAATCTGAGGCCCAGAGAGGGAAAAGATCGTGCCCCAGGGTCCCAGCCTAAGGCCCTCTCCTTGGGCTCAGGGGGCAGCGCAGACAGGCCACCTTTCCTTGCCTCGTAGCTGCTGGTGCCCTCACTACCACCCCCGAGCTGACACTCAGTTCCCACCCCCTCCTGCTCTCCAGACTGAACACTCCATATTTGTATGTCACACTGAGCCCTGACATTTGTGCAATTATCTTCCACCTACAAAGCGTCTTCACTCATTATTCAAGCCCCACGATCGCCCTAAAGGGGAGCAAAAGCAAAGATAACAATCAGCCTTAGCATTTTCTGAGCAGAGTGTTCTAGGCGCTTGACATGTATTAACTCATTTAATGCTCACACCAGCCCCATGAGCAAGGTACAGATGGGGAGAGTGAAGTTCACAGAGGTGAAGGTCACGTAGCTGATCAGTATCAGGGTGGGGACACCAACCTGGGTCGGTCCAGCTCCCACCCCCAGCCTACGCCAGGTCTGGCGGAGCCTGGGCTCTTTGTTTTTAATCTCCCCAGAGTTCTGGCCTGGAGTGGGGCTGGGGCTGGGACTTATCTCCTGAAAGAAGAGCTATGCATGTGCCCACCAGGAATCAGAGAGAAAGGGCGTAAGAGCTCGTTGCATGGAGCCTTGCTGCCCAGATTCAAATCCTGGTTCCGTCACCCAGTAGCTGTGTGACGTTGGGCAATACGTTTAACCTCTCTGTATCTCAGTGTCGCAATCTGTAAAATGGGGACGATACAATAGTACCCACCTGATGGATTTATTGTGATGAGTAAATGAGTTAACATATATAAGGCAATTACTGGCACATAGTAAAGCCTCAATAAACATTGGCTATCATTATCACTGTCTGGCTTCTTCTATGATCACCCTTCTAATACTACCACCTTTTTGGCTTCTGGATCGCCAGAGAGCAGACCTCACCGGCTGCTACCCAGTCACTCTCAAAGCTGCCCTACAAGATGTGAATCTCTGCACCAGAGGGATGAGAGGGGAGCTGCCCAGGGCTCTGCTCCCCCGCCTTCATGTCCCCTGAGGACTGGGTGCTAGAGACTCTAAGCAATGGGAAGAGGGCGGTGCCCCCCACTGCCCCATGTTAAGTCCAAATAAACACAATGCCCAACCATAAAATGAGCACAAAGTTTAACAATGTTCTGTTTCCTTGGGTGATGACAACGTTGACGCTTTTTCTCAAATATAATTTGAGTTTATTTTGATGCCTCCAAGAGCTGGCATCTTAAGCGTGTGTGGGGTCTGACTTGGCGTGTTCCTGCGCTGGGCTCCCAGGGGGCCTGAGGAGTCCGTAGACGCCAGGCCAGGCGCTGGGACCCTCAGGAGGCAAGAAGCAGATCGTTTCCCAAGAGCACCTCACCCTCCAGGCGGATACAGGAAGAAACCCCCCACCCAGGATGCTAAAAAAAACCCTCCAACCAACAATTTGGCAGCCGCGGTTGCCAGGGAGATGATGAGGGATGCGTGCGGCACCGCCTCCCGCCTGGTAGAGCCCCTGCCTCCGCCCTGGGGGGCGTTCTCCTGGTGTCATCGCGGGGGCGAGGGCCCAGGCCAGGAAACAGGAGCCGGTGGATCGCATTCCCCCATTGTCCCCCGCTGTCCTCAGAGCAGAGGGCGTGGACCCGACAATGGGTTGATGGACAATAGGGGCCAGCAGATGGTCTCCCCACCCCCCACCCGCCAGCTGGTGCTCTTCGGTTTGCCAGGCGTGTCGGCGAGGTCGGAGTGGGGGCCCAGGCTCAGCTGGCTGCAGACCACAGCCTTGCACCTGCCCACACTGGGCTTTTGGAAAGAGGCTTGAACTGGGAATGAAGACCCCTGAGTGGTGGAAAATAAGAGGAAGAATAATAACACTCACAGTGTCTAAAATAAGTCTGCTCTTCATCTAAAGTCCAAACTCCTGCAAGGCGCAGCACAACCAAGCCCCAGGCCAGCTCTCTGGTGTCTCCACAGTACTCTCTCCTGAACCTCTGTACGAGGGTCTCACTGCCCTTTCTGTGCCTGAAATACAATCCGCCCTTTCCAACTTCTGCACCTTTGCATATGCTGTTTCCACACCCGGAAGGCCACCACTACCCCCTGCCCCCATGGTCAGCTCCTTCCCCATCATTCAGATCCCACCTTAAATAGCATTTCTTTGGGGAGACTCTGAAATAGATCAGTTTGGCTCCTTCAAAGAGCACTTGTCACAATTTATGATGATTGATTTTATTTGTTTTCTTATTTATAATCTGTTCCCCCCCGTCACTGTCTGGAAGCCCCCAAAGCACAGGGACTGTGTCTATCTCATTCTCTGCTATGTCCCCTGCACCAGTCCCCGGCACATAGTAAGTGCTCAGTTTCTTGAACTTCTCAAGCTCCAGGCACTTCATCCTCCCCATCTATCTTACGAGGTTGTTTTTGTCCCCATTTTATAGAAGGAAGAGTGGAGGCTCAGAGAGGTTAGCAATTGGTTAAACGAAGACTAGAATCTGGGGCTAACCCAACTCCAAAATTCCTGCTTTTAACCCCACTCCACAACCTCCTCCCAGCTCTACCAGCAGTCAGAGAAGTATAGGTCCCTTCTTCTTCTGGGCCTCTGTTTTCCCATCTGTAAAATGACAACACAGAGTTTAGCATCCCTGGAGGTTCTTGTTAGTCTCTCAGCCTAAGATCCTCACAGAGATGAGCAGCCCAACCAAGATTCACCTGTCCTCTTCAGTCCACATATCACCACTGGCTGGGTTTCGGGGGCAGGAGTCTCGGGTTGGATTGTTGACAAGGATGAGGAAGAACTGGAACTCTCATTCACAGCTGGTGAAAATGCAAAGTAGCAGGCCCTCTTCGCAAAACACTTGACATCCACGTACCATGTGAGCCAGCAATTTCACTCAAGAGAAATGCAAACAAGTACCCACACGATCTGTGTGATCGTTCACAGCGGCTTTATGCGTAACAGCCAAAAACTGGCCACAACCCAAATGTCCATCAACTGGTGAATGGACAAAATGTGATGCAGTGGAAGACTATTCAGCAGTGAAAAGGAAGGAAATACTGACACAGCAACAACGTGGGTGAGCCTTAAAATAATTGTGCTGAATGAAAGAAGCCAGACCCAGAAGACACGCACCGTATGATTCCGTCTATGTGAAATTCTACAAAGGGCAAAAGGACAGTGATGGAACACAGATCGTTGGTTACCTGGGCCCAGGGGATGGGGGAAGGGGCAACTGCAAAGGGACGTGGGGGTGATGAAAATGTTCTGTATCACGACTGTGGTCACGGTAGCACAACTGTATATATTTGTCACAATTCATCAAATCGTACACTTGAAATTGGCACATTTTCTTGTGTATAAATTACACCTCTATAAAGTGACCAAGCAAGGGACTAAGAGGAGTCTGAGTTTAAGTGCCGGCTCCACCATTCTTTCCCTTGTTCAAGCCATTCCCTTGCCTTGAGTCTACTTGAGGACTGAGTCTGCACCTCTTGGAGGCCAGGCTCTCTCTAAACTGGCAAATAAAGCCCGGCTGGAGGCCGTTGTGACCTGGCTCAGCCCCTCGCTAGGGCTGCTCCTGGTACACACCCGATAACCACTCAGCAGGCCCTGGCCCTGGATGGGGTTTGGGGTTCCCACTGTCCCTGCACTCCTTGTCCCCTTTCTGCAGTGGCCCTACTTCATCAGCCAAAAATTAGACTAGAGACACAGGTGGCAGTATAGTCCCAAGCCAGGGCCAGGGAGCACCTCCTCGGGACCTCCTGGCATCACTCACGGCCACCTTGTCCCCTGAGTATGGACACTCCCTCCCCCTGTACAGAACAGCCCAGCCCTGCCCAGAGGTGGTGCCAACAGGTAGCACAGCTCCAGGCCTGGAGAGCAGGAGAGTGCCCAATGCAGAGGCCTCCAAACCCACACTCGCACCTCCCTGCTTCCACACCTAAGCACCCTCTTTCCTGCAGGGAGGTAGGAAGGGTGGGAGTACTAGACCTGCCCAAATGGAGATCTGTACAGGAGCATCGCTCTCCCCCTTCTCCTTGCGACACAGGTCCCATCTCACACTGCAAGGGCCTCACATGCACAGGTGGAGCCTCATGTGAACATGGCCAAACACCATCCACAGGTCTGACAAGGGGCCACCCTCTGGTTATCGCTTAGACTTAGGGACACACACACCAAATGTGCATCTAATTACAGGAGGATGACCCAGGGAAGAAGCCCATGCAGCTCCTGGAAGCAAACTCAGGGCCATTCGTGCAGGGAATTGGGGGGCCTGCGTCCCAAAGCATAGTCCAGAGGAGGAGGTGTGGCTTCTGGGTGGACACGCCCCCTTGGCTTGCAGACTGCTTGCCCCGTGGAGATGGGCTGGGCCAGAGGAAAGCCAGATTCAGACCTTCTAAATCACAGGTCCTGGAGGGACTTCCCTAGCCATCCAGTGGTTAGGACTCATCGCTTTCACTGCCGGGGCCCGGGTTTGAACCCTGGTCAGGGAACGAAGGTCCCACAAGCTCTGTGGCGCAGCCAAGAAAAAAAATACAGGAAGCACAGGTCCTGGATAGTGGCCCCAGGTCTAAGAGCTAAGGACAGCACTGGGGGGGGGGGGGGGGACTCTGGGGTCAGATCACAGGAGGTTTCAAATGCCAGGCTGAGGAGCTCAACCTGCTCTTCTGAAGGACATGAACATCCATTGATGAGTCTGGGCACACAGGAGAGTCAAGAGCAGACGTGGATTTTGGAAAGATTCATTTAACACGTGTCTGTGGATCATCTACTATGTACCAGGGCCTCGACCAGGAGATGGGGAGATGACCGTGACCCCAATGTGACTGTCAAGGAACCAGCCACACTGAAAGGGGAAGGAAAGGGTATTTGGTGGGAGAAGTCAAGGCTCACCATTGACTGAGCATCAGTTCTGGGCCAGGCTCAATACTGGGCATTTCACAGAAATGACCTTGGTTAATCCTCCCCATAGCCTATGAGGGAGGTACTACTGCCCCCTTTTACAGAAGGGAAAAGTGAGGCTCCAAGTGAGTTGTCTGAAGTTACACAGTCAGAAAGGGGTGGAGCTTGATTTGAAACTGTACTGACTCCAAACCCAGGGCTCTTTCTGCTTCCACAGAGAATGGAAAGCTTCCTACGGTGTCAGTGGAGGTTAGAAGGTGGCAATATTCCATAGGAAAGGGAGCTGACTGCCCCTGAGCACCAGGAGCCCCACAGCCCAGCCAGCTAGAGTGATACCACCTGCCCTTTTTAGAAAGAATCAAAGCCTATGCAAAGCAGTTGACTCCAGTGGGGAACAGCTTCCCAGTTCCTGGTGATTTCATCACTCTCGCCTTCCTCCAGTGCCTTCCCAGTTGGATTTTCCATCCTCCACTCAGAAAAGCTAGAAGTGAGTGGGAGAAGGGAGATTCTGCCTCTCCAGAAAGCTCGGTTCTGTGTACTCTTTGGAGAGATTAAATATGCAACCAGCCAGGGAACGCCCAAAAAGAAGGTTCCCCAAGATTTACTCAGGTAGAGACACTAGCCAAGGCATCAGGGAATCTTATCCAAAGACCACAACTTGTGAGTGTGTGTCTGTGTGTATCTGTGTGTGTCTCTAGGTGTGTCTGTGTATCTCCGTGCATCTTTCTCTTTCTATGTCTTTGTATCTCTATGCATCTTTGTCTTTCTGTGTCTGTGTATCTGTGTGCGTACCTGTGTTTGTCTCCGTGTGTCCGGGTGTGTCTGTGGGCATATTTGTGGGTGAGTACGTGTATATATGTATCTTAGTGTGTGTCTGTGTGTCTGTGTGTTTGTGTGGGTAGGTGACCATCTAATGGCACAAATAATCCACATCAGCCCTGGGCTCTAGTTCTGTCTATACAGCTCACTGGCTGTGAGATCCCTCACCAAGTTGCCTAATTCCTGAGTCTCCTTCCTTCCCCTGCGAAATGGAGAGAGTAATCCTCTCGTCAGCTAAGTTGTGGTGAGAATTGATTGAATGAGGTACTAGGCGCATTATGCCAGTTACAAACTGATCGTAGGTTTTTACGTGATTAGGGTCTTTTTTTCCTCCTATTTCTTTCTGATACCACTTTCATCCCTCCATTCAACAGCTCTTTATTGAACCCTCATCAATGTGCCAGGTGCTCCAGTTTTAGGCACAAAATACCCTTTCTCAAAGGCTGTAGAAAAGGAACAGAAACCAGACTCAAATAGTCGTGGTTTCAGTTCTTATTTATTCGTTCATTCAATGCTTTTTGTGTCCCTTTCCATCTGCCTCGCCTCAGGTAAGTCATTTCCTCCTAAGTCTCCATTTCTTAATCCATAAGCGGGACACGGAAGTGATGCCCACCTTGTCTGGTCATTGAAAGGATGAATTGAAAACAACAGAGTAGAAAAGGTCTATTCCATAAACACTGCACAAATAGTAGCTATTACTCATGTGGGGAGGTGCACCTCCATTTAGGGTACAAAGCTATTCAACTCAGCCGGAGGAAATCCCAGGCTATCAATGATAAACACGGTGGTAGTTTGCAGGTGCCCAGCTGAATGACAGTATCCATCTCGCGGGAATTTAGCAGGTTCTTCCTGACTCCACGCCCACCCTGGCCCAGATGGCTCTGCTGTCTCTGGACCTCTGAGTTCTTCCTTCCTTGAGACATTCTCCTCTTGGGTTGCTCCAAATCCTCAGAGCATTCTCATGAATTAGCTTCTGGCCAACTTACACTCCAGAGAGCATCAGTGGCCTCTGTCACCAGCATTCAGTCCCTCCCCTCCTCCAGGTCCACATCTCCAAACAGCTGTCCCCCAATCTGTCACCCTCAGGGGTAACCAACAACACATCCCCCCACAATGGAAACTCTTCAAGAACCTGGGTCATGCTTACCTTCCATGCTCACCTTCCAAAATGCTTTTGGTTTACCAGTTGCCCCGACCTGGAATTCTACCTCCTACCTCTCTCCATAGGCCATACACACACACCAAAGTCTAGCAAAGAAGAAGCAGTTCAGGGTATATTCCAGCCCTACCTCTAATAACTACTCATCTTGATGAGTTGCTTCACCTCTATTTCTTCATCTGTCAAATGGGGAGAAAAATGGCACATACCTCACAGAGTTTTCGTGCGAAAGTGATTAGCATGTGTAAAGTGCTTAGGGTAGTGTCTGGCACATAGTCTGTGCTCAATAAATGTGAGTTTACTAGTTCATTTTGCAAGAGTCAAGCTAAGGAGGCTACCCTGGCCAGCAGATTTCTCTCTCTGAGCTATCGCTGACACTTGTATGGGTATTGACTTTTTCCTAACTTCATCCATTTTGCAAGCATTCATTGAGTTCCTACAGGGAAAAATAAAGCAGGGCACTGGCCCCAGGGTTCTTCAACCCAATGGGGAGGACAAGGAAACAGATCATCAAAATCTGGGATAAAGAGTACAGGGATGGCAAGAGCACAGAGCAGCTGGAGAAGTCCAGGGGTCAGCTGGGTTTGGTCAAGAAGGCTTCCTAGGTGAGCTGACCTAATAGAAGCTTAAAGGGTGAATAAGTGTGTGAGGTCAAGAAAGGGAAATGGGGCTCCTCAGATAGACAGGGAACAGCAAAGGCCTGGCCCCTTGGATGAAATGCAGGCAATTCAGGGTGGCCTGAGCAGAAAGGGGTGGGGTGAGGGGTTAGAGATGGGCTTGGAAGTAAACAGAGGCCAAGATCACAAAAGGCTTCCAATGCCCTGTTTAAAACCTAGGACTTCCAGGTATCCTGGACCAGAGCCTGCAACAGAAAAAGGATGATACTGGAAAAACTGGTGAAATCCAAACGAAGGTGTAATTTAGTTAATAGAGTTGTCCCAATGCTAATTTCTTGCATTTCACAAACATACTGTGGTTATATGAGATATTAACATGGGAAGAAAATGAGTAAAGGATACACGGAAACTCTCTGTAATATCTTCACGACTCTCCTATAAATAGAAAATTCTTTCAAAATAAAGTTGTTTTTTTTTTAAGCTAAGACTTTATCTTGGGAGTAATGGGGGAGCTGTTGAAGGGTTTATAACTATGGAAGAACCAGGTCAGACTAGTGTGCTATAAAGATTACTCTGGCTAAAGTGAGAGATTGGAGGAGGTAAGCCTAGACCCAGAAAGAGTCACAAATAATCCAGGAGGCTGTAGGGATGGAGAGAAGTGAACAGAGGTGAGAACTCATCAGAAGGTAGAATTTAAGAAATTTGGTTTTGATTGGATGAGGAGGTAAAGGGAAGGGCTGAACCAAGGACGATACTTGAGTTGCTGAGTTTGAGCAATGTGATCACCAGGATTCTTGGATGGCGAGTGACAGAAACAGAATCACACCACGAGGGAAAACGGCAAATGTATCATCCACCCCCTTCACTCCTGCCCTGAACACCAACTGAGGGGAAGTCAGAAGTGGAGCTGACTTCAGGAGCAGCTGGAACCTGGGCCTCAGGTGCTTCCAGGATGCCCTCTTCTTCTGTGTCTTGGTGCCACTCTCTATCCAACTACAAAGAGCTCAGGACTCTTATCTTTAAAGCCTTGTCACCATCTGGGAAAAGACATGTTCCCTACCAGCTCCAGTTAGAAAAATCCCAAGGAAGAGCTCTGATTGGTCAGACTTGGTCACATGTCCATCTCTACCCTTGGTGTTGTGGCCTGAGGTCTGGGTGAATATGACTGGCCTAATCAGGATGTTTCCTGTCCCCACAGCAAGAATGGGTAGAACGCTGATGGGCTGGTCCCGTTAGAACTAAAATGGGAGAGGAACTATTATCCCAAGAAAGGGGAGCTGTTACCTAAGGAAATGGGGAAAGAAAAGTGGAACAGGCCGACAAAAGGATTAGGTGGCGCTGTCATTTCCGGAGTGAGAGAGAATGCCCCTCAGGCCTTTCTCACTCTTTCCCTCTCTCCTCGGGGATTAAGAGCAGGAACCTCTGTCCTTACTAGGAGGGAATGGGGGAAAGGAGGGGGAGATAGCCAGAGCTTGTAAAGATGAAGACTGGGGGCAAGAGAGGTTAAGATGTTTCGGGGAGGATGTACAAGTCAGCTTAAATCATTCCCCCAGGAATACTTCCCACCATGGTGAAGCAAAAGATCATTGGCTGGGCTTCCCTGGTGGCGCAGTGGTTGAGAGTCCGCCTGCCGATGCAGGGGACACGGGTTCGTGCCCCGGTCCGGGAAGATCCCACATGCCGCAGAGTGGCGGGGCCCGTGAGCCATGGCCGCTGGGCCTGCGCATGTGGAGCCTGTGCTCTGCAACGGGAGAGGCCACAACAGTGAGAGGCCCGCGTACCACAAAAAAAAAAAAAAGATCATGGGCTCTCTCTGACGCTGACCAACCATGTGACCTTGGGCAAGTTACTAAAACTCTCTCCATCTTACTTTCCTCATCTGAAATACCGTGATAATAATACTACCTCGGGACTTCCCTAGTGGTGCAGTGGTTAAGAATCCGCCTGCAAATGTAGGGGATACAGGTTCGAGCCCTGGTCCGGGAAGATCCCACATGCCGTGGAGCAACTAAACCCATGCACCACAACTACTGAGCCTGCACTCTAGAGCCCGCAAGCCACAACTACTGAAGCCCGTACAACTAGAGCCTGTGCTCCGCAACAAGAGGAGCCACCGCAATAAAAGAAGCCACCACAATGAGAGGCCCATACACCGCAACTAGAGAAAGCCAGCGCGCAGCAATGAAGACCCAACGCAGCCAAAAAATAAATAAATAAATAACTTTATAAAAAATAATACTACCTCATGGAGTCTTGAGGAGATTTTAGTTTCATTTCCTCATATGTGCTACGCTTAACACGGTGCTTGGAACAAAACGAGCACAGGGTAGAGGATGATTGCTTGTAGTTCATCCGGTTGGGCTTGATTTGTGCAACACTCTTGGGTTTTGAAAGAATAGATGGACAGTTGCATGGATATATGGATGGGTACATAAATGGATGGATGATGGATAGATGGATCGTTACACAAATGGATGATTATAGAGATGCATGGATGCATGGATGATGTCTGCTTGTTGGATGGGTGGATGGATGGATGGATAGGTGTTGGATAGATAGGTGGGTGATGGATGGATGGTTGGATGCCTGTTTGCTTATTGGACGGATGGATAGGTAGTTGGATGAGATACTGAAATGTGTAATACATATTTTCTGTCCTCACTGAGCTCATAGTTCAGTGGAAAACAAAGACACAGAAATAGATTATTACAACAGAGAGAGGCAGAAAATCCAGCTAGGGGAGGGCAAGGGGTGGGGGAAACCAGGAGTTGAGCCTGTCAGGAGAGGAGAGATAATGGGGGTAGTTTCTGCCCTTAAGATACTCACAATCTTATTAAATAATTTGCCCCTTCAGATTCTTTTTCAAACTGAGCCAGGTATAAATAAATCTGTAAACAGGACAGTTAAAGGTGTTCTTTAAAAGGCAGTGAGCTCAAATGTATAATAACTCCCAATTCAAAATATCATCTTCTCCCGGGAACAACCTCAGAGTTAATTCCCCAGATTTGCCCGAACACACACGTTTCTTTGTCCCTGCTGCTCAGCCTCACCTCCTCCCTGGGCCACCTGGGCCACCACGATAGGAAAGTAAACACACGAAGCCACCTCCACCGTGCCCGCCCGCAGCTGCGTGTTACAAGGTGAAGCTGGCCCAGTCATCGCAGTGAGAGCTCTGCCCAGCACCCACCCCTCCCGAACAGGCAATCAGAAACATGGGCCAAAAGTCCACAAGTCTGTGCGGTGTGTGCCTTCCTATTAGTGGTTTAGGTTTTAGGCTTAAAAGGGAAATAATTTATGGCAGGAAATTTGAAAAATACCCAACTGAGGGTCATGGAACGAGCCTCAGACTCGGTCCTGGCTGAAGCTCTGCCACTGGTCACTGTGCAACCTGGGGGGGGGGGGCGGGGAGGGGCACCTCAGGTCCCCATCTGTCAAACAAAAGGATCTGATGGGATGACTTCTAAGCTCTCAGGTCTCACATTAGGCAACATATATTTCTTTTATTTGTAGGTTAAAAATGAGGGAATATCAAGAAATTTCAAAAGATCAAATGGCCTGAGGCAAGTCGCTGTCCCTCTCTGAGCCCCTGTTTATCATCTGACAAGAGAAAGCCATCATCCAGCCTCTCTGCGGTGCTGTGAGGTTCCAGTGTGACCGTTTCTGTGAAGGTGTTGAACCGTAAAGCTCTACACTGGTGAATAAGGAGATGGCTTTCTGGTCATTCAGAGGGAGGCAGGGAGGAAGAGGCAGAAGTCGTGAGGCATCCACGTGGAGGACCGTTGCGTCACACCAGTTCACTTGGAGGTCCACTGCCCATCTTGGAGGTCCACTGCCCATCTTTGGGTAGGGATCCGAAGCCCAAAAAGCACAAGGACCCCTCCTGAGTCAGTGGGGGTCCAGGGACTAGAGCCAGGTCTCCGCCCGACCAGTATACTGCTCATCACAGGTCCATGCGCGGTCAGTCCTCTGGGGTCTCAGATCTCGGGGTAAGGCAAGATCAGGTTCCACATCTCTCCTCCCAGCAGCTTCCCCAGAGGCATGAACCTCATGTGAGGCGGCGCAGGCGAAGACACCCACCCTGGTGGTGGTAACAACGGTGTTATATCGGCAGCTAGGGAGTGGGTGGCCGAAAGAAGTGCTGTTTTCTACCGTGATACAGGCACGCAGGCAGGCTCGTGAAGGCTGCTGCTGCTACTATCTTGGCTGTGGGCAAAATGGGGAGGGGGGAGGGGCTGGGGGCGGTCCTTAAAGCAAGTGCCAAAGGTCCAGAGCCAACCCCACAGAAACGGGTGTTAACCACTTACAGCCCTTTGCTGGCCGCCTGTGATGGATGAGGCTCCAGAGGATGGTTAGAACCTGTGCTGAGGGGTCAGCTACCCTGTGTTCAAGTCCAAATTCTGCCACTCACTACCTACGCGGCTGCAAGCAGAGATTTCATCTCTTTACTCCAGTTTCCTTCTTTGTTCGAATAGTTTAATCGTGGTATCTCCTGCAAAGCGCTATTGAGAGGATGACATGAGACAGTACAGGCAAAGGGCTGTCCCACATCTGACTCCTGAGAAACTGTCTCTAAGATGAAGATTTGGATGCAGGAGATTTGTCAGGGAAGGCTCTTGGGAAAGCACCTGTGAGGGGGTGCTGGAAGCAGGACTGGGCAGAAGGAGAAGGTGACACGCTCTGCAGTTGCCGCAATCTGGAGCTCTGGGGCAGGGATCACCCTTTGAGTTCTCGCACACTGAGGCCAGGGCACCGTGCTCCGGGAACAGGTGTGACCTTGACTTGGGCTGAGGGCAGTTCCAAGGAGGCACTCAGCAGTGAGCTTTCGGCCGGCAACACTCCTGGAAACTGGGAGATGAGTGTCTTGGTCCTGAAGGGGAAACCTCAACTGTGCATTGCAACATCCACTAAAAGATTTTAGGACTCAATAAACATTATCCGTTAATATCATTGTCATCACCATCAATGTCATTATGACCACCACCACCATCATCATCTTGTTTAACCCTCCAAACCACCCTGGGAAGTGGATGCTATTAATATCATTTTACATATAAGGAAACTGAGGCTCAGAGAAGTATAGTGATTTACTCAAGGATGCACAGCTTGTGCATGCAGAGCCAATATTGGGAAACCAGATTTGTCTGTGCTCATTCCAGGGCTCATGGCTCTCTACTCCAAGATGAAATCTGTCCATCCCAATCACCCTTCCTTCCAGAGCTGGACAGATAGCCACCTACCTGCGCCATGGGCTGCCAGATCCAGCACTGAGAGACTCCGTGATGGAGCCAAAATCCGTCTCTCCAAAGCCTTTACCCACTGAAGCGCTAGATCCATGCTAAAGAAGTCTGGTTCCCTCTCACGTGTGTTTCAACCGTAACTGTCCGCTTCCAGGGTGAGAGAAGGGAGCCCCAGAGGGTGGGGCTTTGAAAGACCCGAGAGTCATAAATCCACCCACATGTCTTCTCACGCGCACATGAAATGTGCTTGGCCGGATGCCTTCCTGGAGACATGCTGCTGAGAGCCCCCCACGGCCCCCAAGGCCCCCAGAGTGAAATCCGAACCCATGCTGCCCCACCCCCGTCCCCCTTCCCGTCACACCAGCCTGTTTCTATCGCCCCACATACCCTGCTTGTTCTCTCCCTGTGCCTCTGCTAACCCCTTCCCTCTTCCTGAGGCTCCCTCTCCTGCCTTCCTCCCATTCCCTTTCTGGGTCCCAGCTTAGACGTCAGCTTCCCCAGGAAGCCTGTGACCTCCAAAGCCCAGGTCAGGGGACTTTCCTCAGTGTCCCCAGCGCCTTGTGCTTGCCCTTCCCCCACCATATTGACAGCCTTGTGAGGTCGGGGACTGTGTCTTGTTAACCGCATGTAGCACAACATCGAGCATGTAGCCTGTGGTGAATAAATGGTGAATGGATGAATGAATGAATGATGGAGGAAGGAGAGTCACTCGGTAAGATTTACCTAGTTCCCTAGAGACGACCCAAGAAAGGAGAGAGCCCTCGCCCCAAAGTCTCAATACTCCAGTCTTGTCCTGGCCCCTCCTCCCTGCCCCATATCACTCCCCAGTCTGTCATCTAGGGAACCTCCCTGGACCCAACCCAGTGAGAAGCAAACTGGCTCCCAGACAGGCATGTTGCAATTGTCCTAAAATCATAGCCACTAAGGTCCTTAAAAACTTGTTGAAGACAGATTAGGAAAGACCAGAGAGGGTATATGAGCTCCCCAAGATCACACAGCAAGCTAGTACCCCAGCCTGACTGGCTGCTCTAATCAACCATCCCTCCCCGGACCCCAGGAAGGCCAAGTGGCTCTTTTTCACAGTCTTATTAGACCAGCAGCCCCGTTGGCCACTCTCTCTACAGGCAGCAAGTGGAGGACACCTCTCTTCTCCCTATCCCGGGAAGTTCTCCAGAGCCAAGAGATTCTTCCCCACTCTCCCTTCTCCTTCCTTGCCTTGTTTCTCTGGCCGCCAAGCTCTGCGGGGGAGGGAAGTGTGGGAGGTTGGCACCAGGGAGGCTGCAGGTTGGAAATAAATTCTAATCAAACACAGAATCATTCCATCTTCTCCCTCTGCTCCGAGGACAGCGTTTTTGCCGGTATTACTCATGTTCGGAGAGAAATCTTTTGAGGCTTCTCAGAGCCAGAGGGGAACTTGAAGGGTTGGGAGGATAAAAATCTTTTCTTTTTCCCCCCAGGCTAGTTCTTGCTTTTATTATCTTCTCTCTCTGCCTCTCATTAAGGCAGGACTTCGATGAGACAGATTTCATCTGGCCCTTCTCTCCCCATCTTAAAGGCACAGGACGCTGTGGTGCTGACAGCTGCCTGGAGCCCAAAGGCAGAGACCCGCCAAGGTGGGGGAGGATGAGATAGGGGTGGGGGCAGCCCTGCACGTTGCGGGAAGGAGAGAGGAGGGGAAACAGGGGATGGATTCTCATGGCCATTGACGGCAGGGGCCACGAGCAAGGAAGCCACTAGCGAAAGGACAGCCTTTCTCAGAGGCAAAGACCAAAGGAGCTCAGGATAATGACTCTGTTATTCTTGAGAACGTTAATGCCTCTCTACCCTTCATCAAAAACCCACTTCCATCCTACCTCCATCCCCAAATTAGACCCAGAATCTAAATCTAACTACCTCTCTCTCTTCTCACAGCTAGCACCCCGGTTCCGGCTGTCATCATCTCTTTCTTTCTTCTTTCTTTCTTTCTTTCTTTCTTTCTTTCTTTCTTTCTTTATTTATTTATTTATTTCTCTCTTTCTCTTTCTTTCTTTCTTCCTTCCTTCCTTCCTTCCTTCCTTTCTTTCTTTCTTTCTTCTTTCTTTCTTTTCCTTCCTTCTTTCTTTCTTTTTCCTTCTTTCTTTCTTCCTCCTTCCTTCCCTCCCTCCCTCCCTCCCTCCTTCCTTCCTTCCTTTCTTTCTTTCTTTCGCAGTTTGTGTAAATATTTTCTTCTTAAACATTTCCTTTTTATTAATTTTCATTGGAGTATAGTTGCTTTACAATGTTGTGTTAGTTTCTACTGTACAGCAAAGTGAATCAGCTATACATATACATAGATCCCCTCTTTTTTGGATTTCCTTCCCTTTTAGGTCACCACAGAGCGTTGAGTAGAGTTCCCCATGCTATACAGTAGGTTCTCATTAGTTATCTATTTTATATATAGTAGTGTATATATGCATCATCTCCTCTTTAGAGCATTGTAGTATCACCTCCCAACTGCCCCCCACTCCCAGTCTTTCCCACCCCACCCCCAAAGCCCCTCTTCCATCCAGCAGCATGAGTGAGCGTTCAAAAGCTGAAACCATGCCACATTACTGCCCTGCTTAAACCTCTTCCCACAGAGACCAGAATCAGATCCACCATGGCCTGCAAGGCTCTGTCCACTATGGCTCCTCTCGGCTCATCTCAGACTCTCCCCTCATCTCCAGCCCCAGCTGCCCTGTCCTTCTCCCTGTGCCTGGAACGTGCCAAGCTCTCTCCCCCAGGTCCTGTCACAAATGCCACCTCCTCAGAGGGGCTTTCCCCACCCACCGGAGTAAAGAAACCCCGCCCCTGTCGTCTCTACCACATCGTCCCCCTTCATCTCTGGGCTAGCTTTGCGCTGTGTCCGTGGAACTCACCGCGACTGAGTTGACATGCCCTCTCCCCAAATTCCCTCCCCTGGATGGTGCTGGGGTGATGTGGGGAGCAAGAGACATCCCGCACGGGGTTTGGAAGGCAAGAGTGAAGCGCCAGCAGCTGTATGTTTCCGTCACGGTCTGAAGGTCGGGGCCCGGTACACCCTTGTCGCTGATCCACAGCCCACCTTGTTGGCAAAGAGACGCCCTTGATCCTGCAGCCCCTCCGGCTCCCCCGATCGCCGCCTTCAACCTCTCCGAGTCGTGGAACAAGTATGTGTGCAGCTCCACGGTGAAGGGGGCCACCTCATCTGGGAGGTCTCCCCGGCATCAAGGTGGGAGGTGGGGGAGACAGATGTGGGTTCCAGTCTGTCCTTGCTCTCCTTCCCGACTGCCAGCCTGGCCGACCCCCAGGCCGGACCCCAGAAGCAGAGGAGCAGCCCACACAGATGGCCTCTCACGTTCCCACTTGACTGAGGTCTAACCCCTTTTATAAAGCCTTATTCTGTACCATTAGTAACATGCTGCTGCTCTGATTTAAGCCCGATGGCTCTTATCTCCATTTTATCTCATCAGCGCTGAAAGCTAGTTGAGTTACCCACCCCAGAGGGGAAGAGCCTTGAAGGCTAGGATCCTGTCCACTTTCTCACAGCTGTCCTCCATTCTGTGGAACAGAATCTGGCACATAACAGGTGCTTAGTAGTTCCTGAGGGATGGAGTAGCTGCCATTAGCTGGCAGGACTTGGTGAATGAGACAAAGGCACCGTTGACATCAAAAGGTGACCGGCCAACACTGTGTCCACACCGAGTATATGCACAGCACTAAGGAGACCCCTCCCTCTACCTCCAACTGCATCCCACCAAAAGCTGTCCCCCACCCCAAGAGCACCCCCTCCCTCTCACTGCCCACCTCCTCCAAAGAATGGCCCAGGTGCCCCACGGCCCCGCCCCATCTCCTCTAGCTCCCAACTTCCTACATCCTGCTTCCTGCCTCGTGGTCACAGAGGTGACCATACGCAAGGCCATGAATGCCCAGGTACCACCAGGCGCTGGATCTCCTCTGACATTATCACCACCGCCCTTTCCTCAAGCTCTCATCCCATCTCTCAGAACAGGCCTCTTCTGGCCTCCCAGTCTTTTCAAGGGACTATTCCCAGGGCTCTCTCCTCTGTTCCCTCCTCTCTTCTCTTCTTCCCCCACCCTTCTCCCTATACATCCCCCAGCACCCAGCCCAGTGACACCCACCCCCGTCATCTGACCCATTGCCTCCAAGATCATAATCTCAAATCTGTAGTATCTCCCATTTGCAACGACTCTCCCGATCACCCCATTTCCAATGGTCTGCCAAAGGTCTGACATATTGACACAGTATTCGAACCCAGGAGCATCAGGTGGGTGTGTCCAAGTACAAATTTATGCTTCTTATTGTATTATCAAGTATCAGTCCCAAGCCACACCATTGACCCTAACCCTTCTGAGTCTTGGGAACAGACCCTTAGGAAGGGGGGAGGAATGTCTAAAACCACTTATCAGATGCATCCGAGCTCATTGCCATCCCTGTCATCCATGACACCCTACCTCATGCGCGGGGCTCAGCACACAGTAGGACTTAATAGACATGCACTGAATGAATGTGTAGATGGATTAGCACATGGGGGGCAAGGCCTCTACAAGGGATCTCACTCCAAGAGGACTGTCTTTTTTGCTGATGCAAAAGCCGAGGAAAGGGGACTTCCCTGGTGGCGCAGTGGTTAAGAATCTGCCTGCCAATGCAGGGTATGCGGGTTCGAGCCCTGGTCCAGGAAGATCCCATAGGCCACGGAGCAACTAAGCCCGTGCACCACAACTACTGAGCCTGTGCTCTAGAGCCCGCGAGCCACAACTACTGAAGCCCACGCGCCAAGAGCCAGTGCTCAGCAGCAAGAGAAGCCACTGCAATGAGAAGCCCGCCGCACTGCAACGAAGAGTAGCCCCCTCTTGCCTCAACTAGAGAAAGCCCACGTGCAGCAATGAAGACCCGGCGCAGCCAAAAATAAATAAAGAAATTTATTTTTTTAAAAAAACAAAACCCAAGGAAAAGGAAGTCACTCAGTTTTCCTGGGTATCTCCCATGTATACAGGAGGTATACATGTTATTAAACTCTTATTTGTTTTCCTCTGTTTTAAAAAAAAAAATAAGGAATGGGCTTGGACTACTTTGTGGGAAGCCAAAGTAAGGAATACAGAGATGCAGGGGAGGATGACATGAATCCCCAAGGGAGAAAGTAAGGGAGGGCACCCAGCAGTGGTGACTGAGGCCCTGGGGATATTGAGTGGGTGAAATCTTCACCCTCAGCTTGTAACACTTCCTGCAAGACCTTGTGTAATTAGACCCAGGGGAGGATGACAAGGTACCAACCAGTCTTACTCCGCTCTGGTGGTACCACCCCGTGGACACCATGTCACAGTCAGCCCAGGACGCAGCCCCCGACATCCTGGTCCACTTGGAATGCTCCCTGCACGTCCAGCCCCTCTGCAGGCGGACACGTGCAAGGCACTAAAAGCTCCTGGATGACCCTCACACTAAGAGGTGCTTGACGGTTTGCAACACCCGATCGTCCAGGTACGTATTACTGTCCCCATTTAACAGATGAGGAAACTGAGGCTCAGAGATATCAGATGACTTACCCAAGAGCTAGCAAGAGGTTTTATGAGATTTGAACTCAGGTCTGTCTGACTAGGATCTCCTCCTCCTTACTCCAACATGCTATTTTTTGGAGAAAGCTGAAATCTAAACCCAGTTGAAATTCACAATAAAGGCCCACATGAGATGTTCAATCATGGAGTCAATGCTCACATTCAGTGCTCAAAATACATGATAATTACACACAGTTGGTGCTGAAAAATGCACAGTGTTTACAATAGGTGTTTCATAGTGCACAGCAAATGCACATACTAGATCACGATGGTGATGACAAATGGTTCCAGGGAGGGTGTCGCTGGAACATGGTAACACCCGTTGGCCCATTTACACAAGCTTAGCAACCTAATTAGTTGTCATCCAGCAAGATTCAGGGCTCTGGGGACAGGTGCATTTGACAGGTAGTGGGTAGGGATAGAGGAGTCAGGGGAGAGTGGAGAACAGGGCCAGGAAAGGCAGCAGAGTAGGTAATAGGGGCCAGGGGGTGGGGCACGGGTCAGGGCGCCAGGGAGGAGGAGGCATGCCAGGGGCCGTGCCGAGGTTTACAGGCCACCTTTGCCAAAGATTCCACCACTGGCCAGAGGAACCCCAGTGGTGGTGGTAACTGCAACAATGGTGCCCGACGCACAGTCTCCCCCCGAGGCTCCAGTTGGGTGTCAGAATTCTCCTCTCTGCACTCATAGAACCTTGAACTTGCCCTGTCACCTCAGGGTCTGGTCATCTCTCTGCCTCCCAGACCACAAGCAGGTTTAAAACCCTGACACTGGGATGTAATTATTTATCCACCATTAGATAGCTTCACAATGGATGCATGGATGGTTGGATGGATAGATAGATGGACAGATGGACTGTTGGAGAGATGCATATTGGATAGACGGATGGATGGACGCATGAAAAACAGGGGGATGGGGATGTGAGAGCTGGCAAGATGTTGCAATGATGGTTACCATGGTCACATAAACACTTATCCCAAGAAGGCTCAGGAGAAAAATTAAATCAAGGTCTAGCATAGACCCCCTAGGTCAGGGACCACCATCCCAAAAGCCTAGAACTCATGCAATTCTTAGAAGAAACTAAAAGGACCTATGGGCCTTTACTCCTTAAAGGTGAAGACCATCCTTTTGCACCCCCTCTCCCCACCAGGACACACGACAGTGCCTAGGATAGAGTCACGCACATCAGCCAGACCTAACAAAATTCCAGTTGAATTTGATGAGGAGTAATTATTGAAAACCTACTGTGTGCTCAGCAGAGTCACATGCTGACCAGCTGGCCGCCCTTCCCCCGGCAGGCTGCCGGCCTGGCCAGCCGACTGACAGAGCTGGGATCAGCTTACACAGCAGTTGGCATTTCCTTCGTTGTGAATGCCCTTGTCTCCCTGGATAGAGGGAGAGTGTGATGATGACAGGGGTGGTCAGAGTGATTTAATTTCATCTCTGATGCACCCTGCCTGGGGAATTCTCATTGCCATCAGGTGGTGACAGCTTATGGTTGTGGGTATTTAAACAGCTCAGCTCTTTGTTTCAATGGGCAACATATAAAATTATTAAACAAGCAGATGAGAGACAGAGGGTCAGCCTAATCTGTTCGGGGAAAGATTACCTGGGAGCTGCTGACACAGGCAGAAGAAAAATGTTGACATGTGTGGGTTCTCAGGGCACCCCGGGTGTTAGTTATGGAGGTGACTCCCTGTGGTCCCCCCTTTCCAAAAGGAAAGTATTACTGAGTCTGTCTCCCCACTATTGTGGTTGGGGGGAAAATAGCTTATCCTCTCGTGACAATAAAAGTAATACATCCCCACTGTAAATATTTAGAGAATACATTTTATAAAGGGAATACTTAGGGAAGTGGCAAAAAAGAAAGTAAAAATCATCCAGTAACCTCATCCCTGCAAAAAACACCATTGACCTTTTCTTCCATCTTTTTATTTTTTCTTATATATATTTTCCATAGCTGAGATGATAATAATTAATAAGAATAACTAAATCTTCATAGGGAACTCTACTCAATACTCTGTTTTGGTCTATATGGGAAAAGAATCAAAAAAAAACAAAAAAAAACAAAGACTGGATATATGTATATGTAAAACTGATTCACTTTGCTGTACACCTGAACCTAACACAATATTGTAAATCAACTATACTCCAATAAAAATTTAAAAGGAGACTAATGAAATCTTAACACAATATATGCTAGGCATTGTTTTAAGTGCTTTACATCTATTAACTCATTTAATCCTCCCAACAGCTCTACGGGGTAGGACTATTATTATGCCTATTTTACAGATGCAGAAACTGAGGCACAGAGAGGTTAGGTTGCCTGCGTTTGCAGGACTAAGGGGCAGAGCTGGGATTCAAACCATTCCTCAACACTGTTCTCCTACCATAGGTCCATCCTTCTTGCCTTGAGCATTATGACATACGTGCTTTCCCATGTCAAGGCATGAACCACAGAAATATTATTTTTAATAGTTACTAAATATTCCAAGTCAATGGACTCCAGTTTACTCAGTCATTCCTGTAGTTTGGATACCTTTTTCCTGAATTTTCAGGGCTCTATACCGTCCCCAGCACAGTGGTGAACGATCTTTCGCAAAAGAAAGCCACTGCCTCCTACTCTTTCCCTTCCAGAGAATAAGTTTACACCCACCCAGCCCATCACCACCACACAAAGCTGGCCCCAGCTCCTCACCAGCCCTTGAAAGCAACAACTTCTAGCCCCCAACTCTCCACCCCCTCCCGAGGTGGAAAGCTTGGAATCAGAACTCTGGACCAAATATATCACATTTCCACACTTGCCTTCGGCAAGACAGTGTGGGCAGCGCACCTGTCCCACCAGCCACCTGAGTAACACACCTAATCCCTTCCAGCCTCGTTTTCCTCCTTGTAAAACGGAAATTCCCGGGGCTACCGCAAATGACAAGTTCTCTGTGAAGATCAGATGACATAATTGTCATAAAAAGGCTTTTGAAACTGAAAAAGGGCTTTACAGACGCAAGAGATGGTTATCATTACAGCATTAATTCGACAATGTTCCCTGAGGAGCTGCTACGTGCCAGGAATTTGTGTGAAGCCCTGGGGATATGGAGACCGACAAGACAGCCCCAGGGCCACCCAAGAGGGAAACACAGTCCGATGGAGGAGGACTGACCAGCTGTGACACTCAGTGGGGTGAGTGCTTGAACAGACGGAAAGCATCAGGGCTGCAGGAGCCTAAGTCAGGGAACTAATTCAGGTGGGAGGGCCTCAGGAAGGCTTCCTGGAAGAGGTCACAACTCAGCTGAAACCTGGAGGATGAGTAGGATTTGGCAAGACGAAAAGTGGTGGGAGGCTGAGAGAACAGCATATGCAAAAGCGCGGGGACAAAAAAGTACGACATTCTGGAAAGAACAGCGTGGCCAGGGCGTAGCGGGTTTATGGAGAAGTGGAAGGACAGGAGGCTTGCAGGGTAGACCACACCCCCATCTGCTCTTGTAACAGCCATTGATCCATTGACTGTTTAGGGAATGAGGAGGGGGCTGCACAACCCACTCCCAGGAAGCAGCATCACCCACTTTACAGCCTAAGGGCAGCACAGAATCGGGGGATGGGACCCAGGGAGACGGTTGGGAGGGGCCGTTCTTCATGGAGCAGTACAGGGCAGTGTTTAGAGGCCTTCTCCCAAAACTCTGCCCACCCTTGGCCCCCCACTTCCTCAACTACTGGCTCCACTCCACCCACCAGGGCTACCCCAAAGCTCAAACTTGATGGATCCCCAGGAAGTTCAGGGAAACAACCTACTAGGTGCTGGGTATTCATTGTTATTATCGCCTTTACATCTTTCCAGCAATCCTCTGAGACCTGGATTCATGGTCCCATTTCACAGATGAAGGTCAGAAAAGTAAAGTAATAAGCCCGAGGCCCCTTGTGGAATGAATGTGTGTTTAGGGTTCAAGTTGATATAGGCATCAGAGAGGCGGAGCTTAAAGCCTCTCCGCTGTCGCCTCCGGACAAATAAGTTACCACTTCTCCGCACCTGTCCGCGGGTGAGGATAGTGTAGCTACCTCTGCGGGCTGCTCTGAGGCCTGGCTGGGATGTGCACCTTGAGCAAGGAGCCTGCAGACGGCACAGCCACTCGGAGATCATCCAGCACCGTGTCTGACTCTCCCAGAGCCCTGCAGGTACTCACCCTCCTGAGGTCGGGGCTAGGGTCAGATTAAACTGGAAATCTCTCCACATTCACCAGGAGAGAGGAAAAATCCAGTCCCAGGCACTAGACACATTCTCATGCAGACCGAGCTCCAGGTCTGGTCAAAATCCAAGATGCCAGTCCTTTCCGGCTCAGCCGGGACCCTAGGGAGACCCCGATGCTCTCGCCCTCTGGGCATCTCAGAAGTGCCCCACACAAGCTCCCTTCCTGCCAGCGGAAGAACCAAGCTCCAGTGGAAGAGCCAGCCACCAGTGGCCCAGAGAAGAAGCTGCCCAGCGGCTTTCCCGAGGCCTCGGCCTGAAGGCAACGGAGTAAAGGTCCTGCTGTGTTTCTCCAAACAAGACCCTCAATCTTTCTGTGCCCCAGTTGCTTCACAATTGCAGGAGGTTCGTGAGGGGTTTATGTATTTCCTGCTCAACATTTATTCAGACACTGTTCTAGATCCTGGAGAGCTAGGAGAAAACAAGACAGACATTGTCCTCAGAGAGACATGTCCTTCCATCCTCTGGTGCCTCTGTTTCCCCAGCTGTTCAATGGAGGTTATAATAGTGCCTACCTCGTGGAGGTGTTGTGAGGATTAAATAAATGAATATCTGCCCTTAGAACCGGGCCTGGCACTTAGGAAGCGGCCCTGGAAAACCTTGTTGTTAGTAGCCTTACTCGTCACTGGGTTATAAGGATTGGACGATGTTACTATGTTATTGTTATATCTGTAACGTGCTTAGGGTGTGATCAGCACACAGTACGCGTGAAAAAGGTGACAGCTATTACCTCAAACGTTACCCAATATACTCAGCCCATTTTAGGGAGGAGGAAACTGAGGCATGAGAAGATAGGTGTCCTGCCCAAAATCTTACTTTGGTTCGTCGTAAAGGCTCTTAAACACATTCTAAACCAGGATTTCTCAACTCCGGCACGTTTGGGACTGGATAAATCTGGGCACCATAAGATGTTTAGCAGCATCCCTGTCCCCTACCGATGAGATGCCACTAGCTCTACCCTCCTCCCCATGTTGTCACCATCACAAAGGTCTCCAGACATTGCCAAATGTCCCCTGGAGGGCAAAATTGCTCCCCTACCCCGTGAGAAGCACTGCTCTAAACAGACCCTTGAGCTCGCACTTCAAGAACCCCCAGGATCTGACCCAAAGCCCCCTCCTCCTCCAACCCTGGCGCCAACACGAACGCCCTGTTCCAACCCCCCTCCCCGAGGACCTGCCCTTTCTCAAGCAAACCCCAAGCCTGCCAGCCTCCGTCCCGCTGCTCTGGTCTTCCCCACACCAAGAGCTTCCCCCCACCCCCATCCACCTGCTCACTGAAGGGTCTCTCACCGCCCCAGAACTCCCTGTTCAGTGCCCAGCCCTCCAACTCCTCCCACATAAGGAGTCATGAACGTGTCTGTCCTTGCCTGCTACCTGTCCCCTACCACCACCCCCCCGCCCCGACTCCAGACAGAAGCAACTGGAGGGCAGGGGCTATGCCTGACTCATCTGTGTGTCCCCAGAACCCCAGCACAGGGCCAGGCACACGGGGCTGGCTCATTGCTCTGTGCATAGGGCACATCACAGATGTGACCAGCCCGCAAGACTGCCCCTCAGGCTAAGGAGGCATCACGGCATCCCGCTTAGGAGTGGGTAAGAGTTGAGAGCTGTTTCCACTTCTGGCTCCTTCCTGATTGTGGACAGGTTATTCAAATCCTACTGGCCTCAGCCTCTTCATATGTGAAATGGGGATAATATATGGTGCCCCTGATTGGTAGGATTGCTGGGAGAATTAAACAAATACTCCTGACCCAATCCAGTGCTCCCTCTGGTTTACAGACAAGGATGTCCAGGTGAGGCCTTGAGGAGGTGGGGAGCTCCTGCCCCAAGTTCCCCTGAGGCCTGACAGTCGAGCTCCTTGGATCGGGAGGAAGAGGGGCTGCTGCAAACCAGGATGTGAAAAAGCCGCGCGGACAGGGAGGGCGGAGGCAGGCGGGAGACCGCCAGCCACAGTAAATAATTCACGCAGATGAACTGGAGATAAGTGCGGCTTCGTGGGGGATTGAGTTCAGGTCGGAGGAGGCTCAGACGGCTGCAGGAGACTTGTGGTCTCCCCTGCCTGAGAGGGGAGAATTACTGTGGCTCCGTCTGCCAGGAAAACGCGGCCCCAGGTGCTAGCTCGGGCCACTCCCTGCCAGTGGAGGAGCTGCTCTGGAACTGCCCCTCGGGGCAACCAGCCTCGGCTGGCCGCCTCCGCCCAGCCGTCCCCATGGCAACCGCCTGGCCTGGTCCAGGGTTTACCCGCCAACCGGATCCTCAGCCTCCCCTCCCCCACAGGAGGATGGGCGGTTTAGGCTCAGAACCCTGCGCCCTTTGGGCTGCCAGAAGCGGTAGGAAGTCACGTTGCCCGACCCTCTCCTTATATTGGCGCAGTTGAAATCAGGAACTCTTGGGATCATCCTCCCTGGGGTCAGTCCCAGCTCCATGACTTTCTAGCTGTGCCACCTTAGGCAGGTGACTTCACTGCTCTGTGCCTCGGTTTCTCTTATCTGGAAAATGGGAACAATAATAACAGTAACTACCTCCAAGTTACTGTGAAAATTAAATGAATCAAATGCAGAGGGTGTAGAACAGTTACTGGCCTCGAGCGAGCACCTTGTAAATATTACTTTTCAAATTGGGAAAAGGAACCCCAGAGAGGCAAAATACCTGCGCACAGCGACCATCCCACAGTGTGTTACTGGCACATTGGGGATTGGAAAGCAGTCACCAATCTTTTCCAAGACACCCTCTGTGGATGCTGGCAGCATGCTATTGGGGTTCCCCAAGTGTTTCCTAAGCTTCCTGTGGGTCCACCCCTGCCTTCTCAACCTCTTGAAGCTTCACTGTCATCGAATGGTCTTTGACCAGGCAGTGAGGCCTCTGAAGGCCAGAGGAGGCCTTGCTTTCCCCAGCCCTGTCTCCCCAGTGCCAAGCATAATACCCGGCCCACCCCCACACGGGGCTGTTGAATCCCTGAATGAATAGGGATTTAATTAGTTAATTTCCTCTACCCAAACACCCTCCCAGCCCACCCTGTTTAAGCCCTTAGCCACTGGCCCTCTGTCTTACCAGACATACCTTTCCCTGACAACTTTGTGTCATCACTGCCTGACCCCGCCTGCCCAGCCCCCATCGCTACTCTGTTAGGATTTCCCATGGCCCATTTCCCAGGTCCTCCTCCTCCCTCCAGCCTGGCCTCCCCAACCTCCTTTCCCCTCTAGTGACCCTTTGTCCTCAAACAGCTGTTTCTGGGACACGGACCTTCCTCCGAGCGAGTGGGTGTGTGCTGCCCGGGGTTAAAGGTGAAATTTCCAGTGTGAAAGGTAACAAGATCAACCAAGTCCTCATCTCAGAGCGGGAGGGTGGGATGGGGATGGGGGCCCAGGGCCGGCAAGGTGGGGCTGTCTTTCTGGGACTCTTGGTTTCTCCGGAGAAGCGAGTGGGGCCCGTGGACACAGGCTCTCCATCCACCCCCCCGGGGCCACCCCACAAGCTCCAGCCCAGCTGCCAGGTTTCCCTGGATACAGCCCGGTCTCGGAGGATTTATTTTTGCATATGGTTTGGGAGAATCTCTGTTTCTGGAATAATGACAACCTTTTTTTTCCCCTCCTCCTTCCCTCCAATAGGCAGATTTTATAAACCAGAGCAGCTGCCTGAAGGTTTCCAAGAGCAAATTCTGCACAGTTTCTAATCAGGGTGACAGTTCCCCCTCCACAGGAAGTTGCTTTTATTAATTTTGTTTAATCTTTTTTTTTTTTTTTGTAAGGCTCCATCTATCGGTCATCAGGCAGCACCCTGGGCCTTGTGGGCATTTTTGTTTTTCCCTGGTTTGCCTCTAACTCATGCTTACATCTAAACCACAGTGGGCTTACCCAACAGAGGGGCAAAGTTGACCGGCTTAAAAGTGGGTCACCCACATCACCTGGGCAGAAAAGTCCCAATAATTTATGGAGATACTCCCCCTCCCTCGAGGAGGGGGAATATATCTTCCCTCCCCTTAAGTGGGCTATAATGAGTTCCTTCCAAGGAGGACAGTATGGAAACCAGAAGGAAACACATAACTTTGCCCTGGAGAAACCTGACAAATGCTACCTCAACCAAGTGATCAAGGTGAACATCAACAGTGATCAGTCACGTTGAAAGTGTGTATCCTCGATAGGATGTGATGAGAATGGCACTTTATTTACCTCCATGGTCTTCCTCCCAAACCCATAACCCCAGCTGAAGCATGAGAAAGACATCAGACAAGCCCCAGTGGAGGGAAAGCCTGCAAAATACCTGACCAGGACTCCATCAAAAACAGGAAGAATCTGAGAAATGATCACAGCAAAGAGGAACTTAAGGAGACAGGATGACTAAATGTAATGTGGGGCTTCCCTGGTGGCGCAGTGGTTAAGAATCCGCCTGCCAATGCAGGGGACATGGGTTCAAGCCCTAGTCCGGGAAGATCCCACCTGCCGCGGAGCAACTACACCCGTGCGCCACAACTACTGAGCCTGAGCTCTAGAGCCTGCGTGCCACAACTACTAGAGCCCGTGCTCCGCAAGCTCGCCCCGCAACTAGAGAAAACCCGCGTGCAGTAACGAAGACCCAGCACAGCCTAAAATAAATAAATAAATTTTTTAAATAAATAAATAAATGTAACATGGTATCCTGGATGGAATCCTGGAACAGACAAAGGACATAAGGTATAAACTGAAGGAACCGGTGGAGTTTAGTTAATAGTACCGTACCTGTGTTGTTTCCTTAGTTGTGAAAAGCATATTGTGGAAATGTCAGATGTGAACAATAGGAGAAACCGGGTCAGGGGTACATGGCAACTCTGTAATACCTTCACAACCTCTCTGTAAATCTAAAACTATTCTAAAGTAAAAGTTTATACTTTTTAAAAGAGGGTCATGTGTTTGGGTTTCAGGCAGTCCCCAAGACCCAGTTTTCTTTGGTTCCCTCTTTTTACCAGCACGAAGGATCTGAGCTGCTGACTTTGGGGGTCTCCAAGCTCCTAGCTCCCAACCTCATTGCCATGGCAACTATCATTTTCAAGCCCAAGGAAAACTCCCATTTCTTCATCATTGGATATTCAGTTAGCCTAGCACAGGACCTGGCCCAAAGTGGGTGCTAAGTTGATATTTGTCACATGAATGAAAATCATGGAGGACCTGTTGACAGAGGGGATCCAAGCAGAAAGCCAAGCTCTTTCCTTCCCAGGGCAAGAAGTCAGGATTTGTTAGTCTCCGTCCAGAGGAGGAAGGCTTGCGGCAGTCTGGTTGGAAGCCGGTAGGAAGTTCCTCTCAACTGCCTTCGGAGAGCAAGCACACAGGTTTACTCAGGATTGTATTGACTGGGGTGCTTTGGGGAACTGATGGGGATAATGAGACGTGAGCTGATTCCTCTACCCCACCCCACCTCCGCGGGGATGCCTCCACTGCCCCTCTGTCCCCTCAGGGTGTCAGCTCTGGGCTGCCAAAAACCATCTGCAAAGAAGCTTCACACACCTCGAACTGTTTGCTAGGTCTTGAAAGTCCATTACCTGGCACACAGTAGGCACTTCATGTATGATGACTGACATTTATAACGCACCAGGCCCTGCACCTGGGAGGAGTGGGAGCTCCTATTTAATCCTTTGTGCTACTGGCATTGCCACCATCCCCATTTTCCAGAAGAAACAGAAGCCCAAAGAGCTTGAGAAACTGGCCCCAAGTCCAAACGAGAAAGTATATGAGAGGTTTCAAATCCAAGTCACCGAAGTCCCAAACTCATGCCCTCTATGTGCTCAGTAGCCACCCTGAAATCCACCCCCTCTGCTGGGCCCTGAGGGCCGAGAACCAGCTGCCTGCTGTCTGCACTGGCGACGGTGCTCACTCCTTCATCTGTGGCCTCCAGACAGCAGTAATTTTCAAGTCACTTTCTTTTAAAACTTAATTTGCCAAGTTCCCCCTTAGAGGTGCTTTTTGATATTCCTTCAGGCTGTCAGCCTAGACAGGCCAAGGGAGCAGAATCCAGGGAGATGGATGCTTATTACAAGCATTTGATTAATGAAGTTTGAATAATGCAGCCCTGGATGCTCGATGGATGCCTGGAGGCTTCGAGACACCCTCCCCTAGATCGGACTTCGAGTGGCCTTTTCCGTATTTACTGCTACCTAACCAGATACTTCAAACATATCCTGTACTTGGTATAATTTGATATCTGCCCAGTCCCTAAAGTGCCTTCTCAACAAATGTTTACCCCGATGTTCGAGTATATTTAAAAGATTTATATTCTTCTGTTGCTGATCGGAATCTGCGGGAAAGGCAGATTCTGTCTTCCCAGACAGAGAATCCTGCCTTGGCTGATGGGGTGGCTTCCAGCAGGAACCTTTTAATACATCACTTATTAAAATGGACCCGAGCCTCACCAAGGGCTCCCATGCTCCCCCATTCCCAGCAGAGGGCAGCTCCAGGTCTTAGCTGACCACATCCAAGTGGTCAGCTAAGATGCTCTGCCCCCCTCTGACCCCTGATGCAGTCAGTTGTCTGTTGGCAGAATAGCGGGAGAGCCCAGGCTCAGAACAATAAACCAACAAAAGGATATTTAAGGCTGAAGGACAATGGCTGCAGTTGGGACTGAGCCTGGGTCTGGGGACAGGTGACTCTGCATCCCCATCCTAGAGCCCGGACTCTGGGTTCAAGAGTGCTTCCCGACTTACCAGCTGAGTGACCTCATACAAGTTACCTAATGCCTCCGAGCCCTGGTTTCTCCTGTATGATCAGGACACAGGTAACACCTGCTCCATAGAGCCGTTTCGAGCCGGGCCTACAGTAAGAGCTCAGTGAGTATGGCTGTTGTGCCCATCCTTTTAGCCCCTCTGGGGTGTCGATTTCCTCACCTACTAAAGAGAGGTAGGGGCTGTGGTTTTCCAGGGTTGCTGGGCCGATTATGTGAGGCTTGGAAGGGAAAGCGCTTTGTAATTGCACGGCGCTTTGATCAGGTAAGTGGTAATTACTCCTGGGTGCGGACAGACACCTGTCTTCTGAAAGAATCTTTTCATTTGGTTCCTACTCCTCTTGGCAAATTGATGCTGCACAGAGGGTGGGCCCGGCCCCTAGCTCTGCCAGGCGGCCCCTCAACCCTCATGCGGACAGAGCACAGGGGAAAGCTGGGCTCCGTGGTACCTAAAGGCCCATCGGCTCCGAGCACTGGGACTCTCTGGGGTCAGCGGGGAGGAGAGCCAGGTTTGGGAACAGGGTCACACGCCTGGGAAAATCAAGCTGGCACCCCACCCCACCCCCATCGTCCTGCAGGCACCGCCAGCTCCAGCTTGCCTGCCTTCCCAATGATGCCTGATAGGGACTCCACTGGGTCCCCCTGAGGCTCTGGGCCTCCACCCCTGAGAAGGGGGTTGAGACATCACCCCCCTCCCCACAGGCCCTCTGGAGCCCCCCTTCCTTCTCCCCACCCAGGCCTGTCTTACCTGATGTCTGAGTCACACTCAGGCTCCTGTCACCGTGAGCTGTGTTGTGACTCCCCGACTGACAGTTTTACAACAAACACATTAAAAGCTCCCGGCGGCACCGGGACTCCTGGATGCCAAGCAGCCCAGGAGAAAAAAAACTCTCCCGGCCTTTCTTCAGCCAAAATCCTTCTCCCAACCCCTCCTCCCCCAGGGGCCTGCTCCACTGCCATTAACTGTCCTGAGCCCAACAAGGGGCTGAGAATTTTTTTTCATAACGAGACTTTTTGAGCGGTGATTGGAGGAGGGCTGCTGAGTTGGGGAAGCCCGAGACAAATCCAATCAGGCTGTGGGCCCCAGAGGACCAGGCTCATCCCTCCAGGAAGGACCTGTGAACTCAGGAAGGCAAAGGTGCAGGGCAAAGAGCATAGGTCCTCCTCAGCCCTGCCCTTGATGACGGGTGGCCCACGATAAAGGATTACCTGGGCATCTTATGCTGAGTGCTACTATGTGCTGGGTGCTGTGTGAATCTTCCCAACAACCTTCGAGGTAGGAGCTGCATTAACCCCACTTCACAGATTTGGAAACTGAGGCCTGAAGAAGTGAAGGGACTTGCTCAAATCCATAGAGCTAGGAAGTGAAGGAGCTGGGATTTGAATCCAAGCCTGCCAGCCTCCAAACTTTGCCTTTCACGAGGCTGACTCCCTGCCAACCAGCACACCAGCCCTCCTTCTCCCCACACCCCACCAGGGATGGCAGAAACCCAACAGAAGTTGGGAGAGCCCAACGCAAATCCAAACCGGACGCACTTGCCCTCCAGGGATGGCCTTGCCACTCCAGCTTCTTTCCTATCACCTGAGCCCAACCCAGGGTGGCCTCCACACCACCTTTTTGCCTCACAGACCAAAGCTACCGTTCCCGCCTTCCCGTCTGCAACCAGCAGACAAAAAGCAAGCTCCCTGGAACCAAAGCCGAGAAAAGAGAGTGAGACACAGGAACAGTTCTTTTATTGTACATTGAAGAAATAGCCCTGTGTGCTGGTTAAAGGTGCAACATACAGAATATTGAATTAAGAAAAGAGGCAACAGGGTAGGGAAAGGAAGAAACCTCTTGAGGTCCAAAGTTGCAAACAAAAAACGGGAAAAGATTCCTCACGCAAGAGGCATTTTTGCAAATACCATGCAAAACAGGCAGCTGGTGTGCCCTAAGAGAACCCCTATAAATAACAGAAAAAGACACTCCAAGCATTCCTTTACGTGAACTCAGAGCACAGGGAAAAGAAAAGAAACCAAAATGCCTTTTGGCATTTCAAGATATTTGGCACTCTTGTGATTACATTTTTTTACAGTCCATTAAAGAGAATAAACTGACACAATATTAGAGAAAAAAACAGGCTGTTCACACAACAGACTGCAGGGAGAGGTTAGAAAAAGCTCAAGCATTTTTTTTTCTTTGTTTTTTCTGTGGTTTTTTTTTTCCTGACATATAAAATGTGTTCATTTGCATTAACTTGGGCAAATAGCTCGCAGCAACAAAGAAACACAAGCTTTACAACTCATTTTAAAATAAAGCGATGATTATTTTCTAGGTATGGTTCCTTAGAAAAGTTCTCGTCTTGTTTTAAACACATTCTTGATAACTTCAAAAGATGACCAAAATAGAATGCAATATCTATAGAGATCATTTTCTGATTTTTTTTTGTACATCCAAGGATAACAACATAAAAAAATAAAACTGGACAGCATTTCACATCCAAGTGCACAGAATCATTTTTGCAAGATTAAATAATGTAAACATTGGGAACAGCCAAATCAGCGAAGAATGCCAACACCTCAAAACACCCGGTGTTGCTGCTTCATTATTTAAGTGGTTCAAAAACCAGATCTATAATTGCGCAATATTCACTGTATAGAAAAAGAAATGGATATTAATTTTGACAAATAGCTGCAACTGAGACTTCTCTTTTTATTTCTTTATGTATATATATATATATAGTGATTTTTTTGATTTTTAAAAATTTCTTTTTAATTTTTATCTTTGCAAAGAAGCCCAGAGCCTTCTCCTTCTCACGCCTCATCTGTCTCCCGGCCTGACACGAGATACAGGTTGCTGATTTCATCGTGGGTAGCAAGCTAGTAATAAATTTCAAAGTGCTTTCTCTTTTCATGCTTTTTGCCAATAACTGATATCGCCGTTCTCATTCTTATTCTCTCCCTTAACTCATTGTCTTTAGGGGAGTTAGACACCAGGAGGTGCCTTGTCTGTCATATTTTTCAGCACGTCATCAATCCTATCATCTTCAATAACAACTGCAAAAAAAGGGGGAGAAAAGGAGAGGTGAGCGCTCTTGGGCCTAGCCTAGGGGTCCCTAAGTTTCGCTTTACGCCCGGGTCGGAGGGGCGGGTAGACTGAGGAAAGGAGAGGGAAGGGGTCTCCACGCATGCTAACACAGCCCCCATCCTCTTCTGCTCGGCCAGGGGTCCCTCTGCTGCTTTCCTCTCAACCACTCCCCCTCCCCCAGGCCGCGTCCCAGCATGGTCCTGAGAAGAGGAAACGAAGAGGGCACAAATCCCGCAGCCCTGGTAAGCAGCCTAGGCGCGCACCGGCCTGGTCCTCACCCCGGCCCCCACCCACCCTGGAGGGCGCATTTATTTGGAAAAAAGGCTCCTGGGCGGGAGAGGGAGGGGAGGGAGGAGCCACAGGCTCCGGGCCTGGGATTCTCCCGGGTGCCCCGAGCGCAGCGCCGGTAGCCGAGGCGGGGTGCTGAGGCGCGCTGAGCGAGGAGGGACGCCAGGGGCCGGTTGCACAGCGCGCAGCCCGTCGGGGATTCTGGCCTCGCTTGGGCCGGGAGCCCCCTCCGCGCTGCCAGCAGGCTGACTTGGCCTCTCCGCACTCGCAGCTACAGAGGTCGGAGCCTCCCTTCGCTGCCCGCCGGCGGCTCGCCCGCCTCTCCGCATCTGCCTCTCTGTGTCCTTCGCCTCTCTCACTATCTCTACCTAGCCTCGCCTTCCTCGGTCCCTCCATCAGTCTCCCGGCGCGACGGTCACCTGTCGAGGTCTCTGGGCCTCTCTCTGTGTCCGGGGTGTCAGTTGCCCTCATTGTTTCAGCTGCTTTTCTGTCCTCCCCAGACTTGCGTTCCTGGCTCGCTGTCTTTCCGGCTCTGACTCTCTCTCTCCTTAGCTTTGTCTCGGTCTCTGCCCATCTCGGCCTCCCCGCTACTTCCCCCCTCCGCCTTCCTCCCTATCTCTGCGTCTCAGTCTCTCACGGCAGCTATCGGTCTTTCTCATTGTCCCCGCGCCTCTGGAGCTCCTCTTAGAGCCCCTGCGCGTCCCAGTCTCTACGGGGCTTTTCCAGCTCCTGCGCCGAGCGCCCAGGCTCGGCAAACCCCCTCCCCCTGCCAAGGAACAATGAAAAGCCGGTGTGATCCGAAAGCCCCTCGCCTTCCCCGCCGGAACCAGCCCTCCCCCCCGCAGTTCCCCACGCCGTTCCCTGGGGAGCCCTAGGACTCCCCCCACCCCGGGTTGTAGATCGAGTTCAGCTGCTACTACACTGCGCAAAAGGGGCGGGGGCAGGGTATAAATCAAAAAATCAAACTTTGGGAACCGGGGTATAACCTTTCAGCCCCTGCTGCAGCGAGATGCAGCCACGCCCCCTGGGTGACCCCAACGAGGATCTAGCTGAGGGGGAGGGGTTCCCGAGGCCAGCCGGAGCTGAACCCGCAGTGCGGGATCCCCCCCCACCCCCGTCCAATTCTGCGCGATGAGATGTTAGTGGGTCGGAACGGGCTCCCGGGTGCGGGAAAACCCCGCAAACCTCCGCCAGGCCTGGGTGCCCGGAAAACGGGTGTCGGGGGAGGTGGCCGCGAACTCACCCCGCTTGCTCCGGCCGATCTGGCCCAGCTTGGGCGGCCGCTTGTTCTGCCCGGCGCCGAAGAAGTTGTTGGTGTCCTGCAGGCGGCAGGAGAAGATCTGGCCCACGTCGCCGCCGTCGCCGTAGGGGCTCAGCTTCTCGTCGCCGTAGGGCAGCACCTCCGACATGGTCGCGTCCGGGGGCTCCGCGGCGGCACCTCCTCCGCCCGCGTCCCCGCCCGCGGCGGACAGGGTCAGCGGCGCTGGGGCCGGGGACGGCCGGCCGAGGACCGCCCGCGGGCTGCGGCGGCGCTGGCGCCGGCGAGAGGCCGGAGGGCGCCGCTGGGGCAGGAGCGCGCAGCCGGCCCGAGCGACCCCGCGAGCGCCCGAGGCTGCGCTGCGCTGCGCTCCGGCTCGGCGGCGCGCGAGTGGCTGCTGCTCCGGCAGAGGCGAGCAGGACTCACATCCTCGGCGCGCTCGGGCGCTGGGCTGGGGCCGGGCCGGGCGGGGCCGTGAGCCGGGGGAGGAGGCTGTGCCAGCGAGCCCCGAGGGCGCGGGGCCGAGGAGGGCGCACCCCGGGAAGCCGGGCAGGCCGGTCCTGCGGCGAGTGCGGGCGGCGGCGGCGCTGGTTCGGGGAGGCTGACTGGGGAGCTGCGAGCGGCTGGGCTGCGAGGGGTGGAGGGGGAGGGGAGCGAGGGTGGAGGGAGGGCACGGGGGGGGGGTGGGAGAGAAGCCCGGAGGGAGGGAGGGGGAAGAGAGAAACCGAGAGGGAAACGGGGAGAGAAGCAGAGACACAGAGAGAATGAGAGGCAGGGGAATCGACCGAAAGAGAGAGAGGAAGGCAAGAGGGAGGAGAAGAAAGGGCGGAGGGAACGACTAGATCAGGATCGGAGAGGGAGAGGGGAGAGAGAGAAAGAGGGTCGGAGAGGGAAGGAGGAGAGTCAGAGGGAGGAGAAGGAGGCCGGGACCGAGAGCCAGCCCGCGGGCGAGCTGCGAGCAAGAAATGCCGGCCGCGGCGCGGAGGCGAGGCCGGGGGGGGCGGGGAGGGCAGGAGGAGGGCGGGGCGGAGGGGACCCGGGCCGCGGGGACAGATCCCTGGAAGCCGAGCGACGTCACGGGGCAGCGCAGGCCGGCCCGGGCCGCGGCTAGCTTCCTGCCCCCGCCCCCAACACCCGCGTCCCGCCCGCGCTGAGGGGCCCCCCGTGAGCCCCGCCCCGGCCCGGCGGCCTCCGGGCGCCGCCTCCTCCCACGGGGTGTTTACCGGGTCCCGAGCCGGTGCGCGGCGGCTCCGCGCTGGACCTGCCACCGGCTCTGCCTCCCGCGGGGAGCTGGGGGGAGTGGGGATTCCGGGAGCGGGAAGGGGAACCTACGACGCACACGTGGAGAAGGACAGATGGATGCAGGTCTCCCCGGAGGCCAGATGCTGGGGTAGAGGTCGGAGAGCACCCGGCGACCTTCGGACACGGTCTCCCCCGCCGGCGCCAACCGGGGAACCCCTTGCCCCCATCGCACTTGCGCCCCACTCTAGACTTTCAGGGCCCTGCCCCTTGGGCCTCACACCCTCCCTCTCCCACTCGGTTCGCCCTGGAAGGCCCTGCTCCCAGCCAGGTCTCTCGACTCGGGCTCCCGCGGGGCCTCGGGGTGGAGGCGGATGGGGGGTGGGGAGGGGCAGCCCAGCCTCCCCGAGGAGCGGGGAGCGCCTTCTTACGCCGGCCTCACCAGGGATGCCCGGCTCTCGGCGTCCACTGCCTCTGCCGGGGACGTCCCGGGCCTGCAGCTCTCTGCCCCTGGGGACCTCCCTTCCAGCAACTGCCACGAGCCCTGGGTAGAGACTGAGGCTTCTGAGCCGAGGAGCGGGCTCTGGATCCCGGGAGGGAGACTGGGGCAACCCCAGGGTCCTGGGAGGCGCGTCTGCCGAGCAGATGGTAACTCCGAGGGGGCAAGGTGCGCGAGGAGGGCTCGTTATCCTCGCCCAGCGCCGATAGCACCTGCTCTCCCCCTGGAGACCGCCTTCACGCGGCAGGACCAGCCTGACCGCAGAAAGAGGCAGCCATCCCAAGGTCATGCAGTTTGCTGAAGGCAGGGCAAGGAAACACATCTTGGTCCCCTGGTGAGTCTCAACTGGCTCCACCAGCTGCCCTGCAAGGGGTCCCACCAATAGCGAAAGAGCATCCTCAGGTTCACTCGCACCTTAAATCTAGGACTCTGGGTGAGTGGTGGGCTGGACGGAAGGGGGGAGGTGTTTTTTAGTGACAAAACATATGGTAGAGAGGCTGCCTGAGAGGAGCCAGCCCAGCCCCTCCCCCAAACTGTGTAAAGGGGATCCCTGGCCTCCAGAGGCCAGGCACCTTGGGGAGAGGCGAGGAAGGGGCTGAGAAACCGGGATGCAGATGGACTAGGCATGACCTTTGGATTCAGGCCTGGGTTTGAATCTCAGCCTTGTCATTTGCTAGCTGTGTGACTTTGGGCAAGTCACATCCCTTCTCTGAACTTCCATGATCTCAGCTGTAAAATGGGACATGGGGCTAGCTAGCATTAGGCTCTCGGGGCCTGGCTGAGCAAGGAGGTGCACTAAACATTTGCGAAATGACTTAATGAGGGAGAAAGAACAGTAGCACTTCATTCATTCCCATTTCAGAGCCGTCAGAATTGGGAGGACCCTTAAGGAGGACCCAGTCCAGCCTCCTTCATTTAGAAATGGGGAAACTGAAGCCCAGAGAGGGTCAGGGGCTTTCTCCAAATCCCACAGCTTGTCAGTGGCAGAAGCAGCAGGTCTCTGGCCTCCTTTGCTCCACTCCACAAGCAACCTGTCTCCATTCTTTAAGGCTTTTCCAAGTGTTTGCTTTGAGGTTAACACCAGGCCAAGTGCTGGAAGAGAAAACAAAAGCATAACAAGCAGGATGATTGTTACAAGAAGCTCTTACATTTGTATCAGTCTTTCTATTCCTCCCCACCACACCCCAAAGCATCTTCACGTGCATTATTGACCTTGCTTCTCAAAATAAACACCTTCTGAGGTAGAAAGAGGAGACAGTTCATGCCTGTTTAACCTTAGCGGAAAGAGTATGTGACTTGCCGAGGTCACAGGCTAGTGATGGAACCAGGAGAAGCCACTTTTCCCAGCTGTGATTCCGGGCCCCTATAGGGGACATCCCGCAGTGGTGACAGCTTGCAGGGCTGAGACCACTCCACTAATCTCACACTCTTCTGGCTCCTTTACTGCCGAGTAACAAAGCAGTGTTCACGCTGAGTAGCTACCACAGTCCTGCTGTACTGAAGGTCTGCAGAAAGGCACAGAGAGGGCTGACGCATCCCTGCACACACAGCAACTGAGAGCAAAAAGAGAAGCTGGGTTTTACACCCCATCTGTTTGTATGTTTACCTTTCCTTGTTCCAAATAAGGTTAAAGGTGGCAGCACCACACCTTCCTAACTCAATACCCACCCCCTTACCCACACATTCCTCTCAGGCACATGGCACTTTACTGTCAGAAAGGCATTACCATGACTGTTCCCTTCCTAGAGGCTCCCTTTAGCCTCCAGAAGTGGCAGGACTGGGACAGTCAGACCCATTTTACAGACAAGGTTCCTGAAGGCTAAGTGATGCCTCCAAGGGCACACAGAAGCTCTGCAAGGGAAAGTGTGAATCGGTATGGTATTCCTCCACCTCTACCCCTCCCAACTGTCTCCATTTCAAAGGCCTCACTCGGTCCTCCATTTGTTCATCCTTCAGTGGGCCATCGCTTTATTCTGGAGCCCTAGACCTGGATGCACACACGTACCCTGCGGCTCCATCCCTGCCTTACCCCACAAAGCCAAGAGGCTGGCTGTGAGCCAGATGCCCAGGGCTGTGTTGAAGATGCCAGGTCCAGATGGAGGAACGGACCAAGTAAGGCAGGAGTGGAGACCACTTTCCCCACCACGCATCAAGGAAACCTGGCAGTACACAGTCTAATGAAGTAGGCCAGGGTGAAGGGGATGGCCTTCACTGGGCAGCCAAGATCAAATTCCTACTCTGTCATTTCCTAACTTTGTGGTTATTTCGCCTCATCGTGCCTCAGTTTCCTCATCTGTCAAATGGGGGTAATAATGATTTCTACTCGGTGGTTTGTTCTAGGGAAGGAGATTATACATGTATCGTATGCCTGGCACACAGTAAGTCCTCAGTAAACATAGTTATTATTATTACCTGTTGACTCTCTTTGTGACCTTGAATAAGCTGATTCTCTCCTCTAGGCCTCTGACTCTACATCACAAAATGGGAAACTTGGAGAAAAATCACATTTTTTTCAGCTGCAAAATCAACCAGATCTCTCAAATCTAAAGTAAATAAAACCTGTTTGAGGCAAAGGTGGGGGGGTTTCTCCTTCAAACCTCACCTGAAATCTCCTTTACCAAACCCTGGGACTCTGCAGAATTGAGAACCACAGAACAGGACCATCTCTGTGAGCCCTTTCAGCACAGATGTTCCAGGGTTAAAAATACATATTTGCAAGGCCCTGCTGTGCCCTGAACCCTGCACTAGTGTCGATGGGATGGAAAAAGGGAAAGTCAGCCCCAGATGGGCCTCCACATAAAGCAGGTGCTCCGCGTGCATTTGCTCCCCTTATTCCCTTCCCCTCTCTCCTACCCAGATGGGGAAACTGAGTCACAGGCCATGGCATCAGAGCGTAATGGCGAGACTTAGAGCAGATGGTGGTGTCTCAGCCCTGGGCGCAGGGCATCTGCTGGCAGCTCAGGCCCAGTAACCCATGGGGCGGAGCGCTGGGAATGCTGAGCCTTGCCAGGACTGGCTCAGACCCTCGATGGCCCAGCAGGGGAGGCCAGGATGCGGTGCCATGGCAACGGCCAGCTGGTCACCTCCAGAGAGTCTAAGTGGCCTCCAGAAGGGTACTACCACTCTGAACCAGGCCAGATAAAAACCCACATCACCCCCACGCCTCTCACCTCGGGGACTGGAACCTGGGTGCAGCCCGTTCCCCACCCGCCTTGAAAGGCAAGGCTTCTGCAGCCCACCTCCGCACCACGCCTGTGTGCGTGCACACACACATGCACAAACACACACAGTGAGAGAAAAGCATGTAAGCCGACTGGGGGTAGCTCAGACCTAGAATCAAGAAACGACCCAAGAACAGTTCACTCACCTTCCCTCCGCGCAGCAAACAGTTGTACAGGACTTTTGTGGCAGGCAGAGCCCTTCCCCCCAAAAGTCTGCTTTTTTCATTTAATTACCAAGACCCTTTCTTCAAATAAAATCTTACAAGGAACCTCCAGAGATAAAAAGTAGATAAAGGGCAAGCTGCTGGGGAGATAGGGGCTCAGGACGCCCCCCTTCGGGCCCCTCATACTCCCCAGAGGGTCTCCAAAGAATGCCCAGCGTTCTAGAAGCCTCCGCATGAAACCAGCCCTAGAGTTCATCTAGTCCCACCTCCTCCCATCACAGGTGGGGAAAGGGGTGCCCATGGGGCGGGCTGGAGCCAGGTCTCCTGCTCAGGGTCTCACACCCCTGCTTCTCACTGTAGCTCGGGACTGTATCTGGAGGGAAGCTCCAGCCGCACACACAATCAATCAGTCACAAAATTAAAGGGCTTTTTCCAACGATGAAGTCTGCTGGGTTCCTTTAAAATAAAGAGGTCCGAGGGTAATTTTTTTAAGATTTTATTATACCAATAACCCACAAAGTGAGAGTCCCATGAGCTCTTTAGGAAAACTTCAGAAATAGTGAGGACACCTGGGGGGAGCTGAGGAACTTGATCTCACCAGGACGTGAGAAGGGATCACCAGTGTCCCAACTGCACTGTCCTCCCCCCACCCCAGTCACTGCATGTCCTCACACAGAGGATGGCGGTGGGGTGTGGTCCTAGGACCTCTGAGAGACCAGCCCAGAACGAGCAGGTGGGAGGTGCTGGGGCTCCATGTCGCCCTGGGAAGCAGTTGCCTCACTCAGGCCCAGGCCAGGAGGAGAGGAGAGCCGAGAGGCCGGGCACCATGGCCACGTCGGCGCGACTCCAGCGGGGCAGGGGTGCAGACGAGGGCAGGTACAATGCTAGCCTCATGGACAAATGGTGGAGGCTCAGGAGGCTGGGGACCGTGGTCTGGCTCCAGAGCCTGGGCTCTGCATACCAGGTTTCTCCCACCCAGGCTCCCGAGAGGCCTGAAGTCCCCTGACTGAAGAGCCCCTGACCTCACCAGAAAATGAGCTAAGCAAATCGCAACCGCTAATGGGGACTAAGGAGGACCTGACTCCATCAAGCTCAGAAAGGGGAGCCCTCTGACTGCCACTCTCCCACCCAATCTCTATGAAGCGCTTCCCACGCCCCGGGAATACATATCCACGCTTGACAACCGCAGAAGGTGGCTGGGATTGTCATCTCTCTCTCTGTCCTCCTTAGGGGCTCTGAGGCCAGAGAAGTTGAGTGACGAGCCCAAAGCAGCACAGCCCAGGAGAGGCAGCAGGTCTGACTCCAGGCCGAGCTCACAACTGTTGGGTGACACCACTTCCCTGAGGATACCTGGGAGTCGGGTGTGCAGAGACAAGCCTCTTCTAGTCTCTGCACCTCCACCTACCCACAAACTGAGGAGATGTAAATCACTGCCCAAGCCTCTTGCAGGCTGAGGACCTCTCTGGGAATCTAATGAAAGAGATGGATTCTCTTTCCCAGATACAGAAAATTGTGTGTGCAATTTCCAGCGGATCTCTGAACCCCAAAGGCCCTTCAGATAAAGGACGCAGGACTGGATCCCGTAAATGACACTCCCCACCAGTATCCTGTGACAACAGAAGAGATTTTTACACCTTAAACCCAGGCGCCCTCACCCTGACTCTCCCCCAAACCTGGGGTCAGACCTGTGTGGGCTCAACCCTGGACAGAACGATGTGGCCATTGACCTCTGAGCTCAGGTTCCCAGCGAGGGGACTGGGCATGCTCTGGACCCTTGGGTTCCCACACGATGTTATTCAAGCACGACCCCCCACACCACCACCACGGATGCAATATCATTTGATATCCGTGATAACCTGTACGGTTGGCAGGGCAGAGAGGGGCATTTTCCCACTGCATGGTGGGGAGAAGTCAACCCCAAACGAGAAAGATGAGCTGCCTGATCGGAAACAGAGCCAGGACCAAGACCCCAGTTCTCCCAAGGACCAGCTCAGAGCTCTGTGCGCTGGACCTGGTGACAGCAAGTGAGATGAGGGTAAAGCAGAAGTTCAATCCCAGCTCCACCCCTTCTTACCTGCGTGACCTCCAGGCAGTCACTTCACTGTCTGAGCCAGAATTCCTCTCAGCTGTAAAGTGGGGGTAACCAGATCAGCCTCAAGGGGAGATTGGGAGGATCAGATGAGTTGCTGATTGGGTCACTAGGATAAGAGGAAGGGACAGCTTCATGCAGTGAGTCCCACTGCCCAAAGCCCTCCAGGGCCTGCAGGGGCCGAGAGAAGGGCTTTCTCTTCCTAGAAGAGGAACTTCCTATGTAGTAGGAAGGGTAGAAGCTGGGGGAGCGGCCACCGCAGGGCACAGAGGCCCTCCGCGCCCTGCCCCGCCAGAAGCTGGGCTGAGCAGGGGATCCGGAAGGAGGAGAGAGCCGTCTGGGAGGGTAGGAGCCAGGTGCAGGGGAGACAGATGTGAGGAGAGACAGACTCACAGACAGCATCCAACAGAAGGAGAGAAGCTAAAACAGCCTCAGAGAGGAAGACAGATCCGCACGCAGAGGAAGAAACTTTCGCACACTCAAAGGCAAGAGGCAAACAGCGGCAGATGAGAGGCAGAACTGCCAAGCAAAGCAGTTCCCGGTTCTCTTTCCTTGCCAAGAAGGGGACAGAGAAACTTGACACATAGGAGGGAGGGCGGAAGGCAAAGACAGGGCAGAGGAGAGGACAGCAAGGGAAGCAGGCCGGGCTGGGAGAAGCAGGATTTCTCCACTAAGAGAAAGCTTCTGGGGAGAAAATCAAAATCTATGCCGTACAATTTTTTTAAGCCTCCTTTACCAGCGTGAAGTCATCTGGGTATTTTAAGAACATGCGATGCATTATGCATGTCTCATTTTTTGTTGAAAGAAATCATGGTTAGTATATTTAAAGATGTGAATGCCTGGAAAATTATAGGGAGAGAAATGCAGGATTCTTTTCCCCTGAGTTTCCTGGGTTTCTCAGAATTTTCACATCTGCACCTGGCTTCCTGGTGTGTTGGGCAGAGAAAGGAAGGAACCAGAGAGAACGTTCCTGCTTCTCCCCTTCCCAGCCTGTGCGCGGGACCTGGGATCAGCAGCCCAGGGTCCTTCTCAGGCTCTTCTCTCAGGCCTGTGCCCCATGCCTCAGGAGAGAGAAAATTGCACCCGCCCTTGGAAGCGCCACCTCAGTTTCTCCCGCAAGGCCTCCAGCGGCCTCAACCATAGGAGCACAGCGCCACCTGGAGGTCGTGATAGAGATTGCAGCATGAGCGGGCTCCCATCACAAGCCCTGAGGTGGGGAAGGGCAGGAAGAAATGCAGACTATGAGCCAACTTACTGCAAGCATGAATGAAGCCCCATCCTATGAAGCACCTTAAACACCAGGGAAGACCATGGAGGGGGGGGGAGGCTGAAGTTATGGCAATTTGGACGTTAATATTAGTATGACTTCATATGTACCCCACTCTTCCCAGCCTAGAGACCATTCAGGTTCAAGACCCAAGGTGCCTGGTGCACTAGGTTCTTAATAAGTGTTTGTTGAGTTCAGCTGTGGCCCTCCAGGGTCATAGCCCAATCCTAGAGGAATCTGGATTTGAGGCACCTAATGTGAGGCAGTGGCTCTGGCAGGGACACAGGGTAAAGGTCGAGAGCTGAGGGCCCTCCCCCAGGCCTGGGCAGCCCCTCTGACCAGTGCCAGTGTCCCTGGCTTGGCCTCACGTGCCCCATTCTCGGGAGAGGGAGATGCCAGGTCCCTCGGCTGGCATCTGAAGAACAATAAGGCAGCAGCTGCAAGAGAAATGACTAATGAGCACGCCGGGGAGCGATTCAGGACATCGTACATGGAAACTTAGCTCATTCAAAATTGATAAGTTAACACTATCTAATTAGAGAGAAAATGTGCTGATCTCCCGGGCTTTCCGGGAACGTGGCTCTGAGTCTGCGGCAGGCAGCTCGCCTGAAGAGGGTCTTCATCTCAGGGCTTCGAAACTGCTCTCCCTCCTTCCTCATCCACTCGCTGTGTCACAGACATGCAAAATGGCAGAGCTGAGTGGAGCCTTGGGGAGCGTCTAATCCAATCTGCTCCTTTTACAAACAGAAGTGAAGCCTAGAGTGGTTACATCACTCCATTAAGATCACACAGCAACAGAGCCAGGACCCGAGAGAAAGGCAGCCTCTGGGCTCCCAGTCCGGACCATTTACCACCACGCAACGATGTTGTCCTGACTTTCCTGTGTAGAGCCCTCAAAGCTCTGGGCAGGTCATTGGACATGATGTTTCTCTTACACAATCCATCTTGGACCTGGGCCCTCAGAGAGGCCCTTCCCTTGTTCCTTACAACCAAGCCATGACCCTCATCTCCGGTCCAAAAACCAACTCCCACAGGCAGCCTCCCAGGATTGCTGGCCCCGCATCCACTATCTCATTCGTTGGTTTTCTCATTCATTCCATGTACTTTCAGTGGTTAAGGGCTCGGGCTCTGGAGTCAGACTGCCTGGACTTAAATCCTATCTTTCTTGGATGCTCGAGCAACTTGACCTCTCTGGGCCTTGACTTCTTTTTCCTTAAAGTAAGAATAATACAAACACATAGCTCACAGTGAGGACTAAATGACATTGATCACGTCCAGTCTTTCGCCGGTACCTAGCAAAGAGCAAGCCCTAATGTTAGCTCTAACGAGTATAGCGTGATGACCTAAAAAAATTGTGCTGGAGCAGAAATAAGATACAGTGCCTGCCCAAGACATGGGTTCAGAGCAGGAACAGGACTGGATTATGGAATCTCAGGGGAGGGGCACCTAACCCCGCCTGCGTGGGGAAAGTCAGGGAAGGGTTTTCTGGAGAGGACACCTAAAGCTGAGTTTTGAAGGGTGAGGAGATGTCAGCAAGGTCAAGAAAGGACCAGAATGCCAGGGGCAGGACTCAGCAATAGCAAAGGCTAGGAGGCAGGAACAGCAACGTGTTTAAGGAAGCTCATCGGCTCAGTGTGGCTGGAGCCACAAGTGTGAGAGAGACAGATATGGAGAGGCTTGAAGAGGTAGCCAAGGGCTGGGTCACATGCCTTCATACGCCTTGCAGGAACCAGGGCTGGACCCTGGAGGTAACAGGGAGCCAGGGGAAGGACTTCAAGCAGAAGAGGGACATGGTCAGATTGGTGTTTTAAATAGATCATTCTAGGCTCTGTGGGGTAGGTGTTCTCTGTTTGGCTCCCCTTCGGCAAGGATACCCTGCCCTTGGTTGCTTTATTTTGAATGGTCAGGGAATCTGCTCTAACCAGGCTAATCTCAAAGGCCATCCCAGCTGCGAAATTCTGTGAACCACAAACACTCCAACAGCCGAGAGGCACCCATCCGACCCGTGGGGCTTAGTCGTTTTCAAACAATAAGGACACAGTAAAAGACAATTCTGAGGGCTTCCCTGGTGGCCCAGTGGTTGAGAGTCCGCCTGCCGATGCAGGGGACACGGGTTCGTGCCCCGGTCCGGGAAGATCCCACACGCCGTGGAGCGGCTGGGCCCCTGAGCCATGGCCGCTGAGCCTGCGCGTCCGGAGCCTGTGCCCCACAACGGGAGAGGCCACAACAGTGAGAGGCCCGCGTACCACAAAAAAAAAAAAAAAAAAAAAAAAGACAATTCTGAGTGAGGGCAGGGACTGCATCATATTTGTTTCTGCATCCCAGGCACAGAATACACATTTAGCAAATGTCTCTGAGATGAACAAATGCCCAGCAAGGATACCAAACCTGACAGCCCCTTCCTCTGAGCATTCGCGAGGCCCTGCGGGATCATCCCCATCAGATCTGTCCACACCCAGCCTAGGACCAGGGCTGCAAAGGGTGTCAGAGATTGGCCTGGTTTGTCACGTTGTTTGCTGTTTGAATTTCCCATCACCATTCTGAATGACCTAGGATTCCAAAGAGCTGCCTCCTGGCTTCTGCTCCACCAGGATAAGCCTCAGCCTGCGGTCTATAGAACCAGGGGATGTGACTCGTGACTGTCAAGGTGCTGACTGGTTTCAGTTGTTGCTTGAACAATTTCCCCTCTTAGCCTCTCGGCTTCAATGTGACTAAAGGCAAAGGGCTTTATAGTCAGACCTTGATAGCCTTGAGCAAATCACATAAGCTGTAAAAAGGGGTGATATAGCCTCCCCTGCTGGTTCGCCCTAAATCTTAGAAACATACTTGATACCTGGAGGGTCTAACATTGCCAGGCTCATGACTATGCATGGCTGTAGGCAAAATGTAACCCTGCTGGACCTCACTGTTCTCACTTGTAAAACAGAGGGAACAATACCCTTTGCAGGACTGCAAGCATTCATGCTTATCAAGTGCCTCGCACAGAATTTCAAAACACCAGGAACAATTACTCAAGACGATCCCTGCCTAATGCTGTCTGCCTACGACTAGAGGCTGAGCATAAGGGTTGAGTCAAAATTCACAACAACCCCACTGTCAGTTCCTTGTCTCCAAGTCACCTCCAACCCCCAGCCTCAGTCCCACGGATCGGTTTAAGCCCCTTCAACCCTGCTGGTGATGAGGCTCCTTAAATGGAAGGTGGGAACTGGCACGGGTGATGGAGAGCATGGGGCAGTCTCAGTCCAGCCAGGCTAGGACTGAGTGTGGACCTCAGATCCGGAATCCGGGTACGTGTGTGTTCGTGTTCCCAACCAGCTGCCACTGCCTGAAGCAGAGACGGTGTGCTGCTCCTGTGTCTCCCACGATGGGTAACTCCATTCCACTTGGAGGAACACTCCACACAGAATTAGTCTGCCCAGGATTTGAGTCAGACCGGGGTAAGGGCAGGCTGCCTTTGCTGCTTTTCCATCACGCGATCAGATCTACTCATGGAATCTAATGCCAAGGGCTGAACTCTGACAGATTAGCTCACAAGCCCCCCACGTCCCCACACACAGGCAGCTCATTCATCCTCTAAAACCTGGACCCTCGTTCAAAGTGTCTGCTGAAAGGACACAGGAAAACGGCACTTTGACACGCTCAGAGGTCAGCCCCATCAGTCCCCCCTCTCCCTGCCCGCTCCCTGCCACCTATGTGTAAAGCCAGGGTCTTACCGCCTCCCTGGACAGGACTCACTATGGGCAAGTGGGTTCGCACGTCCGCCTCCTCCTCCAGTGTGGCCTCATCCACTGACGTGGGGCACCAGCACCTTGTGGGGCGTTCCCGTGAGCACTGAGGGACCCGTTAGCCCCACCGCCGTGAGGAGGGTCAGGGGTCTGAAGCAGCTGGGAGTTTAAATGTGGACCCCCCCCCCAATCCCACTCGCTGTGTGTCCTTGAGCCAGTGAACATCCCCCCTCGGACCTTGCTTCCTCATCTGTAGGATGAGATGCCATGAGAGCCTGCAGGGTCTCATGAGCATCGACTATGAAATTTAAGTCGGAAAGAGCATCCGGTACATATGTTAGTGTCCTCCCTGCTGTCCCCAACACCCGTCCCATTCTCCCAGCAGGTGAAATCCCACTGCCTGTGTTCAGGACATCAGCACAGATGTCTTCAAAGACGACTCTCAGCGAGGCCAGGCGTGACCTGCGGGCACATCTCCGGGGTGGCCCTCTCTCAGGCTGACCGGAGACCCCCCCCAGCACCCCCCAGCATCCCCCACGCTTCAGCATCACCAAGCTGCACCACCTTGCAGCCAAGGAAGGACGCACAGAGGCCTCCAGGTCCCCAGCTCATTCCACCATAACAGGATTCAATGCCATCCCGGGGCAGCTTCAGCCTAGCCGCTGAACTCTTGTTCAAAGCAAGAGGCTGACACGTGGCTATAACGTCTTTTATTTGTGCCGTCCATGCTGGACGCACAGAGAACCGGCGTCAGCCCCCTGAGAGCACCCCCATCTCCCCCGCACAAAGGAGGATCGGGCATGGATATTCAAAGCCAGGGAAGGGAGAGAGGAAAGCGCCGTGCACGTGCCCTTGGACACTCAGAGGTGGTGAGAGAGGCTTCCCCACTTCTCCACACTCACAGACTCGAGCGGGACAGCTGAGGGGTGAGCAGGCCTGTGAGAAGGGCGGTGTGATTACACCCACGGGATGTGAACTTTCCAGGGGTGGGCCGGGGGGCCGGGAGAGGCTCTGCGCTCAAGATGCCGGCTGCTGCTTTTCCGTGGGGCCAGCCTTGGAGAGGAGCTGGGAAAGCCCGAGGCTGGGGCAGCAGTGCCCTTACTGCTTCCTCTGGGAAAACCAGAGCCCTCAGCCCGCTCAGGCCTCGTGAGTGCCAAGCCAGGGCGGACGCGTGCTCCGGTGGCCCTCTCGTTAGGTCCGTGGTGGCCCCAGCAGGGCTGCAGCTAAGCGGCCCCATCCTCACTGCCACGGGGATCACTGAACGGGCACCGGTCCAAGTGCCCCCGCAAATGACCTCTCTCCATTCTCTGACCAGAGTCCCGCCGTTAGAGGGCAGATGCAGGATTTCACTTCCTTTTGTCCTGACACACGTGTGCGCACGTGTAGGAGGCCAGCACGTGAGGGAAAGGGACTCGAGTGATGCGTCCAGCCTGACAACTTGTTTCCGGGCTGTAAGCAAGAGGGAAGGAGACTGCGCAGTCTCTTCAGAAGTGGCTCGGCAAGGCAACTTTGCCCCGCCTCTGGCAGAGTCATTCAAGGCTCAAGTCCACAGGGACCGACACCTCACCAGATAGGACGAGAAGACACCAGAACAGAAAAGCTGGAGGCCACTGACTTTGGCACTTGAGCGGTGAGCTGTCCTCAGCCACGCACGCTCAGGGCCTCCAGGGAAGGGACGCGGTGCCACGGCGCCTGCCCCAGGGTGCAGCTGTGAGTCTGTGCTCAGTGCCGGAAAAGGTCCCCTGCACATTGGAAAGGCCGCCCTCTGCTGCTGGGGCTGTGAGATGACAGCCGCCCACCACTGCTCTTCTAAAGGCCTGGAGATAAACAGCCCTGAAGCGGGGCGGGGGGTCTCACTGTGGGGCCTCGAGACCATTAGCTGTTGTACAAGGGAATCACCCGGGTGATCGCCTGCCTGCAGATGGGGCACCTCTTGGGCTCTGGCAAGGCGTGGTAGCACTCGGCGCAGGAACACACGTGCCCGCACTCCAGGAAGACGCAAGACCGGAAGTTGCTCAGGCACATGACGCAGGCGTTCTTCAGACTCTCCCGGTCCTCGGGGTTGGCTCGGCTCAGCAGCTGGGCCTCGTGCTCCCGGAACGCCTCCTCCATCTGCTGGAGGCGCAGTCGCTCTCGACGCTGCACATACTGCTTCCGGAGGATGAAGAAGAGGGTAGCGCACGTGGCAAAGCCGAACACCAGCGTCAGGACCTTCCAGAGCCTGACGCTGGACTCCTGCCTCTGCAGCAGGCTGTCGAAGTCCTGGCTGCTCAGGTAGTACTGCATGCCCTGCTTGGGGGGCTGCAGACGGATGGAGCTGCTGTCCAGGACCAGCTCGCCCACCCCCGTGAGGGCGGCCCCCACCTTCAGCATCTCCTCGGTCTCCTGGACGCCCTTGGGCTGCTCCCCGCTGATGTAGTGGCCGATGACGTCCGTGAAGGACTGGACGGAGGGGTGGAACTTCTCGTACACCGTCTCCAGGCCCAGATCCAGCGAGTCCAGGGGCTTCAGCACCCGCACGGCCACATCCATGCCATCCTCGTGGGGCACCAGGTCAAAGGGCACCACGTTGGTCCTCTGGTGAATGATCTTGGAACAGTCGTTCCTACAAGAGAACTCAAGATAAAACAAAGGACGGCAGATACCTCGCACCCGGGCAGGGGTGGAGAGCACCTCGATGCCAGGAGGACAGTTTGAAGTCTGAAGCGAGTGGAAGAGTACAACAGAAATCACAATTGTCCAGAGCCTCAGAAGAGGGAAGCTCGGTTTTTTAGGTTCTCAGGCGATCTCAGTGGGCAACAAATATTGTCACAGATCACCTCTCATCTTTATTTCCCTTTGCCCCTGTAAGACAGACTGATTTTTTTTAATCTTAAATAAATGCCTCAAAAAAATTAAAAATAGAACTACCATACGACCCAGCAATCCCACTTCAGAGGACATATCTAAAAGAACTAAAATCAGGATCTAGAAGAGGCATCTGTGCTCCCGTGTTCACTGCAAGGTTATTCACAACAGCCAAGAAACGGAAACAACCTAAATGTCTGTCGACAGATGAATAAAGAAAATGTGGTATATACATAACAAGGGAATACTATTCAGCCTTTATAAAAATTTTAAAAAAAAAAGGAAATCCTGCCGCATGTGACAACATGCATGAACCTGGAGGACATTAAGCAAAGCAAACTGAGGCAGACGGACAGAAGGACAGGTACTGCACGATTCCATTTACATGAGGTATCTGAAGTAGCCAAACTCATAGAAACAGTAAAACAGTGGTTGCCAGGGGCTGAGGGAAAAAGAAAATGGGGAGTTGCTGTTCACTGGGTGTAAAGTTTCACTTCTACAAGATGAGTAAGTTCAAAATTCCCTGTACAACCTTGTGCCTGGAGTTAACAGGACTGTACTGCTGTACTTAAAATTTGGTTAAAAGGGAAGATCTCAGGTTAAGTGTTCTTACCACAATAAAAATTAAAATAAAATAGAAATCCAAAACAAAACCCTCCTACGATCAGCTGGAAAAATGGAACTCCATGTAATAGCATGAAATTATCTTAACAGGTACTGAAATCATTAACCCATGCCATACTTCAGTGTTTCTCAAACCTTAGTGTGCATATCCACAGACTCCAGGTCCCCTATCCTGGAAATTCTGGCTCAGTAGGTCTGGAACGGAGCCCAGGAATCTGCATTTGGACAGGACGCCTAGGTGATGGCAGTGGAAGAGGTGCTCAGACCACGCACAAGAATATAAGCAGCACCGAGAGACCGGTCTCCGCCCTGTCTCGGGAAAAGCTTGAAGACATGGAAACAGGGCCAGGACACCGACACCTGAACCGACCACCTGTGTGGTTTGGGCCCGTGGAGCAAGGCTACGCACCAGAGGCGAGTTGTCCGGTTCCACACCATCTTGTGCTCCTGAAGCGTCAGCCGCTGGATCACCCCCTTGCAATTTTCTACAAACTGGCTGTTAAGCGTTTCTTTAACAGACCGAACGGCTCCTGAATGGAAACAAATTATTTTATTTCTGAAGAGCTGCTCTGCCCTTTCCTTTAAAGTAATTTAAATGTTGTCTTTCGTTTGAGTGAGTTTAATTAATCAACATGATGAAAACACCATCACCGTAAGTTACGCTTTGGGGCTCTGCTAAGCAGTTTACACGGATCACATCGTTTCAGTTTTACAGCAACCCTGTAACGTATATTTTAGAGATGGAGCGATGACGGTTTGAAAAGGTTGCATAATTTCGCCAAGATCACGCAGCAGTAACACAGGTCTTTCTGACCCCAAAGTCCAAGTTCTGAACCACTGCCCCAAGGCTACAAAAGGCCCTCAATGTCAGCCAAGAAGATCTTTACCAAACTTTCAGAAGAGGGAGTTATTCTTCATTTTCCCAATAAATAAACATACCTTCAATAACAGCGTAAGGCACACATTTTCCTGGAGCTTCTGAAAGAATACTCTTTAAGTCTTCACCCAAGTGGATTCTTTTAGCTCCCTAAATGGAAACAACACATTGAACTGACTGCTGAACGCTGATATGCTCAAACAAGTGAAAAAAGACTATTTACGTTTTTCACGTTGAGAGACTAAGGACATCAGGCAGGAAGGAGACTACGGAGAATCTGATTCCAAAGCTGTGTCCCAGAACCATATAAACAGGCTTGGGGCAGCGCCTCATCTCTGCCATCTGCAGAATGGGGGTGCCACTTACACTCTTCCTCCAGTTAACCAAACATTCACTCCTTTTCATTTTAACTTTTTAAGACAAAAATATAAAAGATACTAATCAATTTGTATCCCATAGATCTGAATGTAATTTGATCTCTTCCTGACAACACAGGACCATGCAGCCAAAGGGCTTATGCGTAAAAGCACCTCAAGTAGTGACGAGTACGTGGTAGGGGCTCGGACCATGGTAGGTATAATTATCACCGGGCCCTTGTCAGTTCACGCTCTGCATGAGACATTATAATAAAGGGCTGCCTTTGCATTACAGGGCAAGGCTTCGAGAACTGGTGCCAAACACTATTCTTCTACTTTTCAGTTTGCCTCTCTTCCCTCATAATCAGGCAAGCACAGTTACCTCTGCTGCTACCCTCCTCTCACAATCCCCAGTTCTCCATCCCTTCCAATTCAGTTTCCAACCTGCCGTGCTTGGGAACCAACCAAGCCTGTTACTGCTCCATCAAAAGTAAGATAAAATTAATAAAACCACTGAACATTTCCTGAACCAGGCACTGTGCTGGGCGCTAGGGATTCAGGGATGAATGAAGGACAATTCCTGCTTTCAGGTATTTCCATCAACAAATCTTACGGACGCCAGATGAGTAACCTCTAAAGAGGTGAGGAGGTACTGGATACGTACTAAGGTCACTCTAAGTTTAAGCTGCTGCTACGCAGTAAAAAACAGGAGCAAGGTCAATAAAAACTTATTAACCATGTACACTGGGAAGATAATAAAAACAATGGCAATAACAACAACTAGCCCTCAGTTTATTTACTCCTTTATTATCTATCTCTCCCTCCACTGGACTATTGAACTTAGGAGGGCTAGGACCTTGTTGGTCTTGTTCACTGCTGTCCCCCTAGTGCCGAGAGAGTGCCTGACACATAGCAGGCACTAAATACATATTTGATGAATAAATTAGCAAATAAATAAGCACTTAGATATACTACATTCCAGGCACTCTGCTAAGCACTTTAAATGCATAACCCCATTTAATGCTCATACCATCCCTATACGGCAGACATTATTATCCCCAATTACAGATAAGGAAACTGAGGCTCAGAGAAGTGAAGTAATTTGCCCAAAGTCACACAGCTAGTAAAGTATCCACCACAGGATAGTTGATTAAATTTTTTTAAAAAGGGAGGGGGAATTCAGTCAGAAAGACCTGGGATTGAATCAAGCTTCAATGCATCTACTGTGACTTTGGGCAACTTAATTTATCTGAGTCTCAGTTTCAAAACCTGTAAGAGGTGGGGGAAACAATCTCACAGGATTTTCATGTGGATTAAATGAAACTTAAGTGTGAAAGAATGCAGACCAGGGGCTGGCACATAGTAGGCATGTGATAAATAGGCATTCCCATCACTATGAGAGATGCAAAAGGATAAGACAGAAGCCCTACTCTGTAAGTTTCATAATCTGATCAAGAAAATAGAACCTAAAATATGAGAAGTCCCAACTGTTTTTCCAAGAAGGGGCTGTTTCTTTCATCCTCATTTAGGAACCAATCAGCAAAGCTTTTAAGGTCACCCAAAGGTGGGTCACTGCTTCAGAGGATCCCACCTCCCGCCAACTTGATACCAATGTGATTTCTGATTCGGAGTCAGAAAGTAAGGTATCAGTTACAGTCACAGCCAATCACTTCAGGAGTAACTTATTTAATTAAGCAAACAAGAAGGCAGCTGGAATCTCACCAGGATGTCATTCACACCACAAATTCAATTCCTTGGTAACTAGGTGCATTCCAGGCAGATTCCAAAACTCCTTTCATGGCAGGGGCTTCGCACATTTGTTTCTAAGCTCTTAATGTAAACAATCTGAAGATAATGAAGTTAGGTCTAGGAATCCGTCTTTCAAATAAATGTCAAATTAAGCCCTAACTGTTGTATTATGAAATTGCAGCCGAAACAAATCCACAAATATTTACTGACCATCTACTCTTTGTTAAGCACTGGATTAGAACCTAGAAGGAAAGAAGAGTAAATAAGATCCTGTCTCTGACCTAATGAGGTCCATCTCTCATGAGCTGCTCACACATTCACAACTGAGCAATGTGGTCAACAAGGAAAAATCCTATACTTGGAATCAAAAGACCTAAGTTTAAGTTCCAAGCTGACTAGCTGTATAGACCTTTCCTCGGAGTCTCGATTTCTTGATCTGCAATCCGGAGGTCATTTTAACCACCCCAAGAAATTACTGTGAAGAGAAACTAAAACCAAGATGGAAACGTGTTGTGTAAGTTGTAAAGTGCAGCTCAGGAAAGGGAGTGGCATTTTCTAAAGGGCTATTAATATAAAAAGGAAGTCTTTTAGAAGCAAAGAGCTGAGTGGCTATGTAGTGGGTAAATCTAGGGCTTCTGTATTTGCAGTTCCCTCCGTCTGAATTACAGGCACCTGCACTGTCCCCCTCAAGTCTTCCTGGGCTCTGCTCAAATGGCACCCTATTTAAGTGTCACCTTATTTAAATGTCACCCTTTCTCCAGCACTCCATTTCCTCTCTTCCTTGCATTACTCTGTAGTATTTATCCCCATGTGTCACGCCATCTGATTGACTTGTTTATTGTCTGTCTGGTTGGACTAGAATGGAATCTCCATGAGGTCAGGGGCTTCTGTCTGTTCCACCCACGCGATACCCTCAGCGCCTGGCGCATAGCAGGTGTTCAATAAACATTTGTCGAATAAAATAATTAAGTCAAGATTCATTCTGAATAATGAGAGGGACTTAGGAGAAAGGGGACAGTAAAGCAGTTATCACAAGACCGGAGTTCTGATCCTAGTTCCTTCGTCTACCGGCCGGGCGACACCCTCTCAGAACCTGTTTCCTTCTCTTGGATCTTTTCCGAGGGTGGAACGGCCCACGGCGAATCGGGGGCTCACCATTACCCCGGGCAGGATGACCGGCTGAGGTCAGACGGGCGCCAGCACTGACCTTGAGCTCTTGGGCGACCTGGGCCTTCTGCCGGTACAAAGAGTACAGGACAGCGGTGACGACAGAGCTGGTGCCCAGGAGGATGAACTGGCCCAGCGAGGGCCGCCCTCCGCTCTCCATGGCTGCGCCGAGCCCTGCGCGCGGACTGGGACGCCGCCGAGGTCAGGCCCCACGACGCGCGACCCCCGCCCTCCGCCTCGCGCCACCTCCCTTCACCCGGAACCGCACCCCCAGCACTGTCTCTCCCGGAAACGCGCAACCGTCGCCCAGCGATGACGCAAGACCTGGAACGGGAAGCGGGGCAGGGCAGAGCAGACCGGAAGGCGCTCCGTGACCCTTTCGACGCTTGGTGCGTCGGCCGCAACTGTGTCGACCGCGTCGCCACGGTCTCGGTCCTTCAGGTTTCCTGGGGTTATCGCGTTGTTTGATGGGTCGTTTGATGACTCCGCCATTGGATTGGGAGGAAAGAAGAGAATTAATGTTTAGTAAGCACTTGTGAGTATTACACATTTAAGCTTCAGGGCAAACCTTGAGTCTTGGCTTTTATTCTTCCTTTTTACAGGTGACAAAACTGAGGCCAGAGAGGTTAGGGGCTGTGCCCCAAGTCACACTGCTAATGAGTGCTGGAGAGGAATTTACCAGACAACAGAGCTTATTACCTCCAAGAAGGCAGGTTATATCACCAAGGTATTGACAACTCCTTAATCTGCCGTCAAAACATATAACAACATATTTTATTAACTAATAATTACAGCTACAGGGACTTCCCTGGCGGTCCAGTGGTTAAGACGTCTCGCTTGCATTGCAAGGGGCACGGGTTCAATCTCTGGTCCCGCATGCCGCGCCGCAGCCAAAAAATAGGGAGGGAGGGAGGCAACTCTTGAGTGCCTATTATGCGTCAGGCACTGTGACAAAAAGTTTTATGAACATCATACCACTTAATCCTCACAACACAGCTATAGAGCTGATTTCAAACTGTTTTCTGATCTCCTTCATAAAATAATCAAGAGATACCCCAAAATTTTATCCAAAACATCAACCTGCAAAGCATGTGTTCATTCAGCTGTGTCCAGGTTCTGCTTTAAATTGAAAATACAGGAATGTACCCAATGGCCAAAATCAATGTATGTAGAATGCGTCTAAAAGCTGTAAATTGCTCTAAAAAAGTAAAATCTCTTTATTAAAGCAGCTGGCTATCCATGACATTTTCCTACCCCATTCCTTAATTATGCTAGGAGTCAAATAAGAATTACACTCTATGAACATAGGGTTAGAATCTCCAGATCGTCAACACCGCCACATGCCTTTGATGATTTTCAACCCAAGGGATGATCATGAATTTGTTACACACACACACACACACACACACACACACACACTTACAATAAGATCTAACTTTATTTTTTTTAATAAAATTTGTCAAAAATTTGATAACACATTGTGTTGGCAAAGGTGTGGGGACAGAGACTCCTATTCTTTATGGAGAACCATTAGGCAATGCTGATCAAGATTAAAAGTGCCCACACCCACTGACTGAACATTTCCACTTCTAGAAATTCTTCCTGTGTAAATACTCACACATGTGAACATACCAAATATACAGTATAAATTGCAGCATTGTTTTTTGGGGGGTTTTTTGTGGGGTTTTTTGTTTTTGTTTTTTTTGTGGACGCGGGCCTCTCACTCTTGTGGCCTCTCCCTTGCGGAGCACAGGCTCTGGACGCGCAGGCTCAGCGGCCATGGCTCACGGGCCTAGCCGCTCCGCTGCATGTGGGATATTCCCGGACCGTGGCACGAACCCGTGTCCCCTGCATCGGCAGGCGGACTCTCAACCACCGTGCCACCAGGGGAGCCCCTGCAGCATTGTTTTTAATAACAACAGAATGAAAACAAACTAAATGTTTTCAATAGTCAGTTGGTTAAACAAAATTTTAATACATGTGTATATGAGCATAGCAAAGTGAAATAGCAAACTGTAAACTGTTTGAGTGTGATCTCATTGATTCCAGAAAGGAAGGAGAATATATACGTATGAATAAAATAATATTGGTTGTTTCCATAAGAAGGAATTAGGTGGCTGGAGAACAGAGTGACTCTTCACTCTTTTGTACTTTTTTAATGTGAATGCATGGCATGTTTCAAATTAATAAAACTTGAATTTTAAAAAGAGGAAGATGAACACACCAGTCACTCCATAACCAACGACCTCCTGCATCCAAGGCTCTGGACTGGACACTAGGAGACACAACCGTATACAGCCAGGCTCTGCCCCTTGGCTCTTTAGGGTCTGTAGAGAAACAGACCCGGGCAGAGTTATCTATTATCCCAGGTCCAATGGAATTAGGGCAACAAAGGCCTCCGGTAGAGGGATGCAGCTTACTCTCCTCATGAGGGAAGGAATTTGAGTTCTGTAAACAGAATGGTGGGTAGAGTGACAGGATGGGAGTGGGAAAGACTTTTCATGGAGAGGGAACAAGATGAGCAAAGTGCAAAGCTATCAAGAGTTGGCTGGTACAGTCTGAGCCAGGGGCATATGACAGAGAGCATGGAGCAAGTAATTGAAAAGGAAGTTGGGACCACATCCTCTAGGTCGCTAACTGCCAAACCAAACATTTTAACTTCATCATTTTGAGGATGGGATCTAGTAAAGCTGTTTGAGAACCCGCAGGGCATGATCTAACCTGTTTGTTTGTTTTTTAATCATCGAAATTCTTTTTTTATATACAGCAGGTTCTTATTAGTTATCCATTTTATACATATTAGTGTACATATGTCAATCCCAATCTTCGAAATTCTTGTATTCTTAGATCACAGCAAAGAAAAGCACACACACACAAAAAAAGGCTGTCAAATTGAAAACCAATGGAGAGTCTCCACTGCTAGGGGTCCTTGTTTACAGGTTTCTGACTATTTGGGAACTTTTGTTATATTCTCCAGGGGGTTCCTTGGGAGCTCATTTTAAAAAAGTCATTCTTAAATGAAACATTGTTTCTTTTTTTAAGTAATTGAAGTGTGGTTGATTTACAATATTATGTTAGTTTCAGGTGTACAGCATAGTGATTCAGTATTTTTGCAGATTTTACTCCATTATAGGTTATTGCAAGGGATTGCTAGGGATTAAGTGTATCCATTGCAAGATAATGGTTATAATTCCCTGTGCTTACAGTATATCCTTGTTGCTTTTCTATTTCATACATAGTGGTTTGTATCAGTTAATCACATACCCCTATTTTGTCCCTCCCGACTTCCCTCTCCCCTTTGGTAACCACAAGTTTATTTTGTACATCTGTGAGTCTGTTTCTGTTTTGTATATACATTAATTTGTATTATTTTTTAGATTCCACATATAAATGATATCATACAGTATTTTTCTTTCTCTGACTTATTTCACTAAGAGTAATATTCTCTAGGTCCATTCACCTTGCTGCAAATGGCAGTATTAATTCTTTTCTATGGCTGCGTAATATTCGTGTGTGTGTGTGTGTGTGTGTGTGTGTGTGTGTGTGTGTGTGTATATATATCTCCCAGCTTCTTAATCCAATCATCTGTTGATAGGCACTTGGGTTGCATCCATGTCTTGGCCATTGTAAATAGTGCTGCTATGAACACTGAGGTGCATGTATCTTTTCAAATTAGTGTTTTTGTTTTTCTGGATATATACCCAGGAGTGGAATTGCTGGATCATATGGTAGGTTTATTTTTAGTTTTCTGAGGAATTTCCATATTGTTTTCCACAGTGGCTGCACCAATTTACATTCCCACCAACAGTGTACAAGAGTTCCCTTTTCTCCACACCCTCTCCAACATTTGTTATTTGTAGACTTTCTAATGATAGTCATTCTGACAGGTGTGAGGTGATATCTCATGGTTGTTTTGAGTTGCATTTCTCTCATAATTAGTGATGTTAAGCATCTTTTCCTGTGCCTGTTAGCCATCTGTATGTCTTCTTCAGAAAAATGCCTATGCAGGTCTTCTACTCATTTTTTTGATTGGGTTATTTGTTTTTTTGATATTGTATTTTGATATTGTTGTATGAGCTGTTTGTATATTTTGGATATTAGCACCTTGTCAGTCACATCATCTGAAAGTATTTTCTCCTATTCCATAGTTTGTCTTTTTGTTTTGTCAGTGATTTTCTTTGTTGTGCAAAAGCTTTTAAGTTTAATTAGGTCCCATCTGTTAATTTTTGCTTTTATTTCTGTTGCCTTAGGAGACTGATCCAAGAAAATATTGCCACAATTTATGTCATAGAGTGTTCTGCCTTTGTTCTCTTCTAAGGGTTTTATGGTTCTTGTTCTTATATTTAGGTCTTTAAACCATTTTGAGTTTATTTTTGTATATGGTATTGGGGAATGTTCTAATGTAATTGTTTTATATGTGGCTGTCCAGTTTTCCCATTTGTTGAAGAGACCATCTATTCTCCATTGTATATTCTTGCCTCCTGTGTTGTAGATTAATTGACCATAGGTGCATGGGTTTATTTCTGGGCTCTCTATTCTGTTCCAATGGTCTATGTGTCTGTTTTTGTGCCAGTGCCACACTGTTTTGATTACTGTAGCTTTGTAGTATAGTCTGAAGCCTGTAAGGGCTATAACTCCAACTTTGTTTTTTTTTATAAAGATTGCTTTGGCAATTTGGAGTCTTTTGTGCTTCTATATGAATTTTAGGATTATATGTTCTGTGAAAAATGTCATGGGTATTTTGATAGGGATTACATTAAATCTATAGATTGTTTCGAGTAGTATGACCATTTTAACAATATTAATTCTTTCAATCCAAGAGCACAGATATCTTTCCATGTCTTTGTATCATCTTCAGTTTCCTTCATCAGTGTTTCATAGTTTCCAGAGTGTAGGTCTTTCACCTCCTCTGTTAAGTTTATTCCTAGGTATTTTATACTTTTCCATGTGATTTTAAACAGAATTTTTTTTTACTTTCTCCTTCTGATTTTCATTATTTATTAGTGTGTAGAAATGAAACATATTTCTGTATGTTAATCTTGTATCCTGAACCTTGCTTCATTTATTAGTTCTGATAGCTTTTGGGTGAAGGCTTTAGACTTATCTATATAAAGTATCATGTCATCTGCAAATAGTGACAGTTTTACCTCTTCCCCTCCAGTTTGGATACCTTTAATTTCTTTTTCTTCTCTGATTGCTGTGGCTAGGACTTCCAATACTGTGTTAAATAGAAGTGGCAAGAGTAGGCATCCTTGTCTTGTTCCTGAATTTAGCAGGAAAGCTTTCAGCTTTTCCCCATTGAGTATTGCGTTGCTGTGGGTTTGTCATAAATGGCTTTTATTATGTTGAGATATGTTCCCTCTGTACCCACTTTGATGAGAGTTTTTATCATGAATGAACGTTGAATTTTGTCAGATGCTTTTTCTGCGTCTATTGAAATGATCACGTGATTTTTATCCTTCCTTTTTTTAATGTGGTGTATCACATTGATCGATTTGCGAATGTTGAACCATCCTTGTGACCCTAGAATAAATCCAGCTTGATCATGGTGTATGATCCTTTTTAAGTATTGTTGGATTTGTTTTGCTAAGATTCTGTTGAGGATTTCTGCATCTATATTCATCAAAGTTATTGGCCTGTAATTTTCTTTTTTGGTGGTATCCTTGTCTGGTTTTGGTATCAGGGTGATTGTGGCCTTGTAGAATGAATTTGAGAGTGTTCCCTTCTCTTCAGTTTTTTGGAATAGTTTGAAAAGGATAGGTGTTAGTTCTTTATATGTTTGGTAGAATTCACCTGTGAAGCCATCTGGTCCTGGAGTTTTGTTTGCTGGGAGTTATTAAAATTACAAATTCAATTTCACTTCTAATGATCAGTCTGTCCAGTTGTCTATTTCTTCTTGACTCAGTCTTGGCAGCTTGTATGTTTCTAGAAATTTGTCCGTGTCTTCTAGGTTGTCCAATTTGTTGGCATATAACTGTTCATAGTATTCTCTTATGATTTTTTGTATATCTGTGGTATCAGTGGTATTTCTTGTTTTATTCTTCAGACCCTTTTACAAGTTCCTTGGGAGCTCATTAAAAGACCATCATTTTGATATGGGGATATATGTATATGTATAGCTGATTCACTTTGTTATACAGCAGAAACTAACACAACATTGTAAAGCAATTACACCCCAATAAAGATGTTTTTTAAAAAAAAAGATCATCATTCTTTTTGGGGGGAGGGGTTTCCAACATCAGATTTTTTAAATTGTTTTTTTAATTGAATTATAGTTGGTTTACAATGTTTCAGGTGTACAGCAAAGTGATTCAGTTATACATATATATCTATTCTTATGTCTATTCAGTTACACATGTATCAATACTTTTTCAGATTCGTTGCCATTATAGGTTATTACAAGATATTGAATGTAGTTCCCTGTGCTATGCAGTAGGTCCTCGTTGTTCATCTATTTTATATATAGTAGTGTGTATATGTTAATACTAAATTCCTAATTTATCCCTCCCCCTCCTTTCCCCTTTGCTAACCATAAGTTTGTTTTCCATAAAAGATTGTCATTCTTAAAGCAGTTTGGTTTTAAATAACCCTGCCTTTTTTCTTTTTTTTTTTCTGGCCAAAGGCTGAAATCCTTCATCAGCCAGGTGGAGCTTGATCCTATTGGGATATTTTGAAATCTACATCATGTGGACCTTGGTAGGAGTGATAAAAGATGGGCAATTTCGGCCACAGCCAGATATACCTAGGGAACCATTCTCAGCTCAGAATGGCTCTCCTCACTTAATCACAAGTTAAGCCTCTGACTTAGAGAAAGTGAGGTAAGTTCCTAAGGTACCAGGCAGAGAATCTAGGGGGAGCAATCCTGGGAGAGATGGGGTTACTAAGGACATCACCACTGGAAGCACTGAGTTCCAGACTTAGGCTGTTGGTTTCCCTATGAGTCACTGGGTAAATGCCCTCATAGGCTGTCCATTCCAGTGAGACACTTGGCAGGGTCCAGGCACCTGATAGATTTGAAAGAAGGCTGGGACTTCCCTGGTGGTCCAGTGGTAAAGAATCCGCCTTCAAATGCAGGGGATGCGGGTTCGATCCCTGGTCGCGGAACTAAGATCCCACATGCCAGGGGCAACTAAGCCCATGCGCTGCACCTACTGAGCTCGCGTGCCTCAATGAGAGAGCCCCCATACTGCAATGAAAGATCCCGCATGCCTCAACGAAGACCCCGCATGCCGCAACTAAGACTCAACACAGCCAAAAATAAATAAGATGAATAAATATGAAAGCAGGCATCCTGCGCTGATGTGGCCACACAGGTGTGCCAAAGGAAATAAAAGATAGAAGAAGTGTTGACAATCACATCAGGTTATCACTCACTTTCCTTACAGAGCTTTCCCTTGGGAGAGCCCCTAACATAATAATTATTAGGAATTATCGAATGTCAGCATATTTTTAATGAGCATTTAACCCATCTAATGTACCCTCCCAGATTTGGTAGGACCCAGGGATGCTATGCTGGACATGCCCCCTGACATCATGCAGGGTATCAGGGAGACCTTTTTCTTTTTATAATGATTTAAACTCCACCTCATCCCCAGGTGACCACAGATCTGCTTTCTATCACTGTAAGTTAGTTTTCATTTTCTAACAGTTCATATACATAGAATCACATGGTATGTACTCTCTCTTCTCTGGCTTCTTTCACTCAGAATAATTATTTTGACATTTATCCATATCGTTGTACGTATCACTAATAGTTCATTCCTTTTTTATTGCTGAGTAATGTTCCATTATACGAATCCATCACAATTTGTTTATCCATTGACCTGTTAATGGACATTTGGGTTGTTTCCAGGTTTTAACTATTACAAATAAAGCTGCTTTGAACACGCATGTTTAAGTCTTTGTATGGACAAATGCTTTCACTTCTCTTGGGTAAATTCCTAGGGCAGGAATGGCTGGGTCATATGTTTAACTTCTTAAGAAACTGCCCAGAAGTTCCCCAAATGGTTGCACTGTTTTGCGTCCCCACCAGTATATGAGAATCCCAAGTCCTTCACATCCTCAGCAACATTTGGTATAATCACTCTTTTGATTTTAAACATTTCTCTAATGACTAATGATGTCAAACATCTTTTATGTGCTTACTTGCCACCCACATATCTTTGTGAGTGAAGTATCTGCTCAAATCTTTTTCCCACTTTTTTTTAAAGGTTAGACTTTATTTCATTGCTCAGATTCTATTTTTATCTCCCAGGAATTTTTTTTTTTTTTTTGCCGTACACGGGCCTCTCACTACTGTGGCCTCTCCCGCTGCGGAGCACAGGCTCCGGACGCGCAGGCTCAGCGGCCATGGCTCACGGGCCCAGCCGCTCCGCGGCACGTGGGATCCTCCCGGACAGGGGCACGAACCCGTGTCCCCTGCATCGGCAGGCGGACTCTCAACCACTGCGCCACCAGGGAAGCCCTCCCCACTTTTTAATTGAGTTGTTTTCTAATTATTGAGGGTTCTTTGTATATTTTGGATACAAGTCCTTTACAAAATATGTGATTTGCAAATATTTTCTTCAATATCGTGGCTTGACTTCTCATTCTCTTTGTCTTTTTAATAGCAGAAGTTCTTGCTTTTTATGAAGTCCAGTTTATCGGGGTTTTTCCTTTATGGATCATGCTTTTGGTGTTGCATTTAAGAAATCTTTGCTTAACCTAAAATCACAATGATTTTTCTCCTATGTTTTCTCCTAAAAGTTTGATAGTTTTAGGTTTTATATTTAGGTCTGTGGTCCATTTTGAGTTAAGTTTTTTCAGTTTTATTGAGAAATAATTGACATCCATCAGTGTGTAAGTTTAAGATGTACAGCATGATTTGATTTACATATATTGTGAAATGATTACCACAATACATTCAGTTAACATCCATCATCTCATATAGATACTAAAAATAAAAGAAAAAAAAATCTCCATGTGATGAGATCTCTTAGGATCTGGTATCTTAACCACTTTCCTATATATCACACAAGTTAATTTTTGTATATGGTGTTCCAGGCACTGTGCTTTCCATGCCATTCTCCCATCTCCCTACAAAGTAGTTAGGTATTATTTTTATCCCCATTTTACAGATGCGCAAACTGAGGTTCGGTGAGGTGAAGTGGCAGAGTTTACCCAGCTTCATCTTTCTCCAGAGCTACATGCTTACGCACTAAAACTACCGACTTTTATCTCGTTCAGGTTGTTTGGCGCTACAAACAACTTGGTGATTGATGGGAGTCATTTCCTACCCTGAACCACACACGTTATTCCTATTCAGAGAGTTAGTCAATAACAATACATTTGGGAAACTAGTCTGGAAGGCAGGATTCCACCAAGAAAAATGGAAACAATTTGTAAAATTATCTCTAAGGGTCCTTCATCTCCACATTCCATGATCTCTCGGATTTTCCCGGGAACAGGTGCAGTCAAGGCGGCAGTGGATACTTTTAGCCACAAGGGGGCGCCAAGAGCACAGGATGTAGAAGGCAAACAGCAAGGGAGAAGGGCCCAGGGCCTAGGAAAGGGAGATTGAAGGAACGGCGGGGGCTGGAGATGTAAGCGGAGCCCTGAGGCTGACTGTGGCTCCACACTGAGCTGTATCAGGGACCCAGGTAAGCCTCAAGCCCTGTGACTACCTTTACCTCCAGCCTCACCTGGGAAATGCGGGACCCCCTCCCTCCCCCTCCCCTCACTCCCACCCCTCTCCCCACCCCCATCCCCCATCCCCCCACCCACCCTTAATTATTATTATTTTTTTAACATCTTTATTGGAGTGTAATTGCTTTACAATGATGTGTTAGTTTCTGCTTTATAACAAAATGAATCAGTTATACATACACATATGTTCCCATATCTGTTCCCTCTTGCGTCTCCCTCCCTCCACCCCACCCTTAATTATTAACAGCACCTGTTGGTCAGTGGGAAGGACCAGCACGCTGTGTATTAGGAAAGGGTGAATTAGGACAGGCTTGGCAGTCAGCTGTCCTGAGTCCTACATCAGCTCTGCCATTTACTAGCCACGTGATTACTGTCAAGTCCCAGCACCTTCCTGAGTCTCAGTTTCTCATCTGTAAAGTGGGAAGAGAGAAGTAGATGATTCCCCAGGTGTCTTTTCGCAGGGATTCTATTCAAGCTGCTTGAGAACTGGAAGAAGCAGCACTCTCCTCCCCAGGTACCGGAAAACTGATATTCTAAGCCTTAGTTTTCTCAGCTGGAAAAGGGGGATAATATTCCTGCTCTCTGCACAGGACTGCTGTTGGCCCAGATAAGCTGATGTGCAGGAAAGTGCTGTAGCTATATTAGGAATTCTTCTCCTTTTAATTATTATTTGTGTTCTTGGCTTGCAAAAGATAGGCAAGGAAGTGGATGAATGTGAACAATTCTTGTTTTTTAACCAGTTGAATCTGTTCAGCATCATTTAGTAGGTTAATATAGTTTCTGGGGGAAAAAATGTTTACTGTAGTCACCAGATAAACAAATTCAAAGTTTAATAATAAAAGTATGTCTGAATGGCAAATGAGTACCACTCAGACATAAATAATACAGAGGTTCGGAGGAGGAAACATAGGCTCCAAGGTTAGGGAATACCTACAGTAGTTAACACTTACTGAACACCTACTATGTGCCAGGCACTGAGCTAAGCATTATACGTAAAAATCATAAATCTTTGATTCGAAGGGACTTTGAGGGTCATCCTACAATACCTGTAACTATATTTTTATGTGTATAATTTTTCGCTTAAGGTCCATCTCCCCTGCTAACCCCTAAGCTGAGTGGCCCCAGGAGTGTTTCTGTCTTGTCAACTGCTGCATCCTCAGTATTTAGCCCAGTACCTGGCATACAGTAGGTGCTCAATAAATATCTGTTGAACAAATAAATGAATGAATGAATGAACAGACTCAATCCAAACTCACTCCCAATAGGAGAAGCTCTCTACCTTGACCCAGAGAGGGTCATCCAGCCTTTGCTTGAATAGTTCGCCTGGTGGAGAAGTCATCACCTCACAGGGAGTCTACTGCCATCTTGTATCTCTGACACCTCACCTCCTCGGCCCTGGTTCTACCTTCTTGAGCCTCTGTCCATTTTGAGGAAGACGCTGAATATAGAGCCCTTCTGCACGCCTCAGTAACTTCCTTTGAGTTCTGTCAACCATGAGCCCACCTAATTTTCATGGAAGTCAGGAGAGAAACACGGTGGCTAGAAAGGGTGCAAGGTCGAATGAAGAGCTTTTCCTTAAGATGGGAGGGAGTTGTCTCTGTGTGGACAGATAGGGTGGAACTCGAAAAGAAAACAGACTGTAGATGCTGGAGAGGAAGGGGTAAATGTAGGGCCCGCTGTGGGACCCTGTGCTGCAGGGAGGCAAACCTTTGGCCTCAGCCCCAGCCAATCATGGTGGTCCCATTGCCCTTGCCAGGGATTGGCTTGGGAATGAGCATGTGATCCAGTTCTGACCAATGAGCTGGATGGAAGGTCTGCTGAGGGACTTCGGGGAAGTCCTCTCTTTTTTTTTTTTTTTTTTTTTTGCGGTACGCGGACCTCTCACCGTTGTGGCCTCTCCCGTTGCGAAGCACGGGCTCCGGACGCGCAGGCTCATCGGCCATGGCTCACGGGCCCAGCCGGTCCGCTGCATGTGGGATCTTCCCGGTCCGGGGCACGAACCCGTGTCCCCTGCATAGGCAGGCGGACTCTCAACCACTGCACCACCAGGGAAGCCCCCGGGGAAATCCTCTCTTAAGAAGCAAAGACATGGTCCCTTTTCTTCCTCTGACAAATACATCTGGAGGTAATGCAACTGTCAAAGCCGTCTTGCTGCCACCAAGACCAATACATGGAGAAGGGCAAGGCTAACAGAATCATAGAGAAGTGGAGCCAGAGCTTTAATCAAACTGCCTGAAGGCACTCCATCCCTGAACTTCTTGTCACTGAGATAGTAAACCTCATTGTGTAATCCCAGTGAACTGGCATTGGTAAGAGCATCTTAAAAACGAACAGATTTTAAAAACTAACTGCATTAATGAGGGCTCTTTCAGAGACAAGTGCAAAAGCCCAAATCTAATACACTTAAGAAGAAATAGAATATGTTTGTTCAAATGACTGAAAAGCTCAGGGTTGGCTGGATCCAGGGACTCAAATCACTTTAAATATGTTGTCCCACTCCCTCTGGCCTGCAGAATTTCTGAAAACCAGGTGATAGTCTTATGGGAGTCCCTTGTATGTTATTCGTTGTTTTTCCTTTGCTGCTTTTAATAGTCTCTCTTTAACTTTTGTCATTTTTATTACAGTGTGTCTTGGTGTGTGCTCCTTTTGGGGTTAATCCTGTATGTAACTCTCTGTGCTTCCTGGACTTGGGTGACTGTTTCCTTTCCCAGGTTAGGGAAGTTTTCCACTATTATATCTTCAAATATGTTCTCAGGCCCTTTCTCTCTCTCTTCTCCTTCTGGGATCCCTATAATGCAAATATTAGTGCATTTGATGTTGTCCCAGAGGTCTCTTAAACTGTCCTCATTTCATTCTTTTTTCTGTTCAGTGACAGTGATTTCCCCAACTCTGTCTTCCAGCTCACTGATCTGTTCCTCTATATCATTTAGTCTGTCGATTCCTTCTAGTGTAGTCTTCAGTTACTATATTCTTCATTTCTGGTTGTTCTGTATATTTTCTAACTCTTTGTTTAAAACTTCTAACTTCTCGCTTTGTGCATCCATTGTCCTCCCAAGTTCTTTGATCATCTTTATGATCATTACTCTGAACTCTTTCTCAGGTAGATTGCCTATCTCCACTTCACTTAGTCCTTCTTCTGGGGTTTTATCTTTTTCCTTTGTCTGGAACATATTCCTCTGTCACCTCATTTTGTCTAAGTTGCTATTTGTATTTTTACGTATGTGGTAGGTTAGTTATGTCTCTCGACTTTGGAGAAGTGGCCCTTTGTAGATGTCCTATGTGTCCCTCTCATCACCCAAGCTACATGCTCTAGGGGTTCCCCCTGAGAGGGCTGCATGGGTCCTTCTTTTGTGGAGGGCTGACCGTGTGGACAGTCTGGTAGGCTTGGTTGGCCCGTAGCCCTGTTGGTTGCCAAGCCCTGCCTTGTACAGATGCTGCTGGCTGCCGGTTAGTGGGGCCTGGTCATGAGGAACCTGGCTGCAGGACCCTGGAGGACCCCAGGGCTAGTGCTGCCTCACTGGTGGGTGGAGTCAGGGTTCCAAAGATTCCGGGGCTGTTGCCCACACACTGGTGGGTGAAGCCAGGTCCCAGGGTTAGTGCTAAACTACTGGCAGGCAGAGCTGGGTCCTGGAGTCTGGCCGCAGGGCCCAGGGATCCCAGAGATTGTGTCAGATCACTGGCGGGAGGGGGACCAGTTCCTGACACAACTGAGTATGGGGTCCGGGGTGTCCCAAAGCTTGCGTTGGCCTGCTAGTGGGCAGGGCTGGGGCCCAACTAGTCCCAGGGTAGGTATCACGGGCTGTGGGATCATGGTTTTCTACTGTCCAGTGTCTGCCCCCTGGTGGGTGAGGCTGGTCTAGAGGCTAGGGCAGGCTTCCTGGAGGGCAGGGCCTGTGCCTGCCCACTGGTGGGTGGAGCTGGGTCTTGGCCCTCTGGGGGGGCAGAGTGTCTGGCAGGCAGACTGTCTAGGGCGCTGTGTCTAGAGGTGACTGTTGGCTCAGGAGGTCTTTAGGCAGCCTGTCTAATGATGGGAGGGGCTGTGTCCCTGCCCAGTTAGTTGTTTGGCCTGAGGAGTCTCAGCATTGGTGCCCACAGGCTGTTGGGTGGGGTCAGGTCTTGGCACTAAAGAACTAGAGGGAGGATCCTAAGATGTGGGCAGCAGTGCCCAAAGCTCTCAAATATGGCTGCTGCCAGTGTCTATGTCCCCAGAGTGAGCCACAGCTGCCCCCACCCCACCCCAAAGGGACTCAAATCAATGTAATTAGTACTCACCTTTCTCTGTCTCATTCCTCTGTTAGTTCCATTCTTTGACAGTCGTTCCCCAGGTCATAAAATGGCCACTGGGAGCCCCAGAACCACATCCTCATAGCTTTGCAACCCCGGTGGAAGAGGACTTTTCGTTCCCACTAGTTTCAAGAAGAGTCCAGGAATCTGAGTCTCATGGACTGCCTTGGGTCACGTATCCATCCCTGAGCTAATCGCTGAAGCCAGGGGAGGAAAAACACTGACTAGCCAAGAAGTGACATCCCCGCTATTAGACGTGTATGAGGAGAGAGGTGTCCAGAGATCAGGTGCTGTTCAGTTCAATCCAACAAATACCAACTGAGTGCCTTCTATGCAACAAGCACTGTTCCAGGCACTGTTACCCGAGGAATGAGGAATGAATTCTCAGCGTCCATTCTACCAGCCATAAGACAAGTCAGAGTGACAGGAGCTCTGAGAAGGTTACAGATGATATATGACCGAGTTACGACCAATACAATCATGTTTTCTAATTCACAGCTTCTGTTATAACCAAGCCAGTGGTTGGCACTTGTGAAATGGGCTACAGATTACTTTCTTAGCCTAGACATCCACTGGCTTTGACCCAGTTGTCTGTGTTCTTCAGGATATTCTCATTAATATTTAAATGTATTTGGCTAATTTGATCAACTCATACGTTGATCAAATAGAAACTAATATGTTTCTAACTTGCAATTACAAAATATAAGCAGAGTTTTTATTAGCCAAGAATTCATTCAATTATAAGTCATTGAAACTTAACTCAGGCGAAGACTAGGCAGTGAGGAGTCTAGGGTACAAATTTAAGGACACTCATTCCCTGGAGCATACAAGCAAGCTTGCCTTGCTGTAGTCCTAGCCAGACCCAACTCAAACTAGCTTAAGCCAAAATGGAAGAATTATAGACCCAATATTCTAAGTAGGAAAAGCATAGTGGTGAAGCTGGCCTCTGGGACACATGGATCCAGGGCTCAAATTCATCAGTATTTATTCATTCTCTTCTTTTCTCCCCTTCCCCTCTCCCTCCTCCCCTCCTTTGCTTTCCTCTGCCTGTTTGCTTCAGTCTCTCCTAGCACCATTAGTCTTTCTCCTTTCAATTAGATCATAGTTGCAAGAAGTATCAGGTTAAGCTCTTCGTCGTGCAAAAAGAACTAGGGCAGGGTGGGGAGGCAGGTGGACGACAAGGGAAAAATCTCAGGGAAGACCTCACATTGGCTGTCTTGGGTCATATGTCTTTGCCTGGACCAATCACTGTGGCCAAGAGATAGGATAATATTGTTGCCCAATCTGGGACGTGTGCTCACCCTTGTGGTCTAGAGGCTGGAGGTTGGGACTGGAAGAGAGGAGGGTCTGATGAGCAGACAAAGACAACTCTCAGTGTTTAAAAACTGAAACACTCTTGGGACTTCCCTGGTGGCACAGTGGTTAAGAATCCACCTGCCAATGCAGGGGACGCTGGTTCAAGCCCTGGTCCAGGAAGATCCCACATGCTGCGGAGCAACTAAGCCCATGCGCCACAACTACTGAGCCTGCGCTCTACAGCCTGTGAGCCACAGCTGCTGAGCCCGCGTGCCACAACTACTGAAGCCCACGCACCTAGAGCCCGTGCTCCACCACAAGAGAAGCCACTGCAATGAGAAGCCCGCACACCGCAATGAAGAGTAGCCCTCGCTCGCTGCAACTAGAGAAAGCCCGCGCACAGCAACAAAGACCCAAAGCAGCCAATAAATTAATTAACAAAAAAAACCCAAAACTGAAACACTCTAGCCTTTATTATTTTTCTATTGAAACAATTATTATTAAACAACACAGTTTGATAACGTGAGGTTCCTAAAAAATGCACCAGTTGAGTTACAGAAAAATAGATTCCACCAGGGTCAGGGAGAGGTAGTGGGGAAAAAGGCTGAAAAGACACATTAGAGCAAGATCATGGCGGTCCTTTCAATATTTCAATAAATTTGTATCAAAAGACTTAGGTGCCAGGAACTGTGGAGTCCGGACTCTCTTCTGTAAGCAGCACGGAGCTTTTGAGCAGAGGCATGTCAGAGTAAAAGAAACTGCTGAAAAGTCACCAAACCGTGTGACCGTCACCTGTCGGGACTGGAAGAGAGCTAACAAACCCATGTGCTAGAGAGGACTGCAGATGAATTTCAGGCTCAAATCTGAGAGAGACAAGGAGAAACAGACCACTAGGGCGACCAATCAGCTGACAAAGCCAAGTATCTTCAGCATTTACCCCCCAGAAATCCCCTCATCTGTGAGCAGCTTGGAACTCATTGCTCCTGTGGCCCTGAGCTTCCAACTCGCAGGTTGAAAGCCTTGCAGTAAACTGATCTTTCTGCTTTGTTGTATTCAGTGTACAGAGTTTGGTGTGTCCAGAATGGACAAACGGAAGGATCACCAGCCCTAACAGTGTGTAGTAGGACAACCTTGATGAGGGTGCTGAGGCTCCGAGGGGGCCACACAGCTAGAAAGTGATGGAGCCTTGATGTGAAGGGAACCCAGGTAGTGTGGCTCCAGAGCCCACCCTCTTAAACACTAACTAATGGGCCGCCCAGTGCAGAGAAACCCCTCAAAATCCTTCTAACTTGAACCACACCCTGTCTCTAATGGGAAAGGCTGCACTTCTTCAGAGAAGAAATGTGAGGAGTCCAAGCCCAAGGAGATTCTCTGAGGTCTCAGGCTCAGTTACTAATGAATATTGGGAATGAAAAAAAGGGAAATCTCATGTTTCTTTGATTCTAAGGCACACCATCAATTTAATTGGGACTAGGGAAAGAAACATTTCATTGAATATATACTTGATCATAAAACACATGCTGATTTCAGAAACATTATAATGGGGAAAATGTACATCTTCAGTTGAGGCAATGGGGTATGTAGTGAAAAATGCCTTTGAGAAACTTGTTAGAGATCTTTTCTTAAACCTTTCTCAAATGTATATAGTTTGGCCAATCTTTTCTGTAAAAGAACTTAAAACAAGGCTGGGTTCTTTGTTTTCCACTCCCACCTACATCTCCGCCAGAGTTAATCACTCCCTTCCTTTCTGTGCCTTATGTACGCCTTTTTCTTTCAAGCTTCAGAGTAATTTGTGTGTTTACTTATCTCCTCTGTAAGGTTCTGCATTGGAGAATGAGGATCACATCCTGAATCACATCCTATTTGCCTCAGAGGCCCCAGCACAGGGCCTGGCACGTAGTAGGCTCTTAGTGAATATTTACTGAGGGAACACATGAATGAATCAATGAGCAAATAAATGCAAGAATGAGGGAAGAGTGATGCCTACACCTTTCAGATCCTCAGCCCACAGGGTTGTGCGTGTGTGTGTGTGTGTGTGTGTGTGTGTGTGTGTTACCATGTATCTCCCTGGTAGAACCCAAGCAAGTCTCCAGAGGTTTGAACATCAAAGACAGGAGAGGCAGAAGACAGATCTTTCAAGCATGGGGGGTGGGGTGGAAGGCACTGGTGATGCGACCTTGTAGAAAAGAGCTGCTTTTACACTAGAGGAGGTGTCCCGCCTCTGACCCTGCTATTGCCCCAAACCTCAACGTCTCATCAATTCTGGAAGGAAACCTTGTGCTGCTAAGCTCACCTTCCCCCCCTCAACTCAGGCAGGAAGAAGGCAAGACACATTTGCTCCCCAAAATATGCAGAATGGTGGTTGCCATGAGCACCGGGATCCGCATGTTACTTGACATCGTTTTTTTAGAAGTCTGGTTGCCATGGTAACAAAATACCATTTGCGAGACTGAAGATGAATCTCTGGCTCAAATCTGAGAGAGACGAGGTTCTTTCTAGACATCTCCTGGAGTGGTGGGGCGGGACCAAGCCTTCCACATCGGCACTCTGATAAACATCAAAGCATTCCATCAAATTGCACTGAAGCAGCCTGAAAAAAAATGGCTGATGGAAGGAAAATGCAGCCTCCCATCAGGCTGCCTGGATTGGGGGGCTGCCCAACGCATTCCTCAAAGCTACCCCAGGCACTGTTGACACCGCCTGGCACATAGGGGGTACGTGCTTTCAAACAGAGTCGCTGTTGCTGGTGGTACATATCTCAAGAACAGTCAAACACAGCCATGGCCAAAACAACAGATGTTCATTCAAAATATAGTTATTGAGCATTTACTACTAGCCATGGATAGTCCTAGGTACTGGGGATACAGACCAAAATCCTCCTTGAGGAGTCCAAACCCTCAAGGAGCTAGATGATAAACAAATAAAGAAGTAACATATGGTTTATCAGAAGGTGGGGTAGGTGGAATAATACTGCCCTCCAAAGATGCCCACATCCTAATCTCTGTGGATTTGTGAATATGTCACCTTCCGTGGCAAAAGGGGTTTTGCGCATGTGATCAAGCTAAGGAACCTGAGGTGAGGGTGTTATCCTGGAGTATCCAGGTGGGCCCAAGGTGATCACAAGGGTGTTTGTGGGAGGGAGGCAGGAGGTCAGAGCGAGAAGATTCTATGCTGCTGGCTTTAAAGGTGGAGGAGGGGGCCACGAGCCTAGGAATGTGGGCAGCTCTAGAAGGTAGAAAAGGCAAAGAAATAGATTCTGCCCTAGAGCTTCCAAGAGGAACACAGCTCTGTGGACCTATCTTGGGCTTCTCACCTCCAGAAGTGTAAGAGGGTAAATTTGCATTGTTTTAAGCTTGCAGTCATTTGTTACAGGGACAACAGGAAACGAACGCAGATGGTGACAAGGGTCAGTGGGGAAAAATACAGCAGAGGATGAGGGCAGAGAGTGCTGGCACAGGGTCAGGGTCAGGGAGTCACAGTTTTAAGTGGAACGGTCAGCACGCTGGTCTGAGAAGGTGGCGTTTGAGCAAAGATGTGAAGGCAGAGACAAGGGGACCTGTGGGTGTCTGAAAACTCCCAGGTGGAGGTGTGCCTGGCCTGTTAGAGGACCAGCAAGGAGGCCAGTGGGGAGTGATCACATCAAGGAAAAGGAGAGCAGGGGACAAGTTCAGCTAGGCTGCTCATTTGAGGCCTGGTAGCCCATGGGGAGTGCTATAGACCAAATATTTGTCTCCCGCCAAAATTCATGTGTTCAAACGTATTCTTCAATGTGATGATATTAGGAGGTGGAGCCTTTGGGAAGTGGCTAGGTCATGAGAGTGGAGCCCTCATGGATGGGATCAGTGCCCCTATGAAGGAGACCCCAGAGAGCTCCCTCACCCCTTCCACCACGTGAGGACACAATGAGGTGACCGTCTATGAACCAGGAAGTGGGCCCTCACCAGGCGTTGAATCTACCTGTGCCTCGACCTTGGACCTCCCAGCCTCCAGAACTGTGAGAAATGAATTTCTGTTATTTATAAGCCACCCAATCTATGGTATTTTGTTACAGCAGCCCAAACAGACTATGACAGGGAGCCACTGAAGGGTTTTGAGTAGGGGAGGGACCTGATTGGATTTACCTTCTAGAAGGGTCCCTGTGTTGAGCATAGACTGAGTAGGGCCCAGGGCAGAGGCAGGACAGCAGTGACGAGGCTGCTGCATCTCTCTCCAGGCAGGAGGTGAAAGTGGGTGGACCCGGGTGGGAGGAGTGGAGGTGGCAGGAAGGGGTCACATCCTGGATGTACTCGGAGTGGACCTGACATGAACTGGTTCAGATTGGTTGAGGGTGTGAGGGAAAGAGAAGAGTCAAGATCGATGCTAAAATTCTTGGCCTGAGTAACTAACTGAGAGGCTGGCATGGCCATCCCTGGTTTCGGTCATTTTAATTTTGAGAAGTTTATTTGACCTCCAAGTGGAGGGTAGGAAAGAGTCTGGATTCAGGAGTGGTCCAGGCTATAGATAGAATTTGGAGGTGGTTAGCTTGTAAGATGGTATTTCAAGCTAAGAGCCTGGATGAGATCACCAAGGGAGCATGGGGCACTCCAACATCTCAAGGTCAAGGAGATATGGAGAACTCAGCAGAGGAGGCTGAGACGAGTGGCCATGGAGAGCAGAGGACACCAAGTGAGGACACAAAGGCAGTATGTTCAGGAGGAAGGGGTGAGCTGTATCAAACGCTGCTGAGAGCCCAGGAAGGTCAGCACGGAGAATCCACCACTGGATTTAGCAGCTTGGCAGTTGTTGGTGACCTTGAGAAGCTCAGTGGCAGCCAAGGCTGGATGTGAGCAGATCCAAGAAAGTGAGAGGCAAGAAATTGGACCCAAGAAGCAAGAGAGCACTTTTTCTAGTTTTGCTGTAAAGAAAAGCAGAGAAATAGGCATTGGCTGGAGAGAGGATGCCAGATCGAGACAGGGTTTTATTTCGGTTTGGTTTTGTGTGATGGGAGAAATGATAGCATGCTTGTGTGCCGACGGGAAAATGATCCAAAAGAGGGTGGGGGTGGGTGGGTACTGATACCACAGAAGGAAGTGCAGGGGCTCTCTGGAGTGACGACCTTGAGGACATGAGCAGGGACAGCCTCCAAGCTCCAGTGGAGGGGCTGGCTTTGGGCTGTTGGTCTAAAGCGGTGAGAGGGAGGCAGGATGTGAGGACAGATGCGGGTGGGCGGGTGGGTGCACTGCTGGGTCTGCGGATGTTCTCTTCTTATTGCCCCAATTTTCTCGGGGAAGCAAGAGCTTCAGCTGAGAGTAGGGACAAGGGAGGAAGTGTGGGGATTTGAAGAGTGAGGAGGAGGTGTGAGATCATCATGCAGGAGAGGGAGAGTGAATGGACTAGGGAAATGTAGTAGAATTGCCTGGTGGTCTAAGAGTCTACCCAAGCCCAGTGGTCATGAATGTGGAGCGAGCTGTGGTTTCTGCCTTTCTCCAGCCAGGCTGAGCTGCATGGGTACAGACATGGAATAAGTAGACAGTTGGATGAAACGAGATTTGGGATTTTGCTCAGGTTAGTAAAATAACCCTGGGGAAGGGAAAAGCATTTGAGGGGTTTGTGGGAGGCAAATTAATGGCCCACCCCCCCCACAGAATGCCCACATCCTCATCCTTGGAATCTCGGAATATAGCAGACTACATGGCAGAAGGGAATTAGAAATAAGGCTGCAGATAGAACTAAGGTTGCTGATCAGTTGACCATGAAATGTGGAGGTTATCCTGTGTGGTCCAGATAGCCCCAAAGTAATCGCAGGGGTCCTTATAAGCAGAAGAGGAAGGAAGGAAAGAGAGAACCAGAGAAATGGCAGCACGAGAAAGACTCAGCCCAACGTTGCTGGCTTTGAAAATGGAGGCAAGGGCAGTGAACCAAAGGATACGCGTGGCCTCTAGGAGCTGGAAAAGGCAAGGAAGCAGATTCTTCCCTAGAGCCTCTAGAAGGAGCGTGGCCCTAGTGACACCCTGATGTTAGCCCAGTGAGACCTACTTCAGACTTTTAACCTCTAGAACTATAAGAGAATAAATTTCTGTTGTTGTAAGCCATTAAGTTTGTGACAGTTTGTTACAGCAGCAACAGGAAACTAATACAGGGATATGCAAGGAAGTTGTGGGATTTAAGCTGAGGGAGGAGGGAAATGAGCTATGAGAAGGATGGAAAGGTAGCACGATCCGTGAATTGGAGGCCCAGGTGGGGTCAAAGCAGTGCTGGAGATGAGACACTAGAAGGTAAGTTCTTACACTGTGGGATGCTTTAAACTGACATTATGTAGGGGTTGCAGTTTTTGATAATGGCAAGGTCAAGGGTATGACAGCGGGGATGAGTACTAAGATGGGAAGACAGGATCCTCAGAGGAGGGACCGGGAGGTGGGAATGTTAGAGGATCGCTTTGTGGATATTGAAGTCACTAAGGATTAAACAGGAGTGGCAGAGCAGAGGACACTGAGCCAGGAGCTCAGATGTTCGGAAAGAAGGCCCCTCGGGCTGGTAGATGACTGTAGCAAAGAGGAGTATTGGATGGCATGGTCTAGTGACCTGGGAGATTTTAGGGAGGAAAAGGGGATTTTGATTTGGGAGCAACAGGGACGTCTGTCCCACTGCTGGTCCAGTGGTTAGAGGTGTGGGACAGAAGCCACCCTTCCTGGAAGGGGCTGCAGGAAAACATCGCATGGGAGCACCATCATTTAACCCCGACTGATGTGTCCTTCTTAACCCACCTCCAAAATGCCTCCCAGTGATCCAATTTCCCAGCACTCACCCTGATGTAGTCCCCTCCCCCACTGGATCAGGGCTGGCCCTGTGTGACCAATAGACCATGGCAGAGAAACACTCTGCAGCTTCCGTTTTGGCCTCCTGGCTCATTCACTCCGGGGAAAATCAGCTACCAGGCTTTGAAGGCACACAAGCAGAGCTATGAAGAGAAACTGAGGCCTCAGACAATGGCCAACAGCATCTCGCCAGGCACACGGGTGAGCCGTGTCTGAGTGGACCCTCCAGCCCCGGTCGACCCTTTGGATGACCACAGCCCCAGCCAACATCTGACTGAAACCTCATGAGAGACCTCAACAACTGCCCTGCTGAGCTGCTCCCAAATTCCTGAGCCACAGAAACCGGGAGAGGTAATGAAATGATTATTACTGTTGTAAGCCACTATGTTTTTGGGGTGATTTATTACCCATAGATAATGAAGACACTAATTCTTTATTACTTAATAGTCCCTCCCCCAACAACTCCTCTGTTTCTAAAGAAATGACTTCCTCAGGTAAGTGGCCTCTGATCCCCTTGACTAAGTTAGGAGCCCCTTTCAGAGCGCTCCATCCTTCTCGCCACATAACTACATCATTATTTGCATAATAGTTCATACTGTATATTCCTGTGACACACAGCCCTCTCCCAAGCAGGACTGTAAGCTCCAGAGGAGAGGGCCCACGTATTCCTTGCTCTCCTCTGTACCCTGTGCCTACATATCAAGTGGTCAGAAATCGTTTGTTGAATGGCTGATTGAGTGAATGAAGATATAACATAGATAAACAAGGACCTACCGTATAGCACAGGAAACTATATTCAGTATCTTGTAACAACCTCTAATGGAAAAGAATCTGAAATATATATATATATCTGAATCACCTGAAACTAACACAACATTGTAAATCAACTACACTTCAATTTTTAAAAATTTTAAAATTAAAAAAAAGTGACTATATGTGGTTAGAAGAGGGGGTCAAGTAGAGGGATTCACAGTGAGATCAGCATCAGTACAAAATGAAGCCGACCTCTAAATCCCCTCCTCTGACCCTGTCTTTGCTCCCATCTTGCTCAGGGCCTGTGGGGCTGCAGGAGTCTCCTCTTGCCTGCACTCCTGAGATCCAGCTGTATTCAAATACCAGCCTTTATTTAGGCTGTTCTGTTTGTTATGCAAACATGATTTTGCTTTGCACTGGACTCTAATTTGATGGATGCACGAGCTTATCTCATGTACACAGGTGCGCTGAAGGTAACATTTTCATCCATCACCTTTGCTCACCTCCTACATTCATACCACTCAGTACTGGGGCATCTAATTACAGACTAATGCTATTGTGAAGGCTCCTTTATGCTTAAAATCCTTCAGAACGAATAGTAATTTTGGTCACCTTCCTCTTTTTCTTTATTTCTTAGTAACAAATACACATGCATGATCCTTCCAAAGGGTAAGAACACGCCAAACAGATTTTAGTTACTGCTCTGTCAGTTACTAGCTGTGTGGCCTTAGAGAAGTTATTTTACCTCTCTGAGCCTCTGTTCCCTCATCTGTAAAATGGGAATTATAATAGTTCCTATCTTGCAAAAGTAATCTTGAGGATTGGCTCTGATAAAGGAAAAGGTTTTGCATAATTCTGGACACATAAGTAAATATTGGTTTGTTATTGTTAGAAATGAATACAGCTTTGAGCAAAGTCAAACAATGACAGCTTCCAACAAATCTGCAGCAGAAGTTTGGATGTTCATGAGCATTCTAGAGCAAACGCTCCTTTAAAAAGAAATATGCACGCATAGATGTTTACCAAAGGCATACACACACACACACACACACACACACATCCTTATAACTGAAATATATCCACATGGTAAATCATAGTTCATTTATATTCATCACTTATATAATCATTTACAATCACCTGGATATTAAGATAACTGTACTTTAAGAGCATTGAAAACCTTGCCAAAATCTCTCTAAATGAAAGTTCCTGGCCTCCAAGAGAAGCACTTTACCAATTGCTATCTACCTTTCTCAGAGAGGAAAGTTAAGCAGCGCAAGGTCACAAAATGAGTCATTTTCAGAAGTGAGACTTTTTTTTTTTAAATAAAAGTGTATGTGCTGTCCTTTAAGAATAATGTACTGGGCTTCCCTGGCGGCGCAGTGGTTGAGAGTCCGCCTGCTGATGCAGGGGACACGGGTTCGTGCCCCGGTCCGGGAGGATCCCACATGCCGCGGAGCGGCTGGGCCCGTGAGCCATGGCCGCTGGGCCTGAGCGTCCGGAGCCTGGGCTCTGCAGCGGGAGAGGCCACGGCAGTGAGAGGCCCGCGTACCGCAAAAAAAAAAAAAAAAAAAGAATAATGTACTGACCTGCCATCAACTAGGGATTTGCTCTAAGCTGTTTTTCTCATAGTGGAGAGAATGAAAACTGAGTCAAACTCACTCAGCTATTCAGCAACTATCTTTTGAGTACCTACTATGTTCCTGATGCCATCCAGGGCAGTGTGAAGTTAGCAGTGGGAAAGACAGACGCATTCCCTGCCCTCAGCGTACCTGGAGCCTTAGGAGCAAAGGAAGGCAGTCATTAAATAGATGATTACACGAATAATGAATCGAGGGACTTCTGGTGGCGCAGTGGTTAAGAATCCTCCTGCCAGTGCAGGGGACACGGGTTTGAGCCCTGGTCTGGGAAGATCCCACGTGCCGCGGAGCAACTAAGCCCGCGCGCCACAACTACTGAGCCTGCGCTCTAGAGCCTGTGAGCCACAACGACTGAAGCCTGCGCGCCCCAGAGCCCACGCGCCGCAACTACTGAAGCCCGTGCACTCTAGGGCCCACGTGCCACAACTACTGAGCCCGCGTGCTGCAGTCACTGAAGCCCGCACACCTAGAGCCCGTGCTCCACAACAAGAGAAGCCACCGCAATGAGAAGCCCGCGCACCACAATGAAGAGTAGCCCCCGCTCGCCGCAACTAGAGAAAGCCCGTGTGCAGCAACAAAGACTCAACGCAGCCAAAAAAAACAAAAACAAAAAAAAAACAAATAATGAATTGATAACAATTCTGATAAATGTTTTGAAGGGTACTTTGAGGGACACAACCAAGGAAGTCAGGACAGTTCAGGGAACTACTTCCCTAAGAGCAGTGACTTTTAAGCATTGGCTTGAAAGATGAATAGGCTGGAAGAGGAGATGAGAAGGAAGGCTGAGGACCAGAGGGAACAGCATGTGTAAAGGACCTGGGGCAAGATGGTACTCAGAGGTTAGAGGCACTGGGAGGAGGCTGGTAAAGCATGGTTGAGACACAGAGATGTAGGCAAGAGGGTCTTAGAGGGAAGCTGGACAGCAGGGAGAGGGGGATGCGATCAGAGCTTTGGGGGCCTGTGTGACAGGCTGGGGATTACGTTCGTTATCTTTTGCTAAAAAACAAATCCAAAGTTTAGTGACTTAAGACAAGAATAACTGTTTATTATCTCACAGTTTCTGTGGGTCAGGAATTTGGGAGCTGCATGGCTCTGGCTCAGGGTCTCTCATGAGGTCACAGCCTAGATGTCAGCTGGGGCTACAGTCATCTGAAGGCTTGACTGGGGCGGAGGGTCCACTTCCAAGATGGCTTCCTCACATGGGTGGTGAACTGGCAGGAGGCCTTAGTTCCTTGCCATGAGGACTTCTCCGCAGGGCTGCTTGAGCATCCTCATGACGTGGCAGCTGGTACCTTCCAGCAAGAGTGATCCAGGGGAGAACAAGGCAGTAGCCACAATGTCCTTCAAGTTCTAGCCTCAGAAATCACTGGGTGCTGGGGACTTCCCTGGTGGTCCAGTGGCTAAGACTCCACACTCCCGATACTGTAGTCCCACTGGGTTCCATCCCTGTTGGGGAGCTAGAGCCTGCATGCTGCAGCTAAAAGATCCCGCATGCCACAACTAAGACCTGGCACAGCCAAATAAATAAATAAATCCTTTTTTTTTTTTTTTTTTTTTTTTTTTGTGGTACACGGGCCTCTCACTGTTGTGGCCTCTCCCGCTGCAGCGCACAGGCTCTGGACACGCAGGCCCAGCGGCCATGGCTCACGGGCCCAGCCACTCCATGGCATGTGGGATCCTCCCGGACCGGGGCACGAACCCACGTCCCCTGCATAGGCAGGCAGACTCTCAACCACTGCGCCACCAGGGAAGCCCAATAAATATTTTTTTAAAAAATAAAAAAGAAGAAAAAGAAATCACCCAAGGTCATATTCACTATATCTTTTTCATTACTCAGGTCAGCCCTATTCAGGGTGGAGGGGGCCACACATAGGCACGAATACCAGGAGGTGAGCCTCACCGGGAGCCGTCGTGGAGGCTGGCTCCAACAGGAACGTCTTACACATCTCCACCTATCTCTAGGTGCCCCCACGGTGTCCAGTTTTGAACTCAGCACCCACTTAGTACAATGACTCCTATGATGGCAGAATGTCCAAACCAGAAGGGACTGTGGCGATTAGTCCAACTTCCACATTTGTCAGAACACAGCTGCTGAATAAATGCATAAATAAATATGAATTAATTAATCGATTGGTATGCATTGAGGTACGTTTACATTGCCAGGGACAAATGATAATGAGACCAAGTGAATGCGATACACGAATCTTGAGCACAATAATGAACCATCAGAAAAGTACTGAGGAGAGATTTTCGTTAGACATGGAGCATCGGGATGAAGTCCCCATTCCTTCCCCAAGCCTCACTGAAATGACAATAAAGGAACAAAAGTGGCATAAACTGACAAAAAGGAGGCGATGACAGCCGCTGAGAGGCGTTAACAACATGTTGGAGGATGTTGACAAGGGATAGCAAGCTCAGTGGAGCTCAAAGGATGGAAACCCAGAAAGAATCAAGTCGTGTCATGCTGAGGAGCCCCAGCAACCCAGGAATCCCACGCACCAGACATCTCTGGTGACAGCAGGTCAGATGTAAAAACTGAGGATCAGTGAGAGTCTGCAGTGAGAGCCCTAGGTACCTTCCCCTCTCCGGAGCAGCATGGAGATCCCACCCCACCCCTGCACCAGAAGACTGGAGCTTTCCTCTCTGGGGAGACGGACCCAAGGCGCCTCTGGACTGAGGACCCCAGGCGTGGCCGAGGGCAGGGAGGCACCATCCTGAACACGGATGAAGTGGCAGCCCGCCTACTGATCAGTGAGACCTCCAGGAGGCCCCGTCTCTACTCCGCCCCCAGAATGCTGGCAGCTGGGTTTATACATCCCCTCCCCCGTGGCCAGGAGGCTCTAGGAGTTCTCCCTGGGGACCGTGGCCAGCCCAAAAGAAAAGACCTACAGACCTCAACATTGGAGGGCTGTTAAAAAAAAACAAAAAAACAGAGCTGGATGGTGGTTAAAGTGGTAAAAACAGATTTGGGGGGAGGGGTGAAGAAAAGTGGGTAAAAACAGATTTTATTCAGGAACGACTGCAATAGAGAAACCTCAGGATGGAACTGGGGTCAATTCCAAATACAACAAGAACAAGGCGGTATTTAGAGCCAAGAAGCAGGGAGGAGGGTCAGTGGAGGGCAAATTACTAAGAGGAAAAGTCAGAGCTAAGAAGGGATTCTGCCTAAACCCACTTGACAGGATCTTTGCTGAGGGCAGACCCAGGTGATCAGCTATCAACAGAGGGGATGATGGGAGGGTGAGGAATGTGATCAGATATCCAGGGTGAGGGATTCTGTCTAAACTGACTTAACAAGATTCTTGCTAAAACTGGGTGATGCCGGAGGGAGCCTAGTCGAGAAAAGGATTCAGAGGAGCCTGAGCCAAGTTTGGTCAAGGAGAGAGTCTTTGCCAGGGTTTCTTTGTAACCTGGCTGTGTGTGTCATCAGATAAGGAGGCCCATATATGACAAGTCCTGTTCATCCCCCTGCACCTCCCATACACAGAGTTTCCAATCAGTGTTTGTGCCTCTCAGATAGGGCTAGATGATAGTGATTACCAGACATTAGAGGAAAGCTGTAAGCATGACAGTCAGAGATGTACATCTTTTAATTTTTTTTTTTGTTTTTAAACAGGGAGAAAGAACTCAGGGAGAACAGCAATGCATGAAACTGAAAAAAAAAACTTTCAAAAACAACTGTCATGGACTTTTCTGGTGGCACAGTGGTTGAGAGTCCGCCTGCCAATGCAGGGGACACGGGTTCAAGCCCTGGTCCTGGAAGATCCCACATGCCATGGAGCAAATGGGCCCGTGCACCACAGCTGCTGAGCCTGCGCTCTGGAGCCTGCGAGCCACAACTACTGAGCTCGCATGCCAAGAGCCCATGCTCTGCAAAAAGAGAGGCCACCGCAGTGAGAAGCCCACGCACTGCAGTGAAGGGTAGCCCCCGCCCGCCACAACTAAAGCCCACGCGCAGCAACAAAGACCCAATGCAAAAAAAAAAAAAAAAAACCACCAGAGAAATAAAAACAACAACAAAAAACAACTATCATTAGAAAACCCTAAAGATTCCACAAAAACCTTAGAATAAATAAATTCAGCAAAATGACCAGATACAAAATCAACACACAAAACTACAAAACTCAGTTGCATTTTATTCACTAGCCATGAACAATTTCTGAAAAGGAAATTAAGAAAAAAATTCCATTTACAATAGCATCAAAAAGAATAAAATACTTAGGAATAAACTTCACCAAGGAGGGGAAAGACTTGAACACTGAAAACTACAAAATGTTCCTGAAAAAAATTAAAGACAACACAAATAAGTGGCAAGACATTCGTGTTCATGGATTGGAAGACTTCATATTGTTAAGATGCCAATGCTACCCAAAGCAATTTACAGATTTAATGCGAATCCTACCAAAATCCCAATGGTATTCTTTTTTCAGAAAAAGAAAAATCAATCCTAAAATTCATATGGAATCTCAGGGGACCCTGAAAAAGAATAAAGTTGGAGGTCTCACACTTCCTGATTTCAAAACTTATTACAAAGCTATAGTAATCAAAACAGTGTGGTACTGGCATAAAGACAGACATATAGACCAATGGACTAGAATAGAGATGGAAACAAATGCTTGCATATATGGTCAAATGATTTTCAACAAGGGTGCCAAAACCAATCAATGGGGAAAGAACAGTCATTTCAACAAATGGCGTTAGGAAAACTAGATATCAACGTGCAAAAGAATGATGTTGGGCCCTTGCCTTACATCATATACCAAAATGAACTCAAAAATGGATCAAAGACTTAAAAATAAGACCTAAAACTATAAACTCTTAGAAGAAGACATGAGGGAAAGCTGCATGACATTGGATTTGGCAGTGATTTCTTGGATATGACACCAAAGCACGGGCAACAAAAGTAAAAAGAGACAAAGTGGACTACATCAGAATTTAAAATTTCTGTGCATCAAAATGCATGATCAACAGAATTAAAAAGCAACCTAAGGAACAGGACAGAATATTTGCAAATCATATATCTGATAAGGGGTTAATATCCAGAATCTATAAAGACCTCCTATGATACAACAACAAAAAAATAAATTTGAATAGCCATCTCTCTAAAGAAAATATACAAATAGCCAACAAGCACATGAAGAAATACTCAACATCACTAATTAGGGAAATGCAAATCAAAACCACAATGAGAGGGACTTCCCTGGTGGCACAGTGGTTAAGAATCTGCCTGCCAATGCAGGGAACACGGGTTCGAGCCCTGGTCTGGGAAGATCCCACATGCCGCGGAGCAACTAAGCCCATGCGCCACAACTACTGAGCCTGTGCTCTAAAGCCTGCAAGCCACAACTACTGAGCCCACGTAACACAACTACTGAAGCCCGCATGCCTAGAGCCCGTGCTCCGCAACAAGAGAAGAAATTGCAATGAGAAGCCCCCGCACCTCCACGAAGAGTAGCCCCTGCTCGCCACAGCTGGAGAAAGCCCACACACAGCAACGAAGACCCAATGCAGACCCACCCCAAAATAAATAAATTTATTTATTTTTTAATAGAATTACATATGATCAAGCAATTCCACTTCTGGTTATACACCCAAAAGAATTGAAAGCAGGGTCTCCAAGAAATATTTATACACCCATGTCCATGGCGACATTATTCACAATAACCAAAAGGTGGAAGCAGCCCAAGTGTCCATCAGTGGATGAATGGCTAAACAAAATATGTTATATACATACAGTGGATTATTGTTCAGCCTTAAAAATGATGGAAATACTGACACATGCTACAACATGGATGAACATTGAAGACATTATGCTAAGTGAAGTAAACCAGTCACAAAAAGACAAATACTGTGAGATTCCACTTATATAATGTACCTAGAGTACTCAGATTCATAGAGACAGAGGGTTGAATGATGGTTGCCAGGGGCTGGGGGTGGGGGTGGTGGGGACCGGGGAAGAAATGGAGAGTTGTTTTGTTAGTACAAAGTTTTGATTTTGCAAGATGAAAAGTTCTAAAGATTGGTTGCCCAACAATGTGAATATACTTAACAATACTGAACTGTACACTTAAGAATGGTTAAGATTGTTAAGTGTTATGTGTATTTCACCACAATTAAAATTTTAAAAAAATTTGAAGCAAATATAATTAATATTTTGAGAGGAACAGGAGATAATATATCCATGAACAAGAATAGGATGCTATAAAAAAGAACAAGAAATTGCTCTTAGAAGTGAAAAATTATGAGAAGAGACATTAAAAAAAAAAAAACCAAATAGAAAAGTTGGAAGATAAAGTTGAGGTAATGTCCCAGAAAATAGAACAAACATTTTTTAAAATGGAAAATTGGGAAGAACATTTTGAAAAATTAGAGAATCAATCCAAGAGGCCCAACATCCAACTAAAATAGAAAAAAACAAAAACAGAAATGAAATGGAGGGAATCAGCAAAAAGAAGTGTCCCCAAAATTGATTTTCAGATTAGGAGATTAATTTCCAGATTGAAAGGTTCACCAAGAAGTGCCCATAGTAAATGCACATCATTTGAAACTTTAGACCTCTGAGAGATCCTAAAAACTTTCAGAGAGAAAACTCAAGTCACACACGCACAGGATCGGGTATCAGAATGTCGCTTGACTTTTCAACCAGCAACCATGGATCAACTCCTCAAAATCCTGAGGGAAATTTATTTCCAATCTAGAACTCTACACCCAGCAGAACCAGCAATCAAAGCTACTGGAATACATGCTCTACCAAAACAAGGAAATAAACCCTGTTTGGGAGCGGGGGTGGGGGGGAAGGCAGAAAGCAAGGGAACCAGAAAACAGGATCCAACACAGGAAAGAATCAAAGGAAATTTCCAGGGTGGTAGTAAAACAAGGTCCCAGGACAATGGCTCTACAGGTCTGTAGGGTAAGCAGTCCAGGTTGGAGCCCAGGGAGGACGCCTCAGGAGGGGTGTCTCTAAGAAACACAGAGACCTGAAGGACCACCTGGTGTGTTCAACCAGGTAGAGGGACATTTTACGGTACCGCTGGACAGTTGGGGGATGAATTAGTGATGAGTACATAAGGAAGTTTTTTTTGTTTTGTTTTGTTTTTGTTTTTTAATAAGGTGATTAAATACCTCTAGAAAAGTAAAAATGTTGTCCAGTAAGGAAAAATGAAATCATAACACACTTCAAGGCTCAGCTATGAACAATAGTTACATAGTCATAATACTTGAACACTGAATACTGATGCCACAGCAACAAAATGATATAACTAAACTGAGAGGAAGGAAGGGAAAATAATGTGTGGGATGCGGGTAGATGAAAGGGCATTAAATCTTCACCTTCCATAGAAGAGAGGCAATAGATAAAGTTTCAAAAAGTGGAAAATCTGAATTAGGTGTGTTATTTAAAAATAAGGAAGGGGCTTCCCTGGTGGCGCAGTGGTTGAGAGTCCGCCTGCCGATGCAGGGGACACGGGTTCGTGCCCCAGTCCGGAAAGATCCCACATGCCGCCGAGCGGCTAGGCTCGTGAGCCATAGCGGCCGAGCCTGCGCGTCCATAGCCTGTGCTCCGCAACAGGAGAGGCCACAACCGTGAGAGGCCCGCGTACCGCAAAAATAAATAAGAAGGCATATGACAGAAGTGCCATCTAAAATGCATGAAAGAGGGGTTGTCTTTGGAAGTGAGACTTGAGACTGGGGAAATGATGGGGTAGGGGACTGATTTTTTAATTACACGTCTACTATAAGGCAGTTATATGACTTTTTCAACTAATACCAGTATAAATATGCTAGAGCTAAAAATTAAATTGAAAAAAGAAAAAAAATCCAACTACATGCCAGTCTATGGAGCAGTGATGTTACTGCTCTGGTACAAAGCTGGGAGCTCCTACCATGGACGGGAGAGAAGGGAAGGAAGACTTAAGGGAGGGGACAGCCTTGAGCTCTGCCTGGATGAATGGGACCAGGCCGGCCTCTCCAGTCTTCTGAATAGAAAGGACAGTGGGAGCTCTAGGGCAGCTGAACCCTTCCAAGGAACAAGTTTAGAGGAAGAGGAGCCGAAGGCAGGACACCAGGCCTGAGGGTGTCAGGAGGAGCCCCTGAAGGGAGGAGTGGCCCAGAGCCAGTGCCAGAGGGAGGAAATCCCTGCAACGGAGGCCAAGGTGAGTTGTCCACAAGGTAACAAAATGGCTAACGATGTCAAATGCTGCTTTGTGGTCCAGAGGACTTAACATGAACACACCCTTGCAGGACTTCCCTGGTGGCCCGGTGGTTAAGACTCTGCACTTCCACTGCAGGGGCACAGGTACCCCTTAGTCAGGGAACTAAGATCCCATATGCCGCATGGCCAAAAATAAAAATTAAAAACAAACAAACAAACAAAACATACCTTTGCACACTGTGATCTCAACGCAGTCCCGGGTAACCCTCCCCACACCCACCCCCCGCCAGGATATTCCAAAAGCAGTGGGAACAGAACAGAAGCAGGACTAGGTGAGCGAGCCTACACTAGGCTCCCAAGTGCAGCGCCCCACCCCTTCCTGTTCTCTGAGAGGCAGGAGGCTTAGTTACGGGGTCGAATGCAGGCAATGCTTGGGACACGCTTATACCAAAGAAATGGTCATTTAGCTGAAATTCAAACTTAACTGGGCTTCCCGTGTCATGATACATTAACTCTAGCAACCCCAGGAGGCTACGCCTTCCCAAAAGCTTGGAGATATCTCAGCCTTGCAAGCGGAAACTTTGCTACTGGCTGCTCCCACCAGCCTCCTGATGCTTGTGGGGAAGAGGACCCCGAGGCAGTGAGGTCCAGTGGGTGGATCCTTGTGCCTCTCAGAGCCTGTCCTCTTATGGAGAAATAAGGCCATGGCTATGGCATGGGGACAGTAGGAGACCTCCATGTCCTTCTGGAGTGATTTTTTTTTACCACAAGCATGTATTACTTTTATAATCAGCAACAAGCCATAAAGACATTTCCACCTTAAAAATAAAATAAAATGAGGCTGCAGTGGACCAGGTAATCTCTGAGGCCCCCACTGAAGCTAAGATTCTGCAGTTCCAGGTAATTTCCTATTCTTTATTTGCATGTCATTTTAGGAGCACTCAGTGAGGCAGCCTTGTGAGGGGGAGGGTTGCTTTTATCCCCCCCCCCCCCCCACCAGGGATTCTGAGCCCAACCGGCTGGCCTGGGGCGAATGTGGCCAGGCTGTCACCACTCTGGGAGGTCACCTGGCTTGGCCTGGCCTAGCCCAAGCCTCTGGGCTCATTCCTGACCTGGAAGACTCCCCGAATGACCTGTTCTGAAGCCACGGAAAGGGCTTGGGTGTTGGCTCTGTAGGAGACTCCTGGGCCCCAATCAGAGCAGTCCTGAGATTCTAGGGAGCTTGTGATTTAACAAATCCTGAAAGGGGCAGATGTGTCCCCATACCCAGGGACAAGTATCTCTTTGCCAGTACACTAGGACCCCTCCCTAGTAAGAGGCCCCACTGGAAGGTCTCAGGGGAGGGTGGAAAACGCCCCATTCATATGCAGCATACGGTGGACTCACAGAAGAGTGAGGGCCCTGTCGTGGGTCACCCGAGCCTGAGTGGAGCCCCAGTTCCACCTCCTGTCAGCCTTGTGACCTTGGGCAAGTCGCTTAACTGAGAGCCTGGGTAGTCCTGCGATAATGACATAATGAATGCAAACCCCCGGAGGTGGCAGCCGGGAGGAGGAGAGGTGATCGCAAACAGTAGTGGTATCTATTTAATCCCGGGAGAGTCAGAGGCTGCCCTTTGGCCAAAGGAGCTTTTGATCTGCAATTCCTACAGACCCAGGACCACTCTGGAAGGTTCCCGACCCTCCGAGAGTGTCCTCCCGGCTTTAGTCCAGGCGAGAGGCACTACCGGCTGCTGGAGCTGTGACTGGTCTCCCAGCTCAGGCGCAGGAGCCTGGCCCACGACCTTGGAAGAACCTGGGAGAAAGCTTCACCAAGCGACAGTACTTTTCCATTGCACTGCTCGGCCGCCTCATCTGGCTTTCTGCTGCGCAGACAAGAGGCAAAGTGAGCCAGGCCGGCCCATCAGGAACGCACCCGAACTCACCCTCAGAGATGCGGGTAGGGATGTGAGGGGCAATGGGAATCCTAGAAAGAGGAGGGGGATACCGAACGCTCCAGGAGGAGCTTAGAGACCACCAGTGAGACCTGAGAAACTTGCGTTGGCAAAGCCCTCTGGTGGATTTCAGGAGATTCCTACCTCCACCCCTTCCCCTCCGACGATAATGATTAAACCCGATCCACCGCGCCTGTGCTGGGTCTCGGGCGAAGAGCACTGCTAGCCTGCGCGGGGGAGGAGAGAGAGGAGGGCGAGAGGAGGGGACAAGAGAGCTAGCGGTCCCGCCCGGTGATGTAGGCAGCCCGGGGAGGTGGAGCCGCGACGCGTGAAGGAGTTCCCACCGCAGTCGCGCTCTCTCGGTCTACCCCTCCGAGCAGCCAGCCGCCAGCCCCGGCTCCGGCGACCTCCCTGCCGCCGCAATTTGGGCGGCGGGGGCCGTGGGATCCCCCCTATTCGTGCCTGAGGGGCGTCTCCTCCCCGCCCAGCCCCTGCCCCTCCTTGCTTCCCGGACGGCTGGAGCGACTCCCGGGGGACGCTGTTCCCGGACGCTCGGCCGCCGCCCGGGCATCTCGGCTGCCAGCCCGGCTGGGCACCGGGCATCTGCGAAGCTAGCTAGCCCTGCCTGGCACTGGGCATCTCTGGGCACAGACTGTCTCCGGCGCCGCCCAGCTTCTCGAAAGCCCGGGGCCGCGGGCTTCTGCGCGCCCTCCCTTCCCCCCGGCCGCCGGGCAGGACGCCCGTGAGCTCGCGGCGTCCCCAGCCCCTCTGGCCGCCGCCGCGATGCTGCCCTGGAGACGTAACAAATTCGTGCTAGTGGAGGACGAGGCCAAGTGCAAGGCGAAGAGCCTGAGCCCGGGGCTCGCCTACACGTCGCTGCTCTCCAGCTTCCTGCGCTCCTGCCCGGACCTGCTGCCCGACTGGCCGCTGGAGCGCCTGGGTCGCGTGTTCCGCAGCCGGCGCCAGAAAGTGGAGCTCAACAAGGAGGACCCGACCTACACCGTGTGGTACCTGGGCAACGCCGTCACCCTGCACGCCAAGGGCGACGGCTGCACCGACGACGCCGTGGGCAAGATCTGGGCGCGCTGCGGGCCGGGCGGGGGCACCAAGATGAAGCTGACGCTAGGGCCGCACGGCATCCGCATGCAGCCGTGCGAGCGCAGCGGCTCTGGTGGCTCGGGGGGCCGCAGACCGGCGCACGCCTACCTGCTGCCGCGCATCACCTACTGCACGGCGGACGGGCGCCACCCGCGCGTCTTCGCCTGGGTCTACCGCCACCAGGCGCGCCACAAGGCCGTGGTGCTGCGCTGCCACGCCGTGCTGCTGGCGCGGGCGCACAAGGCGCGCGCCCTCGCCCGCCTGCTCCGCCAGACCGCGCTGGCGGCTTTCAGCGACTTCAAGCGCCTGCAGCGCCAGAGCGACGCGCGCCACGTGCGCCAGCAGCACCTCCTCGCGGGGGGCGCCGCCGCCTCGGTGCCCCGCGCCCCGCTGCGCCGGCTGCTCAACGCCAAGTGCGCCTACCGGCCGCCGGCCGCCGAGCGCGGCCGCGGGGCGCCGCGCCTCAGCAGCATCCAGGAGGAGGACGAGGACCAGGACGAGGAGGCGCAGGAGCTCGAGGAAGGAGCCCCCCAGAGCGAGCGTCCGGAGGTGCTCAGCCTGGCCCGGGAACTGAGGACGTGCAGCCTGCGGGGCGCCCCGGCGCCTCCGCCGCCCTCGCAGCCTCGCCGCTGGAAGGCCGGCCACCGGGAGCGGGCGGGCCAGGCGCGCTGAGAGCCGAAGGGACAGGACTTGCGGCCCCAGACCCGGCCGGCCTGACTTACAGCCTCTAACCCCGGCCCTGCCCGCTACGGCTCCCCCTGGCACCCCGGCCCTTGCCTCCCTCGTGGTCTCTGTTGTCGGCGCGAGCCTCATCCTGGCTCACGGTGACGCCTGACACGCCCTTGTGTTGGGGAACCAGATGGGGGAGCAGCAGAATTCAGTGCTCACCTCTCCCCCGACCTGAGTCTCCCGGAGCCCTCCACTGTGGATTTGCCCCCTACGCTTCCCACCAAGTCTCTTTACCCATAGACCACGCCCTCCCTCCCCAAACATCCTCTCAAGAGAAGGGGGGGAGACGTTTCCAGAAATCCAGGAGGGTGGCCTTGGATCTTGGCCAGGTGGAGGCAGTGGTCCTGCCCTTGACCAAGCTAGCCTTCCTCCCTGGGATGAGACCAACCCTGGGGAGGCATTCTTGTAGGGGGAAGAGTGAGTAGCCCTGGAGAACTGAGGCCAGGCCCAAAGTGGCAACTGAGTCTGCTGCCATACACACAAGGAAGACTTCTCTATACCTGGCCTCTCTACCCCTTGGAGGACTTCTGGGACTTCACTGCTCTGGCTCTGGAGAAGACTGGGATGTTCCCACCAACCCCAACCACAGGCTAGGCCAGGTAACAGCTCTCTGCACCAGATGGCTGTCCAAGCCTGTGCCCTGGCACCTGCCCCCCCCCACAGGACTCCTCACCCCCCCATCTTTCTGCATACCGAAGTGTGTGCTTCCCCCCTAGGTGCCCCACAACCAGGACCAAGACGAGGCCTCCAGAGGAGGGAAGGAGGACCTCTGGCAGTGCTTGAGCACACTGACTACCCAGAAAATGGACACAGGAGGGATGCCCCCAAGTTGAGGCTTGTCAGAGCACGAGGGTCCAGACAGCAGCTGGATTCTCATAGCAGGATGAGGCAGGAGGATGCGGTAACCCAACAGAGAGAGCGGGCCCCTGCCCACGTGTCTCTCAGCAAGACCACTAAAAGCCCAAAGATCTATGTGTCACCAAATGATCACTGTAAATAAAGTGTTCCTGCTTTCTCAGCCTGTCACCACTCCTGTGTTGTGTTTGATGCCAGGCCTGCTGGGGGTGAAAAGATTATCATCAGAACCTTAAAGGGCAGGAGAAGACCCCAGGAAGTATCCCCTTTAGCAGCTGGAGCCAACTCTCAGGATAGGGGGGGACGAAGGGGCTGCTGCCAGGAAGCTGTTCCCTTCATGTCGGGAAAGGAGACAGTAGCAGGTGCCTCGCCTGCACGTCACCTGTGCCAAGCCTGGAAGGGGTGTCAGCTGTCTTCTCGGCGTCCCGCAATGTCTCTCTGCCTGGGCACCAAACACAAGTGTCTCTGGGACATTTGGCAGGGAGGGGGCACTGGGCTGGGGCCTTCTCATCAGCCATGTATCTTTGAGAAGATTCATGTGTATGTATGTCAAAGCAGGTGGTATTTGCTGGGTCTCCTCAAGGATGTAAGGGAGAGGGGTGGGCAACCCAATTTGCTTTCAGAGGAGCTGGAGAGATCTGTCCAGACCATTATAACAGCAGGAGTCCTGAGCTTGGATATCTTCTTTATTTCTGTGCTGAGCTGGGCACTGATCCCAGAGTTGTCCAGAGCCCAGACGAGTGGCCTCTGCAATCACCAGCAATCAGGATTGTTCTGTTTCCTGGAGCTGCTGGAACAGAGGGTACCACTGCCGCTTCACCCTGGAGGAACCCAGGCAGGATGGCGGGGGGGGACTCTGAAGGGGAAATCTGGGCTTGACTTCACATGTTTTGGGGGTGACAGGGATGCCCTGCATGTTCATTGCTTCCCTCTTACGCATTGCCAGGGGATTTGTTGGTGTTTCTCCCCATATACAGAAGGAGAGAAGGAAGTGGGAAGATGTCAGCCCCGGGAGAGGAGGATGGGCTGCAAGGCAGCCTCTGGGGTTAGAGACAACCTCACCCAGAAACAAGGTCACAAGCACACCGTCTTTAATCAGATGCTCGCAGCAGGAGTTTACTAAATGCCTGCCTTGGGACAGGCACTAGGCTAGGTCCTAGCGGTCCAGGGGTCCCTTCCCTGTGGCTCTTCTATTCTCAAGTGAAATGCGTATAATTAAAGGAACACTTACAATATAATAATTCACAAGCACGCTCCCAGCCTTAGCCTCTGCTCCTCCACTCTTCTCTGGCAGCCTCCCAAAACATAGACACACACACACACACACACACACACACACACACAGAACTGCCTCCTTCCTTTCCTTGCTCACAGTATGCTCGCTAGACCTGGAGTTAGAAGACCAGAGTGAAGGGACTGTCCCTGCCTCCTTACCAGCTGTATGATGTTGGGCAACTCACTCAGCCTCTCTGAGCCTCACCTTTATCACTGGTAAAATGGGAGGGGGCTAATATCTACCTGACAGGCTGATTATAAGAATTAAATAGAATCATGTTTGTGAAAAAGCTTTGGCAGATAATAGAATGCCCAGCACATGTGAAGAACAACCATTTTACCCATAGGATTCTTCTCTTTACATTAGGATTTTTAGTGTGCCTCCCCCCCACGTCCACTCCACTCTCTCTGGCAACGGTGATTATAAGTTGTTTTCTCTCTCTCTCTCTCTCTCTTTTGGCCACGCTGTGCAGCTTGCGGGATCTCAGCTCCCTGACCAGGGCCATGGCAGTGAAAGCCCGGAATCCTAACCACTAATCCTAACTCCCACATCTCTATTCTCAATGTGTGTGATGGAGGAAGGAGCTGGTCCACCTTCCCTCCCACAGTGGGTTGAGGATGAGATAAGCCACAGGGGAGCCAGCACAGTGCCAACTGCCACCAGGCTACAGAGTGGGTGTTGAGGGCAGCCCCAGCCAGCAGGCCCCAAGCATCGTTGCTACCAAAGGAGGAAGATGCATCCTGGAAAACCAGACCCCCTCCACCTATGCACTGACTGCCTTTCTCCCCCGATCTTAGACACAAGCTGAAGAAGATCCCTGAAGCATTGGGCAAGCCATCTGGTGTCCCTGTGCCTCTTTTCCAGCACCAGATTCCCCACCTGTAAAATAAAAATGGGAGAGTTCTCCCAGTCCCAGATTTCCCAGGGGTGCCCCAGGAGCTGCTGTGGGAGTGATGGGGAGACAGAATGGGGAGGCCGCCCCCCACCTGCTTTAACTGGAGCATCTTCTCTGTTTTCCCTTTGGGGTTTATGGGATTCCAGTTGAATAATGGGACCCTACAGATTTTTCTTTTTCGAGTTTTAAACACTGGGTGAGATGCCCTTTAAACTTTCCTTCCAGCCCCCATGCTGTGTGTGTCTTAGGTCCACTGGGTCAACTAGGCCTGAGAAGTAACTCTGGAGTGTGAATGTGTCAATGGAGGGCTTTCCTAGAGCAACAGACAGCCGGGGACAGCTCAGACAGTGTGTCTCAGCTGGGCCAGCCTCTTCCCGGGACCTCTGGGGCCTGATTTCCTGCTCTCCTGATCCCACTCCGGAGGGGCTGGCTTGTGACTGCAGTGACTGCGCCACGGCTCACAGCTTAGAGGATAAAGCTGGCCCGCCGATGCCATCCTGATTCCTGGTGCACTTGTTCTGCACGTGGACATGCTCCCAGGCCCCAGGCATGGCCAGGTGCTCCCACCTCCAGGCCGCGCCCCTGCTCTTCTCACTACCGCAGGTGTCCTTTCCTTCCGCTGCACGTGTCCAATCCTACCCTCTCTTCAAGGCCCAGCACAAATCCCACCTCCTCAGAACTTTCCTTAATGCACACCCTTCCCCAACTCCTGCCAAATCTGGGGGTGATCTCTCCTCTCAAACACACAGGACATGGCCTATCCTTTTCTCGTGGTCCTCATCAGGTTACCCCTGAGATTCCTGTTTATATGGAAGTGTCTTGTCTCTCATACTGATCCTTCTTCATTTCCCCACCCCCTTCAGTACCCTGACCATGGCAGGGCAGACACTGAGGCTCAATATTAACTTGTTGAGTGAACACATGAATGAATGAGCCAGATGGAAGAGCCATCATGGGATAGGAAACCAAGTGGGTGGAGAAGTGTTCCTTCTGCCAGGCTTCTGCCTGGAGATGCTGAAGGAGAGCTATCCTCAGACGCCCTGCTCAGATGGATGGCTATTCTTGGGGAGAAAAACAGCAGCTCAAGAGATGAGGCCAGTGGAAGAAACTGAAGCCTCCGTCCCCGGGGTCTGCTCTGAGCTCCAAATCCCCAGGACTGGGCCTTCTCACTCTCTGGTCTAGCCCAGCCCCAGAAAAGGGCTGCCACTCACAGTACAGAGCAGCTCCTGGCAGAGACCAACCACCTCCAGGTGCGCTGTCTGGGCAGTGGGAGGACCATCCAGACAGATGCCATCTCTAATTTAACACACAGGCGATCAGACCCGGGCTTGACCATCAGATAGACCTGACTGCCCTTGCCAGAGCTGCCACCTGATGGCTTTATAACTTGGAGCAGGTTTCTGAAGGCTTTTAGAGCCTTGATTTTCCATCTGTGAAAACAGGGGTGGGTGAGCCTAGATTTTACACGGTTTTTGGGAGAATGAAAGCTTTGCACTTGGATAATTTATTTAGCACAGTGCCCGACGCACATAATAGTTGTAGCTGCTGCTATTATGTTGATTATTATCATTTTACCTGGGGCTGCCCTTACTGACAGCTCTGGGGTGAGGAGATCAGGTGCCTGGTCCCTGAGACACTAAATATGCTGCTTGTTCAGGCCGTGGGGTGGCATCATCTCTAAATCACGGTAGAAGATTCAGCTTCAGCTTGTCTTATTTTCATCTCCAGTTGTCCAACCGACATAAGCCTGATCGCCTTAACACTAGATTAGATCTAATATCCTAAGCTTTTGTGTCTCCTTTTCGCCTTGGCACCCAGCGCAATGCCAGGCAAACAGTAAGCACTTCAGAGGTGAATGAATGAATGAATGTTTAGCTGCTGCCGGCAGCAATGTTGACACATAGTCTTCCCAGCTAAGGTCTTCAGAAAGCTGAGATGCCAGTCCTTTGTGGGTGATGGATCAGCCTCCCTCCAGTCCCTGTCTGCCCTTAGCTACAGGCTCTGGAGAAGAGGAAGGGGCTGCTGGCTTAAGGACCAGTAAAGGACAGCCGAAAAGGATCGCGGGGTTGACACGCAGATCTGTCAAGTCTCTGAGCCAAAGCTGTCCTCTCTCTCCCTTTGCTCGACTGCCTCCTGTCCATAAAGCACATATGGGTTTGTCAGCTGATCCAGAATAACTGAGCCTCCTCACCACTCAACTTGAGAGGGAAAGAGGATGGGCAGGTGAGGCATTAAGGGGGAAGGTGGAGTTCAAGCCATCATAAAGGAGACCTCAGCCGGGAAGATTGGGCCAGTACTGTGGCATGCTGGGAACCCTTGACAAAGGCTAAAGGACTTGGAAAGCTCAGGTGGACCTTGTTTTTGTCTGCCCAGCATTCATCCATCTCCCCTTTATGGTAGAGACTGCCTCCCCGTTCTCCCCTGCACTGAGACGTGGTCATGTGACTGAGTTCTGGTCAATACAATCGATGAGTGTCACTCCCAGGGCCTGGACCAAACAAAATGTAACCTTTGCTTTATTCTCCTGCTAGCCGGCTGGATGTCATCACCCAGGGTGTCCTTGGAAGCTATATGATGAAGATGACAGAGCCTCCACCAGCCTGGGTCCCTGAATGGATATGGGAAGTAGAGCCCCAGCCCTGCTAACAATGGGAGCAAGAAATGAAATTGTACTGTGTTAGCCACTGACATGTTGGGGGGTTTATTGCAGCACGTAGCTTACCTTGACTAACACACTCTTCTTGAGACCCACTGCCCTGATGCTCCTGGTGAAACCATCATTCTCTGCTCTTGGTCCCTGGGCTTTGGGCAGAGCTGACTTCACACACGTGGGCTCCAGAGGAGAACGTGTGATCCAGGCCTGACCGATCAGAATATCCTGTATCCTTAGCCCCAGAGACTGGTTCTGGAACGGGCATGTGACATGGTCAGAGCCAGTGGAACTTAGTTCTGGGACTTTTGTTGAAACTCTTGGGGAGAGAGATGCTCACTTTCTGCTGGAGTTGCTGAGAGGTGGGGAGTATGTCGTGTTGGTGTTGCTGGCAGCTATCTTGCCACCATGAGGAGGGAGGCCAGCAGGGAAAAGCAGAGCAGGCCACAAGCCCCGAAGCATCACTTGAGCCCCTGGATCTCACTGGACCTGCCCAGGTCTGCCCCTGGAGTTTTCAGCGCCTTGAGCCAATAAGCTGTACTTTTTGCTTAAGCCAGTGTGAGTTGGGCCTTCTGTCGCTTACATCTAAGAGAGCCCTGGCCCTGCCGTCTCTGTTATCATCAGGTCCCCAGCTCTGGAAAAGGGGGATTGTTGAAAAGCTTCAGGGTCTGCCAGGGTTGCCTGATTTTGGGACATCCAGGCAGCTCATGGGATCCAAAAGCCCCCAGGTCCTGTCCCTCTCCGAGGTCACCCGGTCTTCCACCCGGGCTGCCCCTCACACACCTTCCCAGTTTTCCCTCTATGGATGGAGCTCACAGTGCCCATCCCTCCATGCCTTCCATCAGCACGTGGCTCTGACCCTGACTCCACGTGCCTCTTCACTCAGTTTCTGGCCGTCGTTCAAATGCTAGAGCACAAGGCTGATCAGTGCAGCCCAGGCTCTAGGTGATCACCCCAGATCATGAACCCACCCTGGTCCACTCCCCCGCAGCTGGGGAGTCGGCTCATCAGATGTAAATGTGGCCACTAAGCCAATCTCCCAGGACACCTTCAGTGTGGAGGGGGCACCTGTGATGATGGATCGGGATCTGAGCAGGCTGCTCTCAAGAGTCAAAGACCCAGAACTGCCTGTTATTCATTCTGGGACATGGACAAGTCACCTAACTGCTTTGCATCCCCATTTCTTCTGTAGTATGGAGGCAATACTCCTAGGTATTTCTGCCTCAGAGGATTCTTGTAAAGGGCCATTCAAGTGGGATGCAACACGAGAGGCTTTGAAAAGCATCAAGCACCGTATGTGGGGCAGGGTGCTTCCTTACCGACTTCCTTACGGACAAGAAAGCCGGAGTGACGCCGCTCCACAACATCCAGGCTGAAGGGTTCCTATTTGGGGGGAGGAGCCCAGGCAAAGGAAATGAACACGGACTGCCGCAAGGGAGGTTTAAAATAGACATCTGCAGGGATTCCCTGGAGGGGAGAGTTACATGACCAGGAAGCAGCTCAAACAATAAGCTCCCCACACACACCGCCTCCCAGGGTAGGCTGGAGGGATGGCTGGTTTCATCCGTCTGCAGTCAGAGGGATGGCCAGGGAGGGCCCGCAAGACCCTTGCAGCCCAAGCTGCCTCTGAAGTCCTAAAGCAGGAGCCGGAAACAGCAGGCTGGAGCATGTGCCTCTCATGTTGTAATCGTGCCTGTGATCTCGGATCCCACAGGCCCTGGACAGCTCTGGTGCATCTCCTGCTACCAAAACCAGCCTCAGATTGTGATCATTCAGCAGCCTTTGAAGTAGAGGCGCAGGTGCCAGGAGGTGAGAGGGACATTCCAAGATCAAAGTGGACACTGCCCACACCTATTCCTCTCTACCTCCCTCAGTCTCCAAAGGACACAAACTCGGAGGCCGGCATCACGTACCCTCTGCCAGAATCCCATTGATAAACAGGCCCAGAGGGTGGGATGGGTTCTGGGAAGCATGCTGCTGTCTTTAGAGGAAGCGTGCACATGTGTGCACGCGCGCGTGCGCACACACACACACACACACTCCTAGATAACTAATGTTGCAGACTGCTGCTTATTCTCTCCCACCTTTCTCCTGACTTGTGAGCATAAACAAACCCACATACACACACACAGAGATTTTGTCGTTTGGTTTTCACAAAAACAGGAGTCTTTCTCTAACATCCCACAACTAGTTTATCGCTTACATCATGCGCTTCCGTCCAGCTCAGGGGATTTCAGTGTAACTCATTCTTCTTTTAATAGCTGCATGATATATTCCACCATCTCCTGCTAATGTCTGTACAGGTTGTCTCTTGTTTTTAAAAGCATCTAATAAATGTGTGCAGATCCTGGAAGAAGGAGCAGATGTATGCTGAGCAGATCCACATGTGGGCTGAAAATAAATAGGATCAAGAAGAGTTAACATGAATTCCTGGTGCTGAGATGTCTCAGCCAGAAGGGACTTTGGAGCTTGTGGTCCAATCTCCTGGTTTAAAGATGAGAAAAGGGATTTGTCCAAGGTCACACTGCTCACTACTGGAAACTCTGGGGCCATAATTTAGGTCTTCTGACTCTCAGACTAATAATATCCTGTCCTCTGTACAAAAGATGTTAAAATAAAAATTGGAGATAGGACCAAGAAAGGTTTGTTTAAACTTACAGATGCCCAAAATTTAGGGGTCAAATAAGGAGATTAGATGTACTCAAATCCCACAGAGATAATGACAAAGGGAAGGAGACTCTTTTTATACTCTTCCTCTTGTCCCTCTCACTGGTCATATTTGCCCAAACACAAGCTCATTTCTGCCTCGGGACCTTTGCACTTGCTACTTCCCAGGGAGGGACCACACCTCTCTCAGATTTTTACGTGGCTGCCACCTTCTCACATACAGATCACAGCTCCAATGTCACCTCTTCAGAGAGGCCCTCCTTGGTTCCACCCTCCTCACGACTCAAACTAACCTGTTCAGCCATCATCTGTCCCATTACCCTGCTTGCTGTCATCACCTGTAATGATCTCAGGCATGTGTTTCTCTGTTCATCAACAGTCTCCCCTATTAGAACAGAAGCCGCATGAGGCAGAGCCCTTGCCTGCTGAAGACAGCGCCTGGCAAGTAGTAGGTGCTTAGTGATGATTTGAAGTGACAGAGCCCAAGTCTCCTGATTGCTTGTGCAGTGGTGCTTCCTCTGCACCAAGAGGTGTCTGTGCTACAACAGGGCTGTGAAGGCTGGTGGCCCTGGCTCCTGGAGAGAGTGCTGGCTGCCAGCTTCCGTAGAGGTTGGGAGGGGGTCGGGATCCTGCAAAGATTCAAATGCAACAAGTCAGGATGACGTTCTTTCTTCATCTTCAAAGCCAGGACCAGAGCCTCTCTCGGAGCCCTCAGGCTACCACCCTTCTCTGCTGCCTCTACCCTCCTCTCTGCTTGGTCCCTGATCACACTGTGTGCTTCCAGGTGGAGCTCAGGGTGGTCTCTCCTGACCCCCTCCCCCCCACCGCCCCAAGCCATCTCTTCTTGTCTCCTTGTGCCCTTCCCATCACTGGTGTCTTGCCCAGAGAAGGAAACCAGCCAAGAGGCGGACCCAGACACCTGTCCTCTGGGAGCATGCTGTGGGCACTGCCCGGGAGTTCTTGGTCACCGGAACCCTGGGTAACCTTGGTCAAGTCTCTTTACCTCTCTGGGCTTTGTCTCCTCCTCTCAAAAATGAGGCACAGGAAGGCTACAGAAGCTGGATGGCTCTATAGCTCGAATGCTCTGAAGTTGCCACCTGACCATTGTGTTTGTTCCCCAAAATTGGAAAAGAGAAACCAAGCTCCCTTCTGTGTTTTACATTTAAAAAACCAGGTTCCAGGGAATTCACAGGAACTACACACTTTCACTGCCGAGGGTGCAGGTTCAATCCCTGGTCAAGGAACTAAGATCCCACAAGCCTCCCAGTGTGGCCAAAACAATAAAAAATTTAAAATAAAATAATAAATATTTTTAATAACAAACATAAAAAATCAGGTTCTGTCTGGGAAAATGGACTGGTATAGGCTGCCCTGTGCATGAGGACAGCACGGAGTACAGGTGACTTGGCCGCAATGGCCGCTTCTCCAGAGAGGTAAGCCTCTTGGCCTGAATGGAGTCAGGGGTCCGGGCATCCTGGGTGTGGAGCTGTGCCCGAGAAGAGGGTTGCTGACCTGCACAGGGCGAGTCACCTGGGAAGGCTCAGGCACAGCGCCCTTTCTCAGCCAGGCCCGGACACTCTCCAGACCCCACTGTGGCTTTCCCAGTAGGCAGAGGAGAGACTTACCATCTCTCTAGGGCTTATTGTGCTCTCAGGATCAGGCTGCAGGCCAGAGGGCCACACTCGCATCCATTCAACTTTCTTTGGATAAATACTGAGTGCCTTCTGCACGCCAGGCCCTGTCCTGGGTCCTGAGGAGACGGTGATAAACAGAACACCAAAGACCTTTACCCCTGTGGAGCCCGCATCCTCGTGAGGAGAGGCCAATAATAAATAAGAAACACAGTAAATGAATACATTCTGTTAGAAGGAGACACATGTATGGAAAAGAAAAAGTAGAGTGGTGTAAGGAAAGTGGGTGCTACGAGATGGAAAATTCCAAGGTTACGAAATCTCTGGGCTAAAAATGGTCGTGGAAGAGACTGGCGAGATGATCCCCAAAGCCGTCACCTCTCCCTGCAGAGGCGTGACTACACATTTCCCAGCCTCCCTTGCTGTTGGGTGTGGCCATGTGACTACGTTCCAGCCAATGGCATGTGAGCCTCTTTCACATTCCTGCCCTGAGCAAGCCTTGTTTTTGCTTTCCTCATCTGCCAGCTGAATGGAGAGAACGCTGAACGCTAAGGAAGACAGAGCCAAAAACAGTGGGCGTCCTTGAAAAGAGGCGACCCCCTTGCCCCACGTGATTAGACTTTGCATGAGGGATGAGGGGCTTCACCACAGGCTTGAAGACCAAGCAGGTGGTTTGCAAACCATCCCAGGCAGAGAAGAGAAGCCAGCGGCTTTTCAATTTTTTTTTTTAAGCTTTCTCAAAGACATGGCTCTATCCTTTCCTCATCTTCTCCCACCTATCCTGCTACTAATCCCCCACTCATCCATCCATCCATTTATTCACTCAACAAAGATTTATTGAGAAGCTATGCTATTCCAGGCACTGTTCTAGGCACTGGGGTTAGAGCAGTGAACAGCACAGACAAAAATCCCAGCCCTCAAGGGGCTTCCATTCTAGCAGGGCGAGAACAGACAATAAACAAAATAGTGAAAAGAGAGCTCTGTTACTAGACCCATTTTACAGATGAGCAGCCTGAGAAGCAGAAGTTAAGTAACTTAAGCTGATGCAATTTCTGTTTTATAAATTTTTTTACATTTATTTTTATTTATTTATTTTTTGTTATTTTGTGTTGGGTCTTCATTGTTGAGCGCAGGCTTTCTCTAGTTGCGGCGAGCGGGGGCTACTCTTCATTACAGCGCACGGGCTTCTCATTGCTGTGGCTTCTCTTGTTGCAGAGCATGGGCTCTAGGCACACGGGCTTCTGTAGTTGTGGCACGCGGGCTCAGTAGTTGTGGCTCGTGGGCTCTAGAGCACAGGCTCAGTAGTTGTGGCACACGGGCTTAGTTGCTCCGTTGCATGTGGGATCTTCCTGGGCCAGGGCTCGAGCCTGGGTCCTCTGCATTGGCAGGCAGATTCTTAACCACTGCACAACCAGGGAAGTCCTTATAAATTTATCTTATTTATTTATTTTTATTTTTGTCCGCGGGCTTTCTCTAGTTGCAGTGAGCCAGGGCTAATCTTTGTTGCAGTCTGCGGGCTTCTCATTGTGGTGGCTTCTCTTATTGTGGACAGAGCATGGGCCCTAGGCACGCCGGCTTCAGTAGTTGTGTCACGTGGGCTCAATAGTTGTGGCTCGCAAGCTCTAGAGCACAGGTTAAGTAGTTGTGACGCACGGGCTTAGCTACTCCACGGCATGTGGGATCTTCCCGGACCAGGGCTTGAACACATGTCCCCTGAATTGGCAGGCGGATTCTTAACCACTGCGCCACCGGGAAAGTCCCAGCTGATGTGATTTTTGACTGGATGTAATAAAAGGAGTGTACCTGAGAGGCTGGTGAAGATGAGCTTGATATCATTTCCCTTGGTGGGAATTTGGTTCCTCACAGTGGGGACTTAATTGCCTTTGCAAAGCCGTGGAGATCCTGAGGCTTGTGAGCCAATGATTTCCGTTCCACTCTGCCTCTTCGTAGCCATGTGACCTGGAGCATGTTTCTTACCCTTTCTGATTCCCCATTTCCTCACTTATAAAACATGGATAATAACATACTGACTTCCATGACAGATTGTTCAGTAATGGCCTCTGATGAATTATCTCTCCTTGTGTAAGTCCCCTCTCACATTGACTCTGGGCTTGGCTGTGGGACTTCCTCTGGCAATGGGACATCAGCAAACGTGACTCAGGCAAAGGCTTGAAAAATGCTGCACACTGGGGCTTGCTGTCCTGGAACTCTGCCATCCCCTGGAAGAAGCCCAAGTTGGCCTGCTGGAGACACCTGACCCGGTCAACAGTCAGCACCAACCTCCAGACATGTGAGCAAAGCCACGTTAAACCTCCTGAACCCATTTGTTCCCTTGGATGATTGCACGTGAGTGACCCCGGGCATGACCAGCAAAAGAACGGCCCAGCTGAGTCCAGTTCAAATTGCTGGCCTACCGAATTGCGAGCAAGTAAAATGGTCGTTCCTTTAAGCCACTCCATGTTAAGGTGGTTTGTTACACAGCGGTAGATAATGAATACAACAGCCTCAAGGTGTGTCTCCGAGGACTGAATGAGAAAATGTATGGAAAGCATTATATCTTGTTTGGCATGAAATAATAGCTCAGTCAAGTGTAGTCATTATTATTATATTATGGAGCCAAGTTTCTTTGCTTTGGGGACCCTCTCTGTTGGCCTTTCTAGTTACCCCAGTGTAAGGTGAATTGATATTGAGAATTCTGTGAGGTCACCTTAAGTCTGCCTGTGGTGAATGCAGATCAGGAGGTTAAGGGCTGCCTTGGGTGGACTTTAACCTGACTACTCTTTTTTTTTTTTTTTTTTTAACCTGACTACTCTTGAATGCAGGGAGAAAGGAATTTCAGACAGAGACCAGGTGGCCCCAATGGGCAGTTATATAAGGTTAAGTAACCAAGGTGGACAAATCTACTGTGGACTCTTGGGTCTTTTCTGGGGCCCCAGAGTTTGCCCTGAACTGTACTCTGGGGGGCTTCTTCCCTCCCTTTCACATGTTTTTTGAGCCTCTACAGTGTGCCAGGCCATAGGTGCCCAGGAGATAAGATAGACATCCATCTGCCATTCTAGACAGACAGTCAGCCCATAGCTAATGTTACCAGGTGGTGAGGCACCCTCTGAAGGAAAGTGAGTGGGGTAACAGGAGAGAGTGGTGGGGAGATGCAGTCAGGAAAGGCTCTCAAAGCAGATGCCGTTTGAAGGCCCCTCGGGAAGAGACATCCAGGAGAGAGAACAACCTGCACAAAGATCCTAAGATGAGAACGTCCTTGGTGTGTTGGATGTGGCTAGTGAGTGATGGAGACTCACAGGACATGAGGCCAGAGAGGTGGGCAGGGCCGCATTAGCCATGGTGAAGGCTTTGGGTTCTATTCCAATTAGTGGAAACTTCGGTGTTGTTTGTGTTTTCAAAAGCTCACGCAGACCCATTTTTAAAGAATGGAATCGGGAGAGGGAGTAAGAGAGGAAGCAGGAAGACCAATTAGAGGTGTAGCTGTGAACCGGTGGTGCCGTAGACCAGGGCTGCAGCAGTGAAGATGGGGAGGAGTGGCTGAATTCAAAACGTATTTTGAAGGTAGAGCCAGAGCCTGGCGGTGGAGCGAATGGGGGATGAAGGAAAGCAAGGCATAGAGGGTCACTTCTAGGTTTGCGGCCTGAGTAACTGATCACCCCTTTAACTGAGGCACAGACCAGGGCAGGGGCAGGGACAGGTTGGGGATCGGGTGAAGACAGAAGTTTTGTTTCAGATCTCCTCGAGTTACGATGCTAATAAACATCCAAACGGAGGGGCCAAGTGGGCAGCTGGATAAGCAAGACTATTTCCAAGAACGAGGCACTTAAGTTTGGAAGTGATGATTCTCGATGGCATTTCAAGCCATAATTCTGGATGAAATTACCTGGGAGAGGAGAGGAGTGAATGTAGACAGAGGCAGAGACCCCTCCGTGCTTGGTGGCTGAGCAGAGAAGAAGCCAAGGATGGAGACGGCATAGAAGTAGGAGCAAAGCCAGGAGAACGTGGTCTCCCTGTGTAGCAAAGGGGCCCTCTGCACCCCCAGAGCCCCACCCCAGGGAAAGCAGAAGGCCCCTCTCTTTGAGGAACCAGGCTTGCTACGGGAACGCCCCAAGCTCCACTGAGCTGCCCAGGGGCAGGAGGAAAACGCAGCTGCGTTTTTGCCACGTGTCTTACTGAACCTTTTGTCCTCTCCCTGGATGGCATTTAGGGTCATAAAAATCTTGGGTCAGATCTTGGTTCTGCCACTCTCTTGCTTGTTGAAGGACCCTGTGCCACAGATTTCATCTCTCAGAGCCTCAGTATCCTCATCTGTACAATGGGCAGCCCTCCTCCCCTACAGGGTAGCTGTGAGGATGGCAGGTGTGTCACAGCGCCCAGCACAAGACCTCACACTTGACAGGAACTCGTCAAACTCTGATGTCCCCCATTTCAAGGCTGCCCGATCTAGTCAATCACTTGGGATGTGTTTTATCTGAGACTGGCAGGGCCTAGAATACCCTCCCCCGCATCTTCCTCTGCAGGCCCCAGAACAAGCCCCCATACATGTGACACTTTAAAGATTTTACCTTTAATCACTATAGGGAAACAGAAGTGGACAGCATCTCTGAGCCATTGTTCCAGCTGTTCCCTCTTCTTGGAATACCCTTCCCTACTCAACTCACTGATGAACTACTTGTCCTTCAAGATCCAGCTGCAGTATCACCTCCTCTCTGGGGCTTTTCCTGCTGCCCCCACCCCCAGGCAGACAGACTCCTCCCCCTCCTCCCCTGTGTCCTTGCAGCCATGACCTGTGAGGGGAGGGAGACACCGCAGACATATCCTTGCTCACCTTGGTCAGAGATGCACAGAGGGTTGCCACAGAGGGTGCACCTTTGGGTCCAGCTCTCCTGCTGCCTCCCCCATGGGCCAGAGACCCCTGGAAGGGAATAGGATCTCATGATCTCAGAGGTGGGAACTCAGCCCTTTGGACTCCCCTGGATCATGTTAAAAATTAATCTGCAAGAAAGGATTTTCCCCTACAGGTTTCATAGGGAGCATGGTCCTGCCGACGCCTTGATTGCAGACTTCCAGGTTCCAGAACTATGAGATAATAAATTCTTGTTGTATTAAGCCACCAAGTTTGTGGTAATTTGTTACAGCAGCCCTAGGAAATGAATACACTGCCTAAGAGTCTAAATAAAATGCAAAAGAGAGGCTCTAATTAGAATCAAATACCCATCTTCCCCTGAAAGGCCTTGGTACTAATCCATCATGCCTCCCCTTGTCATTATTTCAATGCAAGACTCCTGGGTCCCCTTTCCCACACAGCTTCGTACATCTCCTTATTTGATTTTATCTCCCACCCTCCTGACTCCCAAAAAAAGAAAAAAAAATTAATCTGCAAGTGCCTGGCGCTACCCAGAGTAGGCCACTGTGCAGAGAGTTCCAGAAGAAGTTGTTTCTCCCCCACCAGCTCTGCCCTCACTCCTCTGTCCCTGGGCTCTGAGTAGGGAAAGGACTGGCCTGGGAGCTCCCCTGGGATGTTTGGAGCATGGGGACTATTTTTAGGTTAACTAAGGTGGTCAGGCTGGTTTCAAACTCGTTAGAAGGGCTGAGAAGCAGACTCTATTCCAGGAATAATCCCCAAACCTCATTGCAAAACTAGCCCTTCAGGGGAGCTTCTGCCACCACTGCTACCACTGCTGACTCAAGAATCTCACTGCCCTAGTCACAGTCAGGAAAGCTGCCAAGGTGGGAAGGAGCTGACACTCCTGTTAGCACCAAGAAGGTGGGAACTGGACTGGCCCTAGGGCTTCCTCCACACCTGCCTCGGAAGAACTGAAATGCCTCCACTGCAGCACACCCAGAAGAGCCATGTGTCTACCTCCTCCCAGTGATCAATTCTACTTTCCATTTCTGGTTTGTTTGCATCTTCCTGGCAGAAGCCAGGTGACATATGGAAATCCTAGCTGCAAGAGAGCCTGGTAATGTCTTCTCTAGCCTTCCAGCCTCTACAGTAGAAGTCATTATGAAGAGATGCTGAGCAGGGTCGGTCTTCAGTATTTGCCACAGTTCACTCCTTAGTTCCTCAACATCCATTTCCACCCTACTTTCCATGCTGAAACGTCCATAAAACAACCACAGCATGTTACTGCCCAAATTAATGCAAAGGTATCTCAAAAAAGAACATTCTTATCCTTTCCTTAGGAAAAAAAAAATCCAACGTCCCAGCAGTAACTGCACCCAGCTCCCACTCCGGGGAGCTTGAGTATGTTCATTTCTCGAACCTCAATCCCACAATATTCCATATTCTATAATCTATGCACTGAACTGTACAGTTTACCACTAACATTTGACCCTATACAAAATGGTAGAAGAAGAAAGAGAGACAATTAGCACCATCACTAAATATATGCATGGCGTAGCAAGGAAGGAAGAACATTTACATAAGTGATATAAGTCTCATTTCTGTTACTGGTCATGAGGCATTTATAACATCCTTCCTCTACTATCCATTCCATTTTTCCTTTGCCTTCAGCAAGCACTTCATGTGGTCAAAGGTTTTTACCTGGTGGGGTCACCTGAGCTTCATTCAGGAGGAAGCTGAGCCCATGGTTGTCCTACTCACACTGGGTTGCTGTCATCTTCCATTAATTTTAACCATTGGCCATGGAACTAGGAGACACCCCAGAGGGTTTCATGGGATCCAGAGACGCACTTCTTCCCCCTGTTCCCACTGTGCAGCAGCAAATATAATCCCCCCTTGATAACCAGAATCAGTCACTCTAGTCAACACGAAAGCACCCACCCACCCCCCTGTTCATCCAGGGCATGAAGAGTCTGAAACCGCCAGATGTCAGTCTCAATTTCCAAATCAATGGGACCTCGGTGGTGCTCTGGTGGAAACATTCTTCCTTTGCATACCAAGACCTCTAAACTAGCAGAGCCCAAGGCCTTGGGAAAGGGGAGCAAAAAATTTTTAAGTGATCCAGCCTAAGATTCCCTGACCCATGGATGCTGGAAAAGAGAGAAACATCAACTTGCATTGGTTGCTGAATCAGAGCATATGCCAACTTGGGCCAGCACTTAAGATTTGTACAAAGTTGTCTTCTAGCCAATACTAACCAAGTACCAGTAGGCCATGTCACCAACCCATAAAGCCAGATGATTCTGGTGATAAGAGTTTGTGGCAGCACCTGTGAATCTCATACTCATCCGCCAATTTCTTTACTTCTTTTGCTGAAAAATGTCTCTGGTCAGCAGCAATGCTATTTGGACTACCATGGTTATGAATAAGACATTCAGTAAATCCGCTAATGATGTTGCTGGCAAAAGCATGGCCAGGAGAGAATGCAAAACCATAGCTAGAATAAATGTTTATTCCAGTGAGGGCAAATCTATGCCACTTGCACAATGAAAGGAATCCAATGTAACCAACCTGCCACCAGATGGCAGGCCAGTCCTCTATGGGTCAGGTACCATAATGAAAGTTCAGAGCCACTGCTGTTGACGGTTGGACACACCTGTGGTCGGGAGACTAAAGCAGAAACTGCTAAAGTCCACCATGCTCTTCTTCCTTAATAAAATAGCCCTGATGTTATTCAGGTTATCAATGTACCCAACCAAAAAAAGTGTTTCCCAGTATCCTTTGCTACTATTAATGAGACCAAATAACTAAGTTATGGCTAATGAAGTGTAAGTGGAGGTGCACACTTTTTATTCTTCCACGATTCTTCCTTCCTGCTGCTTGGAATGAGTTTGTGAAGGCTAAAGCTCCAGCAGCAATCTTGAATCTTAAGATAAATTTGAAGATGGAAGCTACAACTAAGAAGGTGGAAACTGGATCCCTGATGACTATGGAGTCCTAGACTAAAAGAGAGATAAAATTGTATCTTAATTAAAAAATTATTATTTGGAGTTTTCTATAGTATAAGTCAAACTTCATTCTAGTTGATATTTATAGTAACTAAGACAGCAGGGCCACTCTTATTCAACATACTTTTGGAAGTCCTAGCCACAGCAATCAGAGAAGAAAAAGAAATAAAAGGAATACAAATGGGAAAAGAAGTAAAACTGTCACTGTTTCCAGATGACATGATACTATACATAGAAAATCCTAAAGATGCCACCAGAAAACTACTAGAACTAATCAATGAATTTGGTAAGGTTGCAGGATACAAACTTAATGCACAGAAATCTCTGGCATTCCTATACACCAACAATGAAAAATCAGAAAGAGAAATTAAGGAAACACTCCCATTTACCACTGCAACAAAAAGAATAAAATACCTAGGAATAAACCTGCTTAAGGAGGCGAAAGATATGTACTCAGAAAAGTATAAAATACTGATGAAAGAAATCAAAGATGACATAAACAGATGGAGAAATATACCATATTCTTGGATTGGAAGAATCAATATTGTGAAAATGACTATACTACACAAAGCAATCTACAGATTCAGTGCAATCCCTATAAAACTACCAATGGAATTATTCACAGAATTAGAACAAAAAATTTTACAATTCGTACGGAAACACAAAAGACCCCGAATAGCCTAGCCAAAGCAATCTTGAGAAAGAAAAATGGAGTTGGAAGGATCAGGCTCCCCGACTTCAAACTATGCCACAAAGCTACAGTAATCAGGACAGTATGGTACTGGCACAAAAACATAAATATAGATCAATGGTACAGGATAGAATACCCAGAGATAAACCCATGCACATATGGGCACCTAATTTATGACAAAGGAGGCAAGAACATACAGTGGAGAAAAGACAGCCTCTTGAATAAGTGGCGCTAGGAAAACTGGATGGCTATGGGTAAAAGAATGAAATTAGAGCACTCCCTAACACCATACACAAAAATAAACTCCAAATGGATTAAAGACTTAAATGTAAGACCAGACGCTATAAAACTTTTAGAGGAAAACATAGGAAAAACACTGTTCGCCGTAAACCACAGCAAGACCTTTTTTGACCCACCTCCTAGAGTAACAGAAATAAAAATAAACAAATGGGACTTAATTAAACTTAAAAGCTTTTGCACACCAAAGGAAACCATAAACAAGACAAAAAGACAGCCCTCAGAATGGGAGGAAATATTTCCAAATGAAACAACAGACAAAGGATTAATCTCCAAAATATACAAACAGCTCTTGGAGTTGAATATCAAAAAGACAAACAATCCAGTTAAAAAATGGGCAGAAGACCTAAATAGACATTTCACCAAGGAAGACATACAGATGACCAAGAGGCACATGAAAAGATGCTCAACATCACTAATTATTAGAGAAATGCAAGTCAAAACTACAATGTGATATCACCTCACAATGGTCAGAATGGCCATTATCAAAAAATCTAGAAACAATAAATGCTGGAAAGGGTGTGGTGAAAAGGGAACCCTCCTGCACTGTTGGTGGAAATGTAAATTGATACAACCACTATGGAAAACAGTTCCTTAAAGAACTAAAAATGGAACTACCATATGACCCAGCAATCCCACTACTGGGCATATACACTGAGAAAACCATAATTCAGAAAGAGAGATGTACCACAATGCTCACTGCAGCACTATTTACAACAGCCAGGACATGGAACCAACCTAAATGTCTATCAAGAGATGAATGGATAAAGAAGATGTGGCACATATATACAATGGAATATTCCTCAGCCATAAAAAGAAACGAAATTGAGCTATTTGTAGTGAGGTGGATGGACATAGAGTCTGTCATACAGAGTGAAGTAAGTCAGAAAGAGAAAAACAAATACTGTATGCTAACACATATATGGAATCTAAAAAAAAAAAAGTTTTACTGATAAACCTAGTTGCAGGGCAGGAATAAAGATATAAACATAGAGGATGGACTCGAGGACACAGGGTGGGAGGGGGAAGCTGGGGCGAAATGAGAATAGCATCGACATATACACACTACTGAATGTAAAATAGTTAGCTAGTGGGAAGCAGCCGCATAGCACAGGGAGATCAGCTCGGTGCTTTGTGATGACCTAGAGGGGTGGGATAGGGAGGGTGGGAGGGAGGCTCAAGAGGGAGGGGATATGGGGACATATGTATGCATGTGGCTGATTCACTTTGTTGTACAACAGAAACTAACACGGTATTGTGAAGCAATTATACTCCAATAAAGATCTATTAAAAAAAAAAAACGATGGTAGGGAAAATCTAAAATATAACAATAATTACAGTAAGTGTAAATGGATTGAAGTATCTGACCAAAAGACAGAGACTTTTAGAAGAAATATTTTTAAAGCCAATAATACGTCATTTATAACAGACTCACAACAAAGGAAGAAAAGATTAAAAAACGAGGCCAGGGTTCTTATTGTAGGGCCCATGGACTCTCACTGAGTCATTGGATAGAATTCAGGGAGTCCATGAACTTAGAAGTAAAAAAATATGCCTTTAATTTTACTAACTTCTGAGTAAAGTTTAGCCTTCCCATCATTTATAAAGGTAGACAACAAATCACAGAAATATTACAGTACCTGTGACTTTGTCACCAATGTAAATCATAAATATTTTCACATCACTTTATTGCAGTATTCCAAAATACATTTCACTCCTATCATGACTTCAAAATCACAGTAGTTATTAGGCTTACTGTTAGAGCTTGTTATTTAATGCATTAATTTAAAAGTACACAAATATTTTAACTATTCTGATAACTGTATTTCAATACAACTGGCTTGCTTTATAATTCTAAGCATTTAAAACATTATTTTGAAAAGAGTTTTATAGGGGAGTTCCCTGGTGGCCTAGTGGTTAGGATTCTGGGCTTTCACTACAGTGGCCCTAACCCTTTAAAAAAACACACACAACTAGTTTACTAAAACCGACTCAAGAAGCAATAGAAAACTCAAATAGCTCTACAATATTGAAAGAAATTCAATTGATAGTTTAAATTTTTTTCTTAAAAGAAAACATGAGGTTCAGGATGGTTTTACAAGAAAATTCTCCCAAAAAGTCAAATGGATTACTCCAACATTTTCCAAATTCCTTCAGAGGCCAGATAAGAAAGTTTTCAGTGGATATTGAAAACTTGATTATAAAATGCACAGAGAAGAGCAAAGGCTCAAGTGGCAGGCGGGGATGGGGGGAGGTGAGGGTATTTGGCCTCCAGAAATCAATACTTATTATAAAGTTATAATAAAGACAGGTATGGTATGGGTGTAGGAGTGAAAAAATTCACCAATGGAACATAATAGAGTCCAAAACAAGTCCCACTCACATATAGAGTTAGCTATGGGGACTTCCCTGGTGGCGCAGTGGTTAAGAATCCCCCTGCCAATGCAGGGGACACGGGTCTAGGAAGATCCCACATGCCACGGAGCAACTAAGCCCGTATGCCTCAACTACTGAAGCCCGCGCGCCTAGATCCCGTGCTCCACAAGAAGAGAAGCCACCGCAGTGAGAAGCCCCTGCACCGCTACGAAGAGTAGCCCCTGCTTGCTGCAACTAGAGAAAGCCCGCACACAGTAATGAAGACCCAACGCAGCCAAAAATAAGTAAATAAATAAATTTATTTAAAAAAAGAAGTGTTAGCTATGATCATGAGTAACTGTTTAGTGAACGAATAAGTGAGTGAATGGTATTTGAGCTCTAACATGGGGACTCTGGGTGGTTTTTCTCACTGAGCAAAGGCCTGGGGCGGAGGTTGGGGAGGCTTTGAGGACCTTGATAATCTCCATTGTCACTCAAAACATCTTCTTTGATATTCCTATTCTTTGATCTGGGCAATTAAGTTTTCTTAATTTTATGTGAAGTGGAGATTAAAGCATGTTTAGAAAATGCCATTAATATTGCTCATCTTGGGAATTCCCTGGTGGTCCAGTGGTTGGGACTTGGAGCTTTCACAGCCGGGGCCCCAGGTTCGATCCCTGGATGGGGAACTAAGATCCTGCAAGCCAAAAAAAAAAATGTTTTTATATACGTATTTATCTATAGTTGATCTATAACTTAGCTCTAACCAAGTTTCCAGGCCTACCCTCTCCTTCTATCCAGATGACCACCCCAAGCCCCCTCTATAAGGAATTCTAGAGCTACTGCTGGCTCTCAAGCTCCACACAGCTGGGTTTGTAATGGTCACTGTCCCCCTTTATGGCATGGGTAGGTAAAGAGCTTTGAAGGCGCCAAGGGCCATCAGTAGCCTGGAGGTCGTCCATGTCCTCTTGGTACCGTGGAGCCAAGGAGTCCAGCCCCTGGCCTGGGCAGGGCTGGGCTGAGCTGAGCTGGGGTGAGTCAAGACAGGGCAGGGGACAGATACAGGGTTGCTTAGTGAGGCCTCTTAACAGGCCTGGCAGGCCAGCAGGGCACCGTAAGTCTTTTCCCAATTGTGATGCTACTTGGCCACCGAAAGCTTTGGAATTATTCCCATGTCAAGTGGGTGCACATGGTCCCAGGACATCCTTTGCTTTCTTTCCTCGAGCCTTGGGGGAAGGGCTTTTGGGGTGCCTGGGCTGTACAGGGATAGAAGAGGCAGGAGAGCCCTCTCGCTGCTTCCTCCACCAGCCCTGCCTCAGATCCTGGAAACTGCTCTAGATGCCGAAGGTATAAATCCAGGAGGAGAGTGCAACAGAGTGGGAGGGAACCAGCTGCTTCTCTGAGGGCCAAATATGTGGAAAGGAGGTGTGGGGAATCTGAAGGAGGGAAGGGAGGGAAGGGGAAGGGGAGACTCTACAGTTGGGTGTTTGCCTGTGTCTCCACGTGGCTGAGAGCTCCAGGCTCAGGACACAAAGATGCTACACTGCAGAACCCAGAGATGTCAGCGTGCAGAGCATGGAGTTGCTGCTTCATTTCCCACCTCGCCTCCCTTTCCCTTTCCCCACACCACCCATTTAAGCCCTAAGAGAAGCTACAGATTCACTCCTGTTTGCTGCGGGTCTGGGGACATTCGGATGCCTCTGGATGCCCTAACTGGTATTCTGCCCTTCCTATGTAATCTTGGCCAGGTCACTTAATGACAAAAACACCATTTGCATGGAGTCACAAAGGATGCTTACATCATGACGTCATGGGATCCTCCAACCATGCTCACTGTAACAAATTGTATCTCATTCAATCCTCATTACAAATGCTACATGATACTGTTAGTGCACCCATTTTACAGATGAGAAAACTGAGGCTTAGAGAGGTGGTATTAACTTCCCAAAGTCATACAGCTAATAAATGGCAGAACTGGAATTCAAACTAGGGTCTACTAAACTCCAGAGCTCGAGCTGTTCTGTAATCCTAGAATTCAGGACAGAGATGGTCACTATCCCCACTGTACTGAGGAGGGAACTGACTCAGAAAGGCACGTCACCTGCCAACAGTTGTACATATGGGAAGTAGTGGAGCCAGGATGCAAACTCACTTCTTTTACCAGCAGCCCAATGTCTATTTTGCCAACAACAACAACAAAAAGTGAGGCGTCCTGAGTAGATGATCTCAGAGGTTCCCTCCAGCTGAGATCACAGTGGCACCCATCCCCTGACCCTCTCACCCATCAGTCTGTCAGCAGTGGGAGTGGTCCCCAAGGGAGAGTGTGAAGCACACGTGGACACAGTGGCATCCTTCCACACTGGGACACACACCACACCCTCTGTCCCCAAACCAAGGAGGGCTCCTCTCCCTCACCTGGCCCCGCCCAGCATCCCCAGAGGCACGCACCTGGGAGACTCTAGGCAGGGACACACCCCGGGGGAGGAGCTGCTGTCGCGGTGGGGCCCAGCCCACACTGGCTGGGAGCTCCCCTTCCGCTCCTCCGCGGGCCCCAGGGGACCGACATGGCCCAGAAGAGTCCCAGCCCCGCCCTGGAGCCCGAGCACGTCCAGCGGCTGCTGCTCTCCTGCCGGGAGGCCAAGAAGTCCGCCTACTGCCCCTACAGTCGCTTCCCCGTGGGGGCTGCCCTCCTCACCGGGGACGGGAGGATCTTCTCCGGTAAGGGCGGTGCCTTGGGGTCCCCCTCCGTGGCAGCCTGGGTGGGAGGCCAGAGGAGGACAAGAAGGAAGGGCGGAAGGAGGGGCACTCTCTCCCCTCTTCCCTGGGCCGCTCCTGTAACTCTGCCACTCACCCCTGCCCTGCTTGCTGTCCCAGACAGTGGGGATGAATATTCTGCTCCAATCCAGTGGCTTTCCGTTCTTGGAGGACTGGGAAGCTGAGGAGAGATGGGGAAGGAAGTGGGAAGGGGAAGCAGGAAAGGGATGCCATAAACTCAGAGCATCTGCAGTCCCTGAGCTGGGAGGGAGAAGGTTAACACTTTCTGAGCCCTCCTCTACGTCTGGCACCCTAAAAAGGCTTCCACTGCTACAGGCAAGTCCTCACCGCCCACGCGCTGAGCCAGGTGTTATGCCCATTTTTTCAATGAAGAAACTGAGGTCCGGAGGTGACATGACTTGCTCAAGGTCACACAGGTTGCTGTGACCAGTGCTAGGGTCCCTCAAGCCCTGCTTTCTTCCTGTCACCTACCATCCAGGGGGATGGCTGGGGGTGAAATCGAGGAACCCAGGGGTTACTCCTTAGTGGGGTGTGGGCCTTACAGAGGGTCTTAAGGGAAAGAAGGCAGTCAGAGTTTGGGTAAGCAGCCCTGAGTGCCGGCCTGGGGAGGGAGGGACAGGAATCTGAGTTGGCACTAACCTGCTCCTAAGCTCCTTCTCTTTGGTTTGTTGTTTTTATAGAAAAGCTCACTTGAACAGAAATTCAGACTTGTTTTTGCTAAGCTTAGGGACATCCTCTTTTAGGACAGTGGGGAACGGGGCGTGGAGGTGGCCGGGAAGCCGTGCCCCTCCCCCCTCCCATTCCCAGCACCGCCCTGCCCCCAGGGCAGATGAGAATTGGCCCAGAGTGATAGATGAGAAGCCCCAGCCCTGCTGCCAGGAAATCCCCCTTCCGCCTGGCCTGCGCAGCAGCTAAAGGACCGGGGCTCACTTGTGTGCCTCTCATTGGTAACCCCACCCACACCCACACCCCCAGCATTCCGGGGCCAGGTGTGAGCCCCTGCCTCCACCACTGCTCAGCTGCGAGTCTGGCTGGGAGCCACACCTCCCCCTCTATAGTGGCCCCTTGATGTTCATCTTATCTCTTGTCTTTTGTGGTTCTTTCTGGTTTCACGAGTCACCTGGGTCTTAAACATCTTTCAGCACCTTGAGTGTGTGCTACCATGTGAAAGGACCGTGACTCAACGTTATCCATCTAACCTTTCCAGTCTTTCAAGGCAGTTATTATATCGGCCCTTTGCAGAGAAGGAAACTGAGGCTCAGAGAGGTTAAATGCCCAAGATCACAAGCTGAGATGGGAACCCAGAGCTCCCCTGACTCCCAAGTTTGCTTTCCTGTGCGGAATAAAGAATCTCTGAGTGTCATGTGGAAATTCAGTCCTGGCCCGGGGGCTCAGATGAGCATTAAACATTAACCACCACCTCAAACAACGTTGCAATCCACACCAACCCCGTGTCTCAGGGCCTTGAACATGCAATCAGCCATTGATTCCTTCCAGCGCTTCCATGTCCCCTCCGGATGGTGTACAGAGAGGGGCCCTCCCCATCCTTGCACTGATTTATTCATTCAACAAATATTTGCCAAGCACCAATTACTGGGTAATGTACCAGGTGCTGGAGATACCACTGTGAGCAGAAATGACAGTCCCTGCCCCCCACGGGGGTCCCCTCCTCTTGCACAGGCCATGGCTCAAAGTGGGAGCCTCAACCAATGATTGTAGGAGAGAATGGATGAAGTGAGCAGAGGTGTGGCCTATTTAAAGGGCAGGGAAGGACCTGATGTCACCGGAAAAAGGGTCATGCGGTGGGCACGTATGGAGTTCTTATGCGATGGGGTGCAGGCCCTGGAGGAGTTAAAGGCTCCTGGGTTTGCATCCTGGCATTGCTGTTTCTCAGCTGTGTGACCCTGGGCAAGACCCTTCACCCTCCTGAGTCTCAGCTTGCACATCTGTAAACCGAAGATCACAATACCGGCCTTTCAGGACGGCTGTGGACAAAGCTGGTGTTTCTGGCCTGGCGGTCCTCCCTGATTGTTGGTGCCTGGGCTGCATTAGTCATTAAAGATGTTGAATTTCACCCCCGGTCGTGAGGCTTTAAACGAGCTAATGCCTTTAAAGGAGCTAAAGTGCTTAGCACAGTTTCTGGACCCAAATAAGAATATCACAAATGGCGGCTGCTTCTACTGTTAATGGGGTGGTGGTGATGACTTGGAGGCAGACTGCGGAGCACTTCTGAAGGCCAGGTAGAGACACTGAGATTTGATGAGGTAGCCAGTAGGGAGCCGAGAAGAGTAACAGGAAAGTGGGGTTTGAGGACACTGAGGCTGACAGGTACTCGAGGAAGACTGGGACAGAGGAAAGAGCGCAGGGGGACAGTGTCTGTCTTACTCACTGACAACACGTTGCCCGGCCGATAGTTTAGGTTCGTTGAATGCGTGAATGAGTGGTTTGGCCTAGGACAGCGGCAGACGGGACGAAGAAGAAGGAAAGATCTGAGAGGGATTATACAGGACTAATGGACTGGGTCTAGGGTGGGCAGTATTAGAATAAAGGAAAGGAACATGGTTCTAGGATTTCCAGCCATGGAGACCAGGGAAAGGATGAGACAGAGCTGGATTGTGCTGGGGACATGGTGGGCAGGGACCCACAGCCATATTAATAACTGCAATGGATTAAGCATTCTCTAAGCACTTCTATGAAAGATCTTTTGTAATCTCACAGCCACCACATGAGAGGAGACAATGAGTGTCACACGCATTAGTCAGAGCACTTTGAGTTGCCAACGCCAGAAACCAACCAGAACCACAATAGGCAAGGGTAGATCTTGCCTCAGGGACAGCTGGATCCAGGAACTCTAATGCCACCATGCTCTTCTTTAGCCTTCTGGATGCTGGTTTCTTTCTCTTATCCTAAAGGTGGGCTCTCTCCAGGCATCAGGGAACATGAGTGCAGGCATCCCTAGTTTACATTCTTACAGCCTTAAAAAGCAAAGAGGAAAGAACTCTTCCCCACTAGCTCGAGATGGAAAAATTCCAGGGAAGGGTTCTGATTGGTCCATCTCCAATCACATGCACATCCCTGGGCCAATCACGGTTGTCGTGATGGGGTAGCGTGATGGGGCCAGCTGATTCACACACATATTCCTTCTCAGTGCAGGGTGGGTGGGTCTATTACCACAAGAAGGACTGCGGAGGTGCCAAGCAGACCAAACCAAGAGCCAAACGCACATTTTATGAATGAGATAACTGAGGATCAGATTTTATCTGCTTCCAAATTCCTTGCTTTTTCTGCTGCCCCTCGCTGCATGGGGATATGTGGATACACAGAAGGGGGCAGAGAGAGTTGTGCTGAGGAGGGGGGACAGATGGAGGGCATTTACCAGAATCCCTGGATCTCCTTACTTAGAAGGAAAGGGAGGGTAGATGGCGGTGAGGCAGGACTTGGAGAGGAGGGACCTTGAACAACCAGAGGAAACCTGATAGGGCAGCAGGGAGTGAATTAGAGACGATTAGGAGGCAGAGAGGGCACAGCTGAACTTAGACACTGAGTTCACAACTCGTAGCGGGCCGAGTCTGCCCAGTTCTGTAACTGTCTCCAGCTGAACGAAACACCAGCCTCCGTGGAGTTTGCGCCCTCAGAGGCAGCTGGTGTTCTGTCCAATTCAAAAGCAAGTCTGAGAGCTTTGCTGTCACAATCTCATAATGATGATCTTATTTCTTCTATTACCCCTGACCCCGGCCAGGGCCTTGTGCCCCTCGCAGCTGGGCCACCAGGATGGTAGTTAATAACTACAACAATTACCTTCTGTCACTGCTGTGGGGAGAGTGACAGAGAGAGGAGGAGCTCACCGGAGAAGAAAGAGATGCTGGGGGAAGGGGCAGTGAGGACACAGAGAAAAGAGTTAAGATGGGACACAAGGGGGCTGGGGGGAACGAAGTCAGCCCGGGGCCCCCAGCCAGCGATGGTGGATTGCCGGGTGGGAGGGCGTGGAGGAGACTCATGGAGGACCACCCTGCAGGCATCACCCAAGGGATGGGGGAGTTTCTCTCCTTCAGCTCATGCTCTTGGGGTGGTGGTCTGTCTCTCCCTCTCTGCAGAGGGATTGCAGCACTCCATATGTTTCACTGACATTTGGCGGGGAGGCGGGGGAGCACTTTTCTGGATCACGTGTAATTAATTTGGGAGGAAAAAAAACATGTTAAAAAACAACAAAAAAAAACGTTTAAGGACATCCTGGTTAATTGCTCAATTCGGCTCGTCTTGGCTTAACCTTTAAACCTAATCCTTCATCTGTCTTCCCCTGACCAGCCCCTGATTCCCTCCCTGGGCTCCCTTTCTCCCCCAGGACCACCCTTTGGAGCTCTATATGGCCCCGCTCCACAGTGTTTGACCCAACGCAGGCTCCCAGCCCCACCCATAGCACTTCTAGGTGAGTCAAAGCAGGCTTCCCTAACCAGCTTCCTCTCCTTACAGCCCTGCCCACCCTCCACGCCTCGCTCCCGCTGTGCCCCCCACCCCAGCTTCTTCCACTGGTCCTCTGCACTGTCACTCGAAAGCAGCTTATTACAAAGGTGAGCTTCACTAAAATCCCGCGTCTCTATAGCTGAGTTGGAATAGGATCCATTCGTGACACTGCGTTGCACTTGAAGCAGAGGCAGGGACGTGGAGAGAGTGGAGCATTTCTTCAAGCACGCGAACGTGACAGTTCTCTAGTCCAGTGATTCCCACGTGTGGTCCCAGACCCACAGCCTCAGCACCTCCTGGGAACTTGTTAGAAGTGCCAGTTAACGGGCTCCAACCCAGAACTACTAAAGCAGGAGCTCCAGGGGTGGAGCTGGGAAATCTTTAAGAAACCCTCCAGAAGGTGCCGAGGCCCACTTGCTTGAGTGTGATGAACCCCCGCTCGAATCTTAAGATCCCTCGGAAGGCAGAGCGGACGCAGAGAGGGGGACATGCTCTCCGGCAGTGCTCTCTTCTCGGGGGGACTGGGTCCCAGTCACCTCCTTGTGAATTTCTTCCCTGGCTGATGTCTCGATGACATCTGACTCCAGCCCTGCCTTAAGCAACAAACCTCCTCAGAACATGGCCTCACTGAAATGCCACACAGAAAGACACTTCTTTGTATCTGTCATGTCAGGATGTGAGTTGACTCCCTGACCCCCACCTCAGATTTACGCTCTGTAAAATGGGGTTAGAATAGGATCTGCCTCACAGAGTTGTTAAAAAGGTTAACAATAGAATGCAGATGAAGTGTTCCACAAGTGCCTGGCAAAAAAAAGAGAGCAATAAAAGAAAAGATTAAAACAAAGCAATGAGTAATAATAGCACTACCATCATAGTATTATTTCTGGTCCAATCTTATAATTATGGATTTCTAACTTGGTGCCATCCCAGCCCGTCTCTCCTGTGTGTTTCAGAGTCAGTGAAGGGAACACAGGGAATGGAGTTGGCTTGCCTGTATACATGTCGTTTTGTGCTCTGGGCTTTAGGAAAGCAAAACAAAATTGTCTGGCCTTTCAGGATCAACAGTTTATGGGTTTCCTTCCTCCCTTCCTCCTCCTCTTTTTTTTTTTTTTTTTTTGTTTTTTTAGAAGCAAGACTCAGAAATTACACTTGAACTTGCTAGAGGCCCCACATACAGTTATTCCTTTGCATCTCAGAGATTTAGCACTAAAGTGAGAAATTCTACTCTTTCGATAATAAGTAACTGAGAGCCTCGCTGGCCTCACTGTTTTAGGCCCTGGGCACACTGGCTGTTCCAGGCCCTGGGCATACAGCAATGTACAATATAGACAAAGTCCCTGCCCTCAGGAATTTCTACTTGGGGGATAATGGGGGAATTAGATATTAAACACATTCATTTCAGGAAAGTGTGAAGTGTTAAAACAGGATAAATGGATTAAGAGGGTGGGAGGTGAGGGGGGAGGAAACAATTTTAGTTAGAGTGATCAGGGAAGACTTCTCCGAGGAGATGACGTTTGAGCAGAGACCTGGGTAGAGTGAGCCATGTGCTTATAGGGGGAGGAGAGTTCCAGGCAGTTAGAACAGCTGGTGCAAAGGCCCTGTGGCAGGTATATACTTGGGGAACAGCTGGAAAGCAAAAGGAGTTGAGGTCCAGGATGTAGGCAGGTTGGCACCAAATTACGAGGGCCTTGTAGTCATGGAAAGAATTTCAAAGTTGCCTGAAGGACAGAGACAGGGCCACTGTGACACCTTGTCTGGAAGGAACAGAAGCTCAGTCATACAGGCCTTCCACCACCAAAGCCTTGACTATCATGCAATTAAGAACAGCAGCTCCAGGGCTTCCCTGGTGGCGCAGTGGTTGAGAGTCCGCCTGCTGATGCAGGGGACACGGGTTCGTGCCCCGGTCGGGGAAGATCCCACATGCCGCAGAGCGGCTGGGCCTGTGAGCCATGGCCACTGAGCCTGCGTGTCCAGAGCCTGTGCTCCGCAACGGGAGAGGCCACAACAGTGAGAGGCCCACGAACCACAAAAAAAAAAAAAAAAAAAAAAACCCAGCAGCTCCAGCTGCTGAACACTTACTCTCCATGCCAGGCTTTGTGCTCATTGCTTTACACGCGCGATCTCAACTCATTCTCACTAGAGGCCTGCGAGGAAGGTGCTGTCATCTTCATTTTACAAATGAGCACCCTGAGCCTCAAGGAGGTTCAGTCCCTTTCCCAAATTCTCAGAGCCAGGAGGGCAAAGAACAAACTCTCCCTCTCCTTAAGTGGCCCGTTGAAGTTTTTACACACAGTGAAGGAAGAGTTCTCTGTATGAGGTCACTGTGAACTTCAAAAGCAGACACAGGCAATCATCCTGAGAGGCCGGGCCCTTTGCAGTCTGGCAATTTGCTTTAACATCACATCAGCACAACCCAAGATTTATGTGAATCACGTCTAATGGGAAAAGTGTCCCTGAGGCAGGGATGAGGCAGGGGTGGGAGGGTTGCTAGACGGGAAGTGGAGTGGGGAGCAGCTCTTCTGCTTCTGGGAGAGGCAGAAGTCAAATGCAGCAAGGTCACAGGTCGGCAAAGGTGGGAGGGGCAGGCAGGTCTGAGCAGGCAAGGGTATGTTTAAAGGAAGCCATTTCCAGCAGGCATCGGGAACCTGTCTGGGGAGACTAGGTAGGGAGCAAGAAAGACTCATTCATTTAACTTTCACTGACCTAGCAGAGAGCCTGAGCATTTAGGGGCCACTTATCCAGGCTACAGTAACTCACATGTGAATATGAACAAATGCTTTGCCAAAGTAGGCAGTCGATAAATATCAACCACTCCTTTCATGGTTGCAGCTCCCTGATGGCTCCCTGTCCTGTATCCCAGCTGTATTAACTGATCTCTGTAGGGTTGCAAATGATAGGAATGCTATTTTTTAAACTATTTTAGGCAAAAGGAGGCTGCATTGGTTCCTATAACTAAATGGTGGCAGAGCTGGAGTGTTTCTGGGCTTCAAGGGCAGCTGGCATCAGGAGGCCGGACTCTTTTCCCACCATCTCTCATCTGAGTGTCCATTTCGTTGCCTCCTATTGGTGTTCTCCATAAAGAAGGGAAACTAGCTGGGCCCAGGCCCAGCTCCTGGTGTTAGAGAGGGACTGATGGTTCCTCACGCAGGAGAACTCTGATTGGCCCAGTGTGGGTCAGGTGCTCAACTCTGATTGGCCCAGTGTGGGTCAGGTTTCACCCAACACTTCCACTCACATCCCATTGGCTCACCCTATAGGACTGCCCCAAGCTTCTAGGGGGGCTGGGAAACATAGTCTCCAGCTGGGTAGGCATGTGCCCAACTAAACTCCAATGGATTCTATTGAACACGGGGAACAATTAGTCTTTGCCACAAGACCCCCTGTGGCCTGTAAGTATCTGTACATCTTTCTTCCCACACGTAGGACCCACTTATAAACTTTCTGAGGGTGACAACCCAAAGTCCCCCCAGTCACTGCATTCCGCTCTAACAGCAGAATCCCTTGGTGGTGCAGAGCCCACCTTCTCAGGCCGGGTGTGGCCTTGCTAATCCAGTGGCCTGAAAACTAAAAATGAATCATCTGTCCCCCACTTCACACCCACTCTGGCCATACACAACGTGGAGCAGGAAAGGCTAACAGTCATCAAATCTCCCATTAGGAAAACAGAACACCTGTTGGCCACCAGTCCGTGCAGTTATCAGACCTGCTGGGCAAGAAGTGTGAAAACTCCCTGCCCCGGGGTACACCTTGCCTCCCCTTTCTGCCCTGGGGGTGACCCCCTTGTCCACGGCCCACTGGGGCCCCTGGCTTTGCCCTCTGGGAGCTTCTTCCTCGACCGCTATCCTCCTCAGCCTTACCTCTGAAGTGGGTGTCAGAGAGAACGCTCTCCTTGGGGGCACACAGCTCTCTCAACTTACTCCTGATGGTGGAGTCTTGGGGGCCCCAGATTTCTTTAGGAGTTGAACAATCACAGGCTTTTGTAGGCCAGACTTTTGGGTTCTCTGGCTATCCAAATCTATCAAAAACTTAGAAACCTTCTGGTCTGTTTGCTTCCACTTTCATACAGGAGTAGCACACCCAAAGAATCCTTTCTGTGCAATAGTTCTTAAGCTCGCCAGCTCCCTTCTTTACTAACTGGCTTCCCTGCCCAGCCCAGCCCTGCTGCCTCATTTTAATGGTGGCTACCTTGAGGCACCTGAAACAATGACTGGGTGGAAATGACAGCCTTAATCAGATCTTTGCCACAGGGCTGATTCACATTGCTAGGTAGAAAAGTCCTAGGTAGAAAAGTGTGTACCATGGTTTGCCTTCCAGGTTATTGCAGGGTGGGGTTTTACCAAATACTCTGCCACAGAGTAGCAAGGGCCATCTGCTTTCCATCTTGCCACATCTGTATTTTCTTTCACATTGCCCAACTGCTAAGTCAAGGCCACATATTTTTGATTTTTCTTTTTTTTTTTTTTTGGTCAAAGCTACATCTTATTTTTAGCACAAATTTCTGTTTTGGTTAGATACAGGTTAAATTACTGTAACAAAAATATCCCAAGGGCTTCCCTGGTGGCGCAGTGGTTGAGAATCTGCCTGCCAATGCAGGGGACATGGGTTCGAGCCCTGGTCTGGGAAGATCCCACATGCTGTGGAGCAACTAGCCCCGTGAGCCACAATTACTGAGCCTGTGCGTCTGGAGCCTGTGCTCCGCAACAAGAGAGGCCGCGATAGTGAGAGGCCCGCGCACCGCGATGAGTGGCCCCCACTTGCCGCAACTAGAGAAAGCCCTCGCACAGAAACGAAGAGCCAACACAGCCATAAATAAATAAATAAATAAAAATTTTAAAAAATATCCCAAAATACAATGACTCATACCTGACAGAATTCTCTTTTTCTCTCACATGATGATTCAGAGTAGGCAGCTGGTGCAGGGCAAGTAGGCAACTCAGCTCTGTTCCAGGAGTTGGCCAGGGTCCCAGGTTCCTTCTGTGCTGTTGCTTCTCCATCCCTGTGAATATAAAGCGCGTGGTCAAAGGTGTCCCACCCCAACCCAGCCTATGGAGGGGAAAAGAAAGGAAGTAAAGGGCAAGCAGTCTCTTTACAAAAGATGTGATCCAGAAGTTTCCTACCTCACTTTGGGCCACATCCCATTAGCCAAAACTTAGTCACATGGCCGTACTCTGCTGCAAGGGAGGCTGGGAAATATAGTCTCTGAGTGGCCATGTGATCAGCCATATGGGAATGGGAATCACTTGTATTACTTAAAGGAAGAAGGAGAAAATGAATACTGGGGAACAACGAATATCCTGCCTCAGGGAGAAGGCAAGCTATGAAGAGTGACATACTGAATATGACAGCCTGATGGTCAAGGGAAAGCCCAGCTCCTGTGGCCATTGGTTCATGGCCTCACCTCCCTGAAAATGCGGAGTCTGTTAGTCAGCCAATCTGGCTATGCCAGTGCTTTGTTACCTGGGAGCAGCCCTTGCCCATTGCCCCCAGGAACACTCCAGAGAACACCCCTGGGGTGGAATCCCTTTGTGCAATCACAAACATCTTTTGCAAAGCTTGAGAGCTTTTGTTTGTTAGTTTGTTGGTTTTGACAGTTTTGTTTTGCAATACAACTCGCAGAGAACCCTGGTTGAACCCTGGCAGCTGGTATCCACACCAAAACTTTTGGAGACTTCCCTGGCGGTTGGTCCAGTGGTTAAGACTCCACGCTTCCACTGCAGGGGCCACAAGTTCAATCCCTGGTCGGGGAATCACGATCCCACATGCCGTGCCACGCTGCATGGCCAAAAATTATTTTAAAAAAAATTTTTTTACTCAGGTGCAATCTTTGAATCAGGATCACCACCGCACCCCACCCTGTGGCTTCTGTCTCTGAGACCCAGGGTGGGGGGCTCTGCTCATCTTCTTAAGCCTTGGCATCTCCCTTGGCCCTGACCTGACCTCTGGTGGGGAGATGAGGCTGAGTTAATCTGCCCTGTGATGCTGCCCCTGCTTCCAGGCTGTGCTTCGAAATGCAGGCATCAGATAAGTGATGAGAGTGGGAGGTTCTTGGGAAAAACCACTGCACCAGTGGGTCACGGAGTCTCCCAACGCTTCTGGTCAAGTTGCCCTCTCCTTGCCCGCACCTTGTTCCTAGTAGCGGGTCCCTCCCAGCACTGGAATGGGGTAAGCCTCTTACTCTACATATGCAACAGGAAGTGGCTCTGCTGCAAATAGCACTGGTCTCTCCTCTCTTCTCAGGGTGCAACATAGAAAATGCCTGCTACCCACTGGGCGTCTGTGCTGAACGAACCGCCATCCAGAAGGCCATCTCAGAAGGGTACAAAGAGTTCAGGGCAATTGCTATCTCCAGGTGAGTGGGAAAGGCTGCTCACAGCAATATTCATTCATCTATTCAGCCAACATCCACCACACACCAGTTATTCATCCATCCATTCATTCATCTAACATGTGCTTATACTGCGCTTCCTATGGTGTGGGGCACTCTAGGGCTGGGCTGAGTGCTGAGGGTAGAAGATAAATAAGAAATGGACTCTGCCCTTGGTGAGCCTGAAGAGCAGGTAAACAAGCAAGACAACTCTAAGACAAAGGCAGGCGCGCTCTTGTTCTAATAATAGCGCAAAACACAACAGAATCCCTATAAGATACAATAGAAAGGCAGCAAAGAAACAAAGCTAGAGGGACCTAAAAATCACCTGGTATAGACTTGCCTGGCCACTATACCCATTTTACAGTTGAAGAAACTGAGACCCAGAGATGGTGAGCAACCTTCCTAGGAATTAGTGGCGAAGCCGAGACAGATACATATCTAGAGCCTGACTCCAGGGCTCATTCCACTGTGCCATGCTGTGCCAGGAAAGGAAACCTTCTTCCCTGCTCTCCTTGAGCTGATACTGAGATCCGTCCTTCACTGTACCAGCTCCTTCACTTGGCATCAATCACCTCTAGGTGCAAGAACCAGGATAAAAGGACAAGCTGGTGGGGTGACACCCAGGCAAACCCAGGCTATGGTCTAAACTGATGAGATTCCAGCCCAGGTTCTGGCTGAACAAGAGCACTTATTAACTCTCTCTCCAGGCCCCAGGCATAATTATCCAAGCTCCCACGTGTGTGCCCTCAAAGGGAATTCGTTGAGTTCTTACTGGCCCTGGACCCAGACTCAGTGGCTTCAGGATTCAAAGCATGTGAATGGGCTCTTTTATTAATTTGGACCCCATTATGCTTCTGATTTAATGACGAATTGCTTCTCTGTGTACTGTTGCATTGTCTATGAGAGTTCTCGTAGCAAGATAACGGTGCAAGGAAAATAACTTGGGAAGTTTTGAATCCACCCGGAAAGAGACTGCAAGGCTGACCAAGTGTTGGTCTTTAGGGACATCCGGGTGCATGGGTCACGGACTAGGTGTGAATGATCTCTTCATTGTGGTGGAGATGCAGGACCTTTCTGGCGGAAATGTAGGGGCTGAGAGCAAGGCCTATGGCGTCTGTGTGACAGAAACCAGCCCCAATTTCTTTTTTTTTTTAATATTTATTTATTTATGTATTTTTATTTGGTTGAGCCGGGTCTTAGTTGCGGCAGGTGGGCCCCTTAGTTGTAGCGTGCGAACTCTTAGTTGTGGCATGCGTGTGGGATCTAGTTCCCTGACCAGGGATCGAACCCAGGCCCCCTGCATTGAGAGAGTGGAGTTTTAACCATTGTGACACCAGGGAAGTCCCCCCATTTCTTTTATAAGATCCTAAATTTGGCCTCAGTCTGGCCCCCAAGGTGGTCCGCATTATTGAAGGTTTTCTTCCCTGAGTAACGGAAGTGAAGGATGCACTTCTGGAGAAGGGCCCCAGCTTCCAAGAGCTCTCCCTGTGACCAAGGTCTGTCCTGGCTTCCCTCCGGCTTTGGGAGGAATAAATGAGGCCGCCCTGGGGACATTTTGTGCGGACGAACAGAGATCAGGATGTGAATTACACTTTATAAAAAGAGGGTGGGGGTAACTCAATTTCAAAGCTGATCCAAGAAAATAATGATATTCTGGGGAAAAGGAGGCCAAAGTCAACAAAAGGATAATGGCAAGGTGGCCCTGCTCTGTTTAGAATGTTCCAGATGAAAGGCGTTTTCTCTTGGTCATTATCTACTCTTAAAAAGCATGACTGAGTTTCGTTAGTGATGATTAGCAAATGTCCTTGTTTACACAAAAAACGCATTTTTCCAGCACCCAACTGCTCCTCTCCAGGTACTCAGCCTGCGCCAGCATTCCCGAGCCAGAAAAGCAGTCATTACTGCACTAATGATTTGTTAAATTGAGAGTGTGGATTTAGAGGGTGAATGGGAGGTGCCAGCTCCCTTGTTAACAATGATGAGTGTGAATAGTCTCAGAGAGCTCCCTCGAGATCTGTGAAGTGGAAAGTGCACAGCTCAGGTGGGATTTTGCTGACAGAGAGATAAGCTTGCCCCACTGGGGTCCTAGCTGTCATCATCAAAGTCGATAGGTTTCCAGCCTGTCAAGTCTGATAAGCTGGCCTCAGTGTGTGACTGAGGTCAGCACAAACCACAGGAAACTGTCAACACCCGGCACAAGGTGGAAGAGGCAAAGGGCAGCCGAGAGGGAGAAAGGCGAAGGGAGGAGAAAAGGTCCCCGTGCACCCAGGACCTTCTGGGGTGCTTCTTCTCCCGAGCTTTTCATTCTTTCTCTTGGCTGGAATGTTGAGTAATGCTTAGGATCCCAGGCTCCCGGGTTAGTGAGACCTGGTTTCAAATCCTTCTCCACTACTGACCTTGGGCACATTGCTTCAGCAATCTGAGCCCAGCTCTTCTTCTGTAAAGTGGAGGAGAGTGATGCCTACCCATTGGGCTGTTGGGAGGACTCGGGGTGTGCAATAAATTAAAACTATTGTTTTAACATTATCATTATTACTTCTGCAAGCTGCAGAACTACCAAAGGCAGAGTAGACAGATCCTGGGTTCAAATCCTGGTTACCAGCCCTGTGACCTTGGGCAGGTCACTTCACCTTTCATGACCTTTAACATGTAGATGGTAAGAGTACCTACATAGTTCCTGTCTTATAAGGTTATAAGGGGTTAAACGAGTTAATATACATATGGCCCTTAGCACAGTGCCCGGCCCAGAGAAGTGCAGTGTAAGTGTGAGCCATTATTATTGGGCTGTCCCCCAGTTCTCAGAGCTCTGCTGCCAGGATGTACCATCTTGTGACTTTTGGTGGTTGAACCCGAGACCACATCCAACATTCCAGTGGAATGCATGTTCATACCCCACATTGAAAACCCCAATGCAGGTCACCCTCTCCAAGGGGCTGTCCCTTGGGCAGTTAGCCATGCATGTCACAAGATTGGGAAAGGAAATGGTGAGCTTGGTAGGGGCCAGATCATACAGGGCCTTCTAGGCCGTGGAAGGGAGGCTGAATTTCACTTAGAATACCTCTCCCGTAACCCTAACCACAGTCTGCCTGTAGTTATGACATTGGCACACAGATTTTATCTCCCTTCCAGACAGCAAGGTCCTTGAAGTCAGGGATTCTCTGATTGGTCTTTGTTGCTCCCTCCCATGCTTGCCTATCACAGAGCAAACTCTGAGCCAACATGTGTGCAATGAAATAAAAAATAACAGAGTCCAGCCTCCAAAGAGCTTATGAGAGGCTCTGGCTGCAACATCGGTCACCTGGAAACCAGATGGGTAAATCTGGCTCAGGGTGCATCCTGGGCAGGGGTCCCCGCCCCCTCACGTTCCCATGGGATCACTCTGAAGCTGAGAGTGTGCTCAGAGAGGACCCACCTTTCCATGAGCAGGAGCTTCCACATGTAAAAGGGAGTTGTCATGGCGATTAAATAAAATAGCACCCCTCCACTCTCTCTCCCCTCAGCTGCTTTATTCAATGCATAGCATCTGTCTCTGTCTCCACTTGATACATGGTTGACTGGTTGGTTGATTGGTTGGTTGGTTATCTGGCTCATCTCACGAGTCAAAACCTCCTGAGAACAGTGAATTTTGCCTGGCTTGTTCACTGCTGTATCCCCAGCACTGACAGTGCCTGGCACATAGTAGGTGCTCAATAAATAAATGTCCGTCGATTAACATGTGATAATGACTATAAAGTACTTCGGAGGATGCCTGGCACATTCTAGGCACCTATTAAACAATATGATAATTATTGTTAATACACAATAAGGCACATTAATTATACAATAGTGCATAAAGCACACAGTATGTAATAAAACTGTATATGACAAGGTACTAAAATTATGACAGAGCTTATATATGTGAAGGAAGAGTGTCAGTGATTAGCAGAGGCAATAACAATGTGTGTATAGCATTCTAAAGTTTACCAAGGCCTTTGCACACCTGATCTCATTTTATCTTCTAAGCATTCCTACAAAGTGAATGACATTATTCCCCACATTTTATAGGCAAAGAAATGACCCTTGCATGGGTTAAAATGACTTGGTCAAAGTCACACGTAGTTAGCAAAAGGAAGAGCTGATCAAGAACCAAATTTTAAGTCCTGTAATTGTCCAGAGGTATCACAGAGCTGTGGGTCTCAGAAGAGCAAGGGTGATGGTGGCCACTGGCTTAACCTCTGGTGCTTCGTCAGGCTTGGAGACTCTTACAGTTTACTCTTTCTTTAAACACCGTCCTTTGTCCTGCTCAGGGCTGGAGGACTGCCTTCAGGTACCTTCACTCTCAGAGACAACCCCTTGGCTGTAGGCTTCTCTTCTCTGACTTTCTCCGATGCAGGGAACCCAGTTTTCTCATTGACTCACATATGTCTCAGGGCCTTTGCACATACTACATCCCTTGCCTGCAACACAGAAAACCCCAGAGCTTCAGAGTAGCACTCTGTTACTTCATCTCACTGAATATATGTTCTTGAAGGTAAAATGGTCATTCTGACACTCAGGTTATACTGAGAATTAAATGAGATAATGTCTATCGAGTGCCTGGTAAAGAGCTTGGGGCAGAGCAGGTGCTCACTAATGGTGACGTATGAACTCTACACTTCCTCCAAGGACCGGGCCAAATGCCACCTCCACCATAAAATATTCTCTCTCCCTCCCTAGTCAGGGAGGGTCTCCTAGTTACCATGCATTCTTACTGCATTTTGTTTGAAATGATAACTCATCTAGTTTTCTATGTCACCCACTGGGCTGAGCAATCTGCTGAAGGCCAGAGACAAATTCTCCTTAACCTTTGTGTCCCTGGGGCGTTGGTGAGAGTAAGCGCTCACTAAACGTTTACTGAACTCACTGATGAAAGTAATGGTCCTGCCCATGGCCTTGCCTCTTGCAAGTGCGGACAGCTCTGTGCGCTTCTTCTCAGCCTCTAGGACGCAGCACACCTGTGAACCAGGGACTGCCTGGTGGGATTTGACTTAATCTGGAGGCGGGCAGGACTTGGGGCCTGAATTTTAGCAATTGTCCTCTGGCCTCCGAAGAGACTGATCCGTGTTTGATTCTCTGCTTCCGCAGTGACTTGCAAGATGATTTTATCTCCCCATGTGGGGCCTGCCGGCAGGTCATGAGAGAGGTAAGCAGCTTCCCTTTCCTTCTGGAACGGATGCCTCCCTGCTCTTCCCCGGGCCTTGGGAGCTGAGCCAAGCTGCCAGTGAGGAGACACAGCAACTGTCCTGGTTGCTGAGCTGGCTGATTCCTAAGGCCTTCCCAAGCTTGCGTGAATCACTGGAAATTATTCTTTCATTCAACAAATACTTACTGAGTGTCTGCTCTGTGCTGGGCATTGACCTTGCTCTGGGGAGACAGCAGTGAAAAGGCAGGCCAGGCCCGGCACTCACAGACTTTATAGTCTAGTGCAGGAGACAGACAAACAAGGAGCAAAATAAATCAACAGTAGAGTTGCTGAGAGGGACGAGGGCTACAGAGAAAAGAATGCAGAGAAAAGGAGTCGAGAGTGACAGAAGGGGCAGCTGACTCTAGGTCAGTGTCAGAGCAGCAAACTACAGCCCAGGGGCAAATCCAGACTGCTGCTTGTTATTGTAAATAAAGTTTTATTGGCACGCAGGCATGCCCACTCACTCACACGTTGTCTCTGGCTGCTTTGCTCCTACCACGGGAGAGATGAGGAGTTACAACATGGACCTTATGGCCCGCAAGGCCTAAACTGTTGACTACCTGGCCCTTTATGGAAAAAAGTTTGCCAACCCCCTGCTTTAGATGGCCAGGAAGGGCCTCTCTTGGAAGACGGCATTTGAGCAGAGATATAAATAATGAGAAAAGATGAGGCAGACCAAGGCCTAGAGATTTCCAGGCAGAGGAAGCAGCAAGTTTAACGCCCATATACTTGGTGAGTTGGATGAGTCGTATGAAGGACAAAGAGGCTAGAACACGGGGGCAGGGGTTGGGGTGCGTGGTGATAGGAGGTGAAGTCAGAGGGGTGGGCAGGGGCCAATCATGCAGTAGGCCATGAATGGAGGTACGTTTTATTCCAAGAATAAAGAGAACTGAATCGTACACTTAAAAATGGTTAAAATGATTTTACGACATTGAAACAAAAGTTGGGGGAAGAAAAGAATAAAGGGAATTCACTGGTTGTTTTTAAGAGGGAACTTAAAGGATCTGATGTACTTTTTACAAAGATCTTCTTGGTGGAAGACTTCAGTTTCTTCAATCCTAAAAACAAAGGGGTGGATCTGGCCGTGGCTTCTGAATCTGGGCTCAGTGAAGTTTTTGATATGTAAACGTACATTGGGGGAGGGGGGATGTCCGTGGCTTTGGTGGACTCGCAAAGGGGCCTGTGTCCTCCAGAGTCCCCAGAGGCTAAAGCCACCAGTTTAAAGAATCCCCACGCCCTTGGGCTCTGATGTGACGTCATTGGCCCCTGTAAATACAGCATCTCATGTAATCTCCACCCCCCAGCTGGAGAGACGTGTGGGTCATTATCCCCATTTCTCAGGGAAGTGAAATGACCTGCTGAAGGACATGCAGCCGGTCAGTGGCGAGCTGGCATTCACCGCAGTTCAGGCTGACTGCAAAGCCCACACTCCCCGCGGAAGCCTCCCTGCCTTTATGGTCCTATAAATGGAACAAATTATTTTCGGCCCCAGTGGAGATATAATGATGCCTTGCAGCGTAGGACCTGCTTATTCCATGGGGGCTTCTGCTCTGGGAACTGTCTGAAATGCGGGGAAGTGGGGCTTCCTTCAGTTTTGCTTTTGTGCCTTGGGGGTTTCAAAGCATCTCTCGAACATGCAAACATCTCCGTCCTCCTTCTGCTTCTTGCCAGGACTGCAAATCAGGCACAATTAGCAGAACTCATGTCCCAAATCCAGATGAAAAATGCCACCACGAAGGCACTGAATTCACAATAGGCACTTCATCTCCCATTAGAGGGGCACAAATGGCTGCCCAGCACCACGGCATGTCCAAGGCCACATAAGGAAAGCACACCAGAATGCCAGCTCCCTGACTCCCGAGGCCCTGCCTCAGTCTAATTGCTCATTGCTGTTTTCTCCAGACAGATTAGATGATGGCAGATGAGAGAATGGGGAATGGAAAAGCTGAAGGAGGGAGAGGCAAAACTGAAACCAAGATGCAAAGAATAAGAGCTGAAGCTTGGGGGCCAGGGCCCTGGTGCTTAAACTCACCTCCACTCAAACTCACACCCATGCCCTCAGGCAGAGCCCGCCAAGCAGAAAAATTTCCTTCCTTAAAACATTAATTTTAAAAAGCCAGAAAAGGGAAAGAAATTGGGTCATTTGTAGAGACATGGATGGATCTAGAGACTGTCATAGAGTGAAGTAAGTCAGAAAGAGAAAAACAAATATCGTATATTAACGCATATATGTGGAACCTAGAAATATGGTACAGATGAACCGGCTTGCAGGGCAGAAATAGAGACACAGATGTAGAGAACAAACGTATGGACACCAAGGGGGGAAAATGGTGGGGGTGGTTGGGGTGGGGGGGATGAATTGGGAGATTGGGACTGACATGTATACACTAATATGTATAAAATGGATAACTAATAAGAACCTGCTGTATAAAAAATAAATAGAATTAAACTTTAAAAAGATAATAATAAAGTAAAATAAAATAAAAAGCCAGAGACGGATTGTGCCTGGTGATAAGTTGGTGATTCAGACTGAGGCGTGAACAGCAGGCGGCAAAGCTGAGCGGTCACTAGGAAGCACAGGTCATCAGTAGGAATGGCTTCCATTGATGGAGTATTTACTACGCGCCAGACACTGCTTGCAGGCACCTCCAGGACTCAGCACTGGCCAGGCAGAGCCTCGGGCTGTTGACTCCAACTCCAGGACTCTCTCCATTACACCACAGCTGATTTAACTCTCCACCTAGGACACCTATCTTCCTGCCTAATAAGTCTTTTGTCTCTAAAACCACTTCACAGATCAAGACACACACAGAGACCCAAAGAGTTTAACCATTTGCCCCACGTCACACAGCCAGCATGTAAGAGAAAGATGGGGACAGAGATTTGGGCTAAAACTCTGCTTTCCTGACGTTACCCTGCAAAACCTCAGTTTCCTCATCAGTAAAATGGGGATAGTATCCCCCTCCCTCAAAGGGTAGATGGCGAAATCCTGCATGTTCCATGTCGGGTGTGGGGTGAGGCAGGCACGCCGCCTCTCCTGGCTGTCAGGACTTACGGAGAGGCTCTAAGGGAAGCGGATATTAGTTGTTCTTTTTCACAGCAGGAGGGGATCTGGCCCCAGGGGTTAGATATTGTTCTTGTAAAGCCCTGGGTGAGTCCTTAATCAGAGAACGGAGCATTGATCCGCCCTTTAGCAAGGTGCAAGCACTGTGCTAACTGCTTAATTTGCCATCTTTCACGGGCTCCTCCCTCAAGCTCTATGCACCAGGTATGATTATTGTCATTCCCATTTTACAGGTGAGAACACCGAGGTACAGAGACGCATGTTAGACAGTAAGAGATAGAGCCAGATTCAAACCCAGGTCAGCCCTCAGCCCTCACCCCTTGGCCACACTGCTTCCCTCACACTGGCTTTGTCTCTTCCAGTTTGGCACTGACTGGGCTGTCTACATGACCAAGCCGGATGGCACGTACATTGTCAGGACAGTCCAGGAGCTGCTGCCTGCCTCCTTTGGGCCCGAGGACCTGCAGAAGATCCAGTGAGGGACGGGGAACACCCACCGCCTGGGAGACCCTGGGTTCCCACACGTGCTTAAGGGGACAGCCACCCAGAGAACTTCATGAAGATGTACTCACAGACCTGGGGACGCCTGCCTAGTGGTCCCCAACCCCACAGGTGCTGGGCAGAGATGACTTTTCCAAATTACACTCAAGCAGTGGGGTTTCTACTGAAGTGATACAGGGTTTCCCTCCAGCCTGGGCCTACAGCCCCTCCTTGCAACCCTCCTTGTCCTCCCTAGGACTCAGAGCGCCCCCGTCCCTCTCTTCCGTCCTGCCAAGTCTGTGCTGTCCTGCTTGGTTCTATCCTATCTAAGGTTCTATCCTGCTCTGAGCGACTTTTCTAATTATAAACATTACAGAACATACTGATTCGGGAGAGCACGTTTTGCTGTCTCAATCCTTGCTGTAGCTCTTAGGAGGGGCAGGGTGATTCGTCTTTATAGAAGGACCTGGATTCTTTCTTCTGGGAGAGGAAACAGGCACCTTGGACCTGTGTAGCTGGTGTAGAGAGCTGAGTTTTTAGGCTTCCTGCCCCTGCCTTCTCCAGATGGGAGGCCGCTGGGCTGGATCTTACTGCCAACGGCCGTTTCTAGAGTCGTTCTGGGCTCAGTTAGACCCGGGCACTGGATGCTGTCACCCCCAAGTATAAAGGGGGAGGCGTGAGTTTGTCTAGACAGCAGAGCAAATGTCTCTATGAGGACATACTCTGTGTCAAGTACTTTTGCGTGGATTATTTTGTATTTAAAGTACTTGACAACTCGGCGAAGTAGCTATCTCCCCCTTCTTACAGATGAGGGCCTTGGTTGAGTAACTTGCTTTAGGACTGCAGCAAAATTCAAACCAGAATCCAGGTCCTGTAACTCCCACTATGGTCTAGAAACAGTGCCTGCTCCTTGCCACCCGCTGGGATGTGGCAGATCTGGAATTGGAACCAGGTCTGTCTGACTGAGTGTTTTTCCCATTCTCCCACAGCTGATGTCTGGCTGCCCTTATTTACTGAGTCTCTTTTATATGCCAAATACTGCAGAGGGAAAGATGTATAAGAAACAGTCTCTGCCCTTGAGAAACTTGCCGTCTGATGGGGAGAGAGAGGTGTAAACAGGACTAATGCACAGAAATACACACTGTGGTCCAGGCGGGTACCAAGTGCAGGGTAGGCATAGTTGCGGGGGGCATGCTGCCTTCTGGGGAGTGAGGAGGGTCAGGGAGGGGACTGTCTGTTGGTACAATTAGGGAGGTGAGGACTGAATAAGGGAAGGAGCTAGGCTGGCCCTGTAAAGGGGGCTGACAGCTCTGGGTGTCCTCCCTGGAGGAGTTGGCCTTGGGGTGAGCTTTGGTGGCTGGGGTACGAATAGGGTGTAGATTTTCCTCTTTCCCAGGCAAGCAAGTTGCTGGGGACACAGGAAGTGGACAGGTAATTCACCCCTTCCCTGGGAGTCCTTTCTACTGAGATCAGAGCACCTGCAGGGGTTACTGCCCGTTAAGACTGGCTTTTCCATCACACACCCAGACCTACCTGCTGCCATCCTGCCTTTCTTTAGAAGTGGCTGCTGCGGCCTCCAGCACATTCCTCTGAATGTTCTCAATAAAGAGGAGTGGAGAAGGAAAAAGAAGGAAGGTGAAAGAAAATAGGCCAAGATGTTAACATCAGTTAAACTTCTGCTTGATGCGAGTCTAGATTAGTGGGTTTTTTCCTTTGTACATGTCTGTATTTTTTAAATTTCCAAAACATTTTTTTTTTCTATTTAACAAGAAAAAAATGGTATAGCACAATGGTTAAAAGTTGGAACTTCAGAGTTGAACAGCCTCCAAACCTTGTGGCTTTGGGCAAGCGATTTCATTGCTCTGAGTCTCAATTTCCTCATCTGTAAATCAGGGATGACAGTTCCCAGCATACAGCATTGTCGTGTGGATGAAAGGAAATAATGCCCTATTGAGAGCCCAGTGCTGGGTCCTCAGTAAGCTCTTGATACATGCCAGCTGTTCCTTTTATTAAGGGTGACAAATTTGGGTCCTCTGATGATGGATTTGAGTTTTGCAAACAGGCTTTTACATTCATTTAACAATTGTTTATTGAGTGCCTACTGTGTTGCAGGGCTGGGACCTGACCCTGGGGATACAATAGTAAATAAGACATAAAATCCCTGCCCTCACAGGGTTCTGTCTAGCTGTGGCAAATGACATCTAAATGATTCTAGTACTTCATGACAAGGGCCACCCAAGGGGAAGAAAGTGCTCCAGGGGCAAGTCACAGGAGGAGTGGAGCTTGCCTGAGAATGGGCAGAGCAGCCCTGAGGAGGGGATATTTCAGCCAGGGCACAAGAAGGGTCAGCGCATTAGGGAATGCGGTTTGGGGAGGGTCAAAGAATGAGGGCTGTCTGGAGGACGAAGCCCAGTGTTCTTATACTTCATGGAAACAGACTGGGGAAGGCAATTTGCAAAGAAGGATTCCAGAAATTATTTGAACAACGTCCCCTTGGAAGAATGACATTCATTTGGCTGCAGAGAAGCTGGGAAGTTTGTTTAAAATAAAAGCACTTTCATTTTGCAGTCCCACTGTTCTGAGGGCTGTGATTTCAGAGCAGCATGTGCTCTATTGTTCAGGGCTGTCTGTGTTTTTTAGGACCCTAAAGCTGAGTCCCAGATTCCCATGGACATATTCCAATAGAAGCATGTATATTTCTGTGGCTCTTGCCAGCTGCTGCTAATTGCTTATGTAAACTACAAGATTCTTTAGGATTTCCTTTTGGGAGGGAAGAGGGCACAACTATGATTGATGGATGCCAGGGGTACTTTGGGTACCTGTGTCAGAAATGAAGCCAGAAAATGCTGTTCAAGAATAAATAATGGGGGCTTCCCTGGCGGCGCAGTGGTTGAGAGTCCGCCTGCCGATGCAGAGGACGCGGGTTCGTGCCCCGGTCCGGGAAGATCCCACATGCCACGGAGCGGCTAGGCCCGTGAGCCATGGCCGCTGAGCCTGCACGTCCAGAGCCTGTGCTCCACAACGGGAGAGGCCGCAACAGTGAGAGTCCCGCGTACCACAAAAAAAAAAAAAAAAAAGAATAAATAATGGAATGGCCTAATAAGTCTCACACACACACACAGTATTTTTTATACAATTATATGAGCACAGAAACAGGCGTGGAAGGAACACCTAGTCTGTTAACAGTTTTTGAGGGGGTATGGGAAGGGGAAGTTAAGCGAGGGGCAATTAAAAACCTGTTTCCTGTTCTATGACTGAACAGGAAAAAAAATGGCATAATGATTGTGTTAGTTACCTATTGCTGTGCAACAAATTATGCCAAAATTTAGCAGCTTGGGACAACAAAAATTTATTATCACACAGTTCCTGCAGGTCAGGACTTTGGGCTAATCTAGGTCATCTCAAGGTTTCATACAAGGCTGTAGTTAAGGTGTCAGCTGGGGCTGCAGGCTCATCCAAAGGCTTGACTGGGGAAGGATCCACTTCAGAGCTCACAGGTGTGGTTGTTGGCAGGACTCCGATGGGCTGTTGCTGTTACCATTTAGTTCCTTGTCACTTGGACGTCTCTACAGGGCAGGTTACAACACAGCAGCTGGCTTCCCTCAGAAGAATCAAGCAAGAGAGCAAAAGAGGGAGCAAGACAGATGCCAGAGTCTTTTGGTAACCTAACCATGAAGGTGACTTCCCATCACTTTTGCCAAATTCTATTCCTTAGAAGAAGTCACTAAAGTCCAGCCCACAGTCAAGGGGAGGGGATTCCACAAAGCCATGGTTGGGGGGGCGGAGGGGGTGTCACTCTAAAGATGTAAAAATTGAAAATGTACATAGACAGGAAAAAAGAAGAAAACAGAAAAGTGGTTAAGGGCGGGAGGAGGACCAGAAGAAGCAGGCCTGGTTGGCCCTGTTAAGGAGTTGACCTTATTCCAAAGGGCAGCTATCAGTTTCAGATGGGGTGGGGTGGGGTGACATGGTCAGCTTTGTGCCTTAAATAGCTCAGTCTGCCAAATCAGGGGATAATAGAGAACTGAAGGAAATCATAGAAGAAATAGCCAAAGGAGTAAAATAGCATGCCTCTGGGCTTAGAGGGAGTTGGAACAGGAGACCGTTTGCTTTTCATGATGAGCCCATCTCTATATACTGTTAGTGTTTTTTTAAACCAAGGATGCATATTACTTTTACTTAAAAGACTTTTTAATTTAAAAAAAAAGAAAGAATAAAAGAAAGAAGCTTGTAGAAAGGAGGTTCATTTAGCAATAATGTAGTGTAAATTCTAGAGAGCAAACTCAGCAGTTGATTCTGTTGTGGGCGGGGATTGAGCTATTTGACATTCCTGTTGTTTCCTTCTGGTTTCTCCTCTGGCTCACCCCTGGGAAGGTGGAGTGAGTCATGTGATTTTGAGTTTGAAAGATAGCCCAGCCCCTTCCTCTCTCCACCCCCTTGGGAGGGCTGGAGATCCAGCAGACCCCATGCTGGGTGCTAGGGGATCTAAGGTTTAAAAATCACAATCCCTGTCCTTACAGAACTGAACGTTTAGAAGGGGAGACAGAGTAGGGGCATCTAGCCCAGTCTAGGAAAGGTCAGAGAAGGCTTCCTGGAGGAGGTGACCTCAAGTATGAATGGGGATTCGTTCAAAGAGGTAAATTAAGACAAAGGGATCAGCATGATGCTTGGGACAACTGCAAGTAATTCGGTATTGCTGGACCACAAAGGGCAGGGAAGGGGGACAGCAAGAAAGATGCTAGGGCCAAAGAGTGAAGCACATTCTCTGCCAGGCTAAGGAGCTTAGGCTTTATCCTGAGAGCAATGGGCAAGGGCAAAGAGCCTGTGAAGGATTTTAAGCAGCAGGTGACATAGCCATATTTGTACTTTGAATAATCACCGCAGGGCAGCAAACTTACCGGACTGCATAAACCACAGACTGAATGTCTCAACAACACCACACCTCCACAGTCCATCACCACCACATTTGCATCCACCTTGCCCAGGCAAAACAGAGACACTTCTTCCCAATGAAATCTCACTCTCTGCCCACCGTTGTCGGATTCTAACCTCTAAAAACTACAGCCCAGGAGTTCCAAGTAGCTGGATTTTGATCCGGCAGCAGCTTTGCTCTGTCAACAGTTTTAGCAAAAACCCCTTCCACCTCTGCTGGCAATTCACAGATAACATTTCTGAAATGGTCTGTGGATAAAAGATGTTGCTGCCCTGGGAAAACGTGTCTGTCTCCTGCCAGGAGGAGACAAAGAGCATTGAAATGGTGCCAAAGGACATCGTCTACGAGGGAAGGTCAAACAGCCCTCAACAGTTCTCTTTTTTAAGTCTTGCCTTTTTCCATTTTTATATTAGCATCAGCCTTTTTCGCCCCCAAGTCCTTTGGGGGAAGGTTAAATGATGCTTCTTAGGAATATTATGCGCTTTATCAAAACTATACATACAGTCTTGCTGCCTGGAGGGAAAAGGGTACAATGAAGACACAGGATGCCACAGAGCAGAGTGTATACCAGAAAAGAATCCTGTGGCCTCTCCAGCAACCCCTTCCACTCTCCTCTAATTCTTGTGGCTGAGCATAGTAAAGGCTGCCTTGGATGTTTAACAAATATTCTCTGAATGAATGAGACTACTCCCAGACAGAATATTAAATCTGCAGTATAAACAGATATTTTAGCAGAAAAGCATATGCCGTATCCCTGAATTCACCTGCGTGGGATACCATTATGGGGGAAACTCAGGATGATTCCCCTGAGACCTGAGACATGGTACCACCGTGGAAGACTTCCTTCTCAGGAGGACAGATGAGGCCAGTGGAACCAGGGCCGTGATCCCTACGAAAGGCAGCCCCTGGGGCCCACACAATAAGGCTGTATCTCTACCCTGAGAAGGGAGAGCATGGAACCCTGTGATCCCTGCTGGAAGCTTCTCTGTGTAGAAATCCACTTGCTTGCCCTTTCTTTTGTTTTTTATTCTGTTTTGCTTGCCCTTTCTATACAGAGGTCTGCTGAAGAATTGAGCTTCACACTGTGCTTGGTTTAGACACGTCACAAGCACCTTAGATTTTTCTACAGAAGGAGAAATGAATGAGTCCAGTGCTCTCTGTTGAACAAGAAACTGCACTGTCTACAATGGATGGTTAATTAATATGAGCCTGGACATTTCATTTCTACACGTGGGTAGATTAAGCATCACAGGTTCAGCAGGTTTATTTGCAGCTTAGGGAAACAAACCCAAAGGCCAATAACAACTGCACTCTTTAACTCAGAAACATCAAAGCAATGTCCCTTTAGTGAATGTCTTACAAGCTGCATAGTCATTACAAGCCTTATGGTAAAAGGTTACATTCCTAGGAGAGTAAAGAAAATCCTTTTCGTTAAAATATTAAATATCTCAGAGAACTTCTTGTTCCTTCCCAGTAAACATCAAAGAGCTGTAATGATAATGACACACAGCAGATGGGTAGATTTAAACTTTAAAGGAGATCTTTGCCCCAACTGACTAAGTTTCCATGGTTGAGCCTGCGGTCACTGGAGTGTGAAGTTTCTCCAACCTTCTCTTTCTTACCTTTCTCCAAAGGACAATTTCAATGGAACATTTTAAAATTGTAATTTAAAATTCTCTGAGATCGATCAAAAAATTAAAGATAACATCTGATTTCCCTGTGCCTCTACAAGTAAATTGGAAGGAAATTCATCTACTTATTTATTTATGTCTCTCCCAAATAAATATGATTGCATATGACAAAGGGCCTGCCATTTCTCCCCATAGGAGAGATCAGAACACACAAACTGCTGAAACAGTTGGCCACCTGTCTCCAGCCAGGGGTCCACACTATGGCCAAGCAAGCCTGGGACCAGAACTCTTCAGATAATTGAAGATCCCTCCAGCAACACCTGCTATTTACATGTCCCTTAATTTCATATTTAAGCAGGAAGGAAGGAGTGTGAAGCCTTTTGCTTGCTCTCTCTTGGTGTCCTGCCTTTTCTATCACACCATCATCAGAAGAATCAAACTGCAGATGCTCCCTAATGTTGGCTGGCCTTAAACAGTGGAAAGTCCCATCCTTTGTTCATTCAGGAAAACGCTGACTGAGATGTGTGCTACAGCAGAGCAAAGTTCAACTCAAGGCCTATGATACAACAAAGCTCGTTATTTAAATATATTTGTTGTTTGAAACCACTGAGTGCAATGACAATTAAGTAAATTCTGTGAACTTTATCACACTATTCAAGCTAAGTTCATTTTTCAAAAAATTTGAGACCATGAATGAGTTAGACTGAATTTTTTTTTTTGGCCATGCCGCGCCGTGCGGCTTGCGGGATCTTAGTTCCCCGACCAGGGATTGAATACGGACCCTCGGCAGTGAAATCTCAGAGTGCTAACTGCTGGACTGCCAGGGAATTCCCTCAAAATGCTTTATTTTATTTTATTTTAAAAATTTGCTTCCACCTTTTCTTTTTTTGTGGCTATTTTTTAAATTTTTTATTGCAGTATAGTTGATGTACAATATTATATAAGTTGTACTACATAGTGAGTCACAATTTTTAAAGGTTATATTCAGTTTATAGTTATTACAGAATATTGTCTATATTCCCTGTGTTGTACAATATACCCTTTTTGCTTATGTATTTTATACATAATAGTTTGTACCTCTTAATCCCCTACCCCTAAGTGTCCGTCAACAGATGAATGGATAAAGAATATGTGGTATGTATATACAATGGAATACTACTCTACCGAAAAAAAAGAATGAAATGTTGCCATTTTCAGCAACGTGGACTTGGAGGGTATATGATGCTTAGTGAAATAAGTCACACAGAGAAAGACAAATACTGTATGATATCACTTATATGTGGAATCTAAAAAAATAAAACAAACTAGTGAATATAACAAGAAAGAAACAGAGGTGCAGATTTAGAGAACAAACTAGTGCTTACCAGTGAGAAGAGGGAAGGGGGGAGGGACAAGATAGACTGAATTTTTCAAAAACGCTTTCATTGTGTTAAAAAGCTTTATGTAAAATGTTTACAGAAATATTACACACAGAAAATTGCACAAATCAAAGTGTACATCTAGGTGAATTTTCATGACATGAACATACCCAGATTAGGAAAGAAAACATCACCAGCATTCCAAAAGCCTCTTCAAGTCTCCTTCCAGCAACTACCTTTCCAAGGGCAACCACTATCCTGGCCTCTAACACTGTAGATTAATTTTGTCAGCCTTTGAGCTTTATATAAATGGAATCACATGGTATTTATTGCTTTTTATGTTTGCCTTCTTTAACTGATCAGTATATTTATAAAATATATCCATGTTGTTGCCTACAGTTGTAGACACTTTTATGGCTGTTTAGTATTCCATTGGGTGAATATACCACAATTTATCCAGTCTACTGTAGATGGCCATTTGAGTTGTTTCTAGTTTTACACTATATGGAATAGTGTTGCTATAAACATTCTTGGAGAAACTATGTATGCATTTCTATAGGTTAAATGCATACATAAAATAAAAAGTAAAATTACCAGCTCCCCACTTTATATATATATATATATATATATATATATATATATATATATATATATTTCAATATGTTTAAATTCACCAATTCAAGGATGAATCTTTTTGCAGTTGCCTTATTATTCGTATTTACTCCTATCCCTACTTACTATACAGCACAGAACCAGAGCTGTGCTGAATGTTGCAAATGAGCCCAAAAATAAATGGATTAGGCTGTGCCTTTCTACCCAAGCAATGCTGAGGTGGGTCTCAGGCCAGACAAATGTCTCCTTGCCCTGAAGCTCACCTGTCACACACAGAGATACAGGGCTATACCTACAAAAACATTCTACATCTCTTCCAGGGCCTCTTACCCACAACTATCCTTAGGGGTAAAGAGAATAGAGGTACCCATGATTACAGCAACGTTTTTTAAATGGCAGCACCACAAAATATACCTCCTTAGCCTGGGGAAGGCATAGTCCCTTGTTAAAGAATAACCCACTGACCAAATAAATCATGTAGGCCTTGTCTGGATCCCAGTTTGAGTAACTGTAAAATAAGACAAAACAACAGGGAAATCTGAATATTGACTGGATAGTAAATGATATTATGGAGCTAATGTTAATATTTTCAGAGGTGATAATAATATTGTTTATGCTTTCTTTAAAAGAGTTATGACTTAGCAATAGATATTTAGGTATTTATAATATAAAGTCATTACAATACGATGTCTGGGATTTGCTTTAAAGTTGGGGGAATGGGGCATAGGAAGGTATGCATAGATGAATAAAATAACGGCCAGTTGTTGAGAATTGTTGAAGCTGGGTAATGGGTACATGGGGTTCACTATACTATTCCAATATTGTGTGTTTGAAAATTCCCATTTAAAAAAAGGCAAGAAAAAAGAAATCAGTACGAATCCCTTTATCGGCCATTTCTAACAGCAGCTTTGGGTAACAGGGCTCTGCCACTAACAAGCTGTGCGACATTGGGCAAGTCGCTCCACGTCTCGGGGACTCAGTTCACTAATCTGAAAAATGTGGCCTTTGGGTGTGATTTCTCTTGGAGTCCTAAGAAGCCAGCAGAGACCGCGGGCTTGTTGAAAGGAGCCTAAGGGCCCTGGGAGACAAGGACCCAACAATCAGGGCAACGTGAACTTTAACCTCAGCTCTGACACATATGACCTGGGTCCCTCACTGCCCTCTCCATGCCTGTTTCCGTATCTATAAAAATGACATTCCTATCTCATTGGTGGGAAAATTAACAAATGTAAAGAGTCTGGCACGGTGGATGATAATAAATATGTTTCCCTTCTTAATTATTCGATTTTGCCCAGAACCAGCGATGTTCACACTGAGGACCACCCTGACACGCGACTCCTAGACCCTGGGTACAAAAGCGCAAGAAACTAACCGCCGCGCAAGTGCGCGCACAGCGCCCTCGAGCGCCCAGCCAGGAAACCGCCAGAGTGGCAGTCCCGCCCATTAGCGACCGCGCCTGCGCAGAGGCACCGCCCCCGAAGTTTGTTGTTTTGTCCGGCGTCACCGACGCCTGCGGCTCCGGAAAGGCCTGGCTGCGGAGTCATGGCGGTGCGACAGGCGCTGGGCCGGGGCCTGCAGCTGGGCCGAGCGCTGCTACTGCGCTTCACGGCCAAGCCTGGCCCGACCTACGGCTGGGGGCGACCGGAGCGGCCGGGCCCCGCGGCGGGCTGGGGTCGCGGGGAGCGCCCGGGCCAGGCCGCGGGACCCGGCGCGGAGCCGCGCAGTCTCGGGCTCGGGCTCCCCGGCCGCTACCGCTTCTTCCGCCAGTCGGTAGCCGGGCTGGCGGCGCGGCTCCAGAGGCAGTTCGTGGGGCGGCCCCGGGGCGGCGCGGGCCCTTGCGGCCGGGCCGTCTTTCTGGCCTTCGGGCTGGGTCTGGGTCTTATAGAGGAGAAGCAAGCGGAGGGCCGTCGGGCGGCCTCGGCCTGTGAGGAGATCCAGGTGAGCTCTAGCTGCGGGCGGGGGCCGGAGCTGGGGCCGGAGCAGAAGCGGGCGGGAGTCAGGTTGGGGGCGGGGCTAAGCGCGTGGGTGTGGTGAGGGGCGGGGCTGGGAGGCCTGTACTGATTTGGGGCCCTGGGTCAAGGTTTATCTTTTTTTCTTTTTTAAGATTTAATTGTACTATTTAACACACTCTGATTTTTTTTTAATTTTTATTTATTTATTTTTGGCTGTGTTGGGTCTTCGTTTCTTTTCGCGGGCTTTCTCTAGTTGTGGCGAGCGGGGGCCACTCTTCATCGCGGTGCGCGGGCCTCTCACTATCGCAGCCTCTCTTGTTGTGGAGCACAAGCTCCAGACGCGCAGCCTCAGTAGTTGTGGCTCACGGGCCCAGTTGCTCCGCGGCATGTGGGATCTTCCCGGACCAGGGCTCGAACCCGTGTCCCCTGCATCGGCAGGCAGATTCTCAACCACTGCCCCACCAGGGAAGCCCCTCAGGGTTTATCTTGGAGCTGGAATTTCTGGGCAGTCATTGGTCAAGGCTCATTTTCTTTGTTACTGATCTCCTCATACTCGGCCAGGACCTCACTTTTGTTTTACTGTCTTCCCTTCCTCAGCATGTTTTAAAAGATATGTTAATTATAGCTCTTCTTGCACCGAGGCCAATGACTTTCCATAAATTTTCTAAAATTTAAGGACAACTAAATCATAATAACACTTCTATTCCCGAGGTGCCTGTCATCCACAATTTATGGATGGGGAAACATAGAGAGGTGAAAGGTGAAGTAACTTGCTGAAGTCACACAGCTAATAAAGGGCAGTGCCCCAAGTCTGACTTTCCAGAGCCTGTGCCCTTAAACCACTGTGCCAGCCAGGCTGCATCCAGTTTAGCCGATTAGTGACATAACTGAAGCCACAGTAAAAAGCAAGAACAGCAGGACAGACCTAATGGGTTTTAGTTAACCTGCATAGAGTTATCAGAGGTGACTCGAGACACAGAGGTTCTTAGGCATTTTAAATGTTTTAAATAGCTCAGAGAATTCTGTTTCTGCTCAACCAAAATCTGTATTTCTTCAGAGAAACAGAGCCAATAGGATGTGTTTATAAAAAGGGAGATTTATTTGAAGGAATTGGCTCTGCCGTCTGGAGGCTGGCAAGTCCAAAATCTGCAGGGTAGGTGGGCAGGCTGGACACCCAAGGAAGAACCATTGTTGAGTTCAAGTCTGAAGGCCATCTGCTGGCAGGATTCCCTCCTCTTCCAGGGAGGTCGTTCTTCCTGGGGTTTGGAAACACTGAGTTAGTACAGCCCCTGCGTTTCACAGCTTAGCGCTGAGGCGGTGGAAGGTGGGGTGACTTGCCCAAGGACACAGCTGGTTGAAAACCAAGCAGTGTCTCCCATGTTTCCTGGTTTTCAGCCCAGTTCGTGTTACTCATCACCAGAGTGTCTCACGTTTGCGCTGTCCCTTTTGGGGCTACAGGTGACACCTGACCTAGTCCCCAGCCTCTGTACTTGTCTTTTGCTACAGCTCAACTGGCAGAAGCCAAGGTCGGCCAACTTGACAAATCCTACTTAAAATTAGGGAGGCTGTTTTTAAACTGAGGAGCTTGACCCCCTAAGCTTACCATCCTCCATGTCCTTTCCTCACACTTCACCTTTCTGTGACTTAAAATTTTTAATTAGTTGCCAATTAATTTTAAAAATTCGGGCATTTGGCTTCTTTTGAAAGAAAATCACCAGGTCTGGCAACTCTAGTGCTAAAATTCTGTATGGTGTCATACTGGGGTAGAACACTGACCAGTGCCTTTAGATGCGTTTGGAAAGCATTTGGGGGAAAAAAAAAGCCTATATAAAATAGGCAAAAGACATGAATATATATTTCACCAAGAGGAGATACAGATGCCAAATAAGCATATGAAAAGATGTTCAACATCACTAGCCGTTACGGAAAGCAAGTTAAAAATACAATGTGATATCTCTGCGCACTTATTAGAACAGCTAAAATTTTAAAATTAGTGATAGTAGCAAATGCCTGTGAGGATGCAGAGAAACTGGACCAATGGTGAGAATATGAGATGGTGCAGCCACTCTGGGAAATAGTCGGCTGTTTCTTACAAAGCTAAACGTGGATCCGCTGTAGGACCCAGCCATTGCAGCCTTGGGCATTTACCCGGAGAAGTGAAAACTTATGTTCACACAAAAAGCTGTACATGAGTAGCTGCTATGGAAAACAGTATGGCAGTTCCCCCCAAAAATTAAAAATAGAATTACCATATCCCAGCAATTCCACTTCTGAGTATATATTCAAGAGAACTGAAAGCAGGGACTTGAACAGATACTTGTACACCTACGTTCATAGCATTATTCAGAGTAGTCAAAAGATGGAAGCAACCCAAGTGTCCATCAGTGGGTGAAAAATAAGCAAAATGTGCTATATACATACAATGGAATATTATTCAGCCTTAAAAAGAGAGGAAATTCTGACACATGCAGCAGCATGGAGGAGCTTGAGGACATTATGCTAAGTGATATAAGCCAGTCACAAAAAGACAAGTGCTGTATGATTCCACTTACATGAGGTATTTAGTCAAATTCATAGAGATGGAAAGTGAACAAGGTCTGGGGAGAGGGGCTGGGGAGTCACTGTTTATTGGTATAGAATTTCAGTTTTGCAAGATGAAAAAAGTTCTGGAGATGGATGGTGGTGATGGTTACACAACAGCGTGACTGTACTTAGTGCCACTGAACTGCACACTGAAAATGGTTAAAATGGCCAATTCTGTTATGTGTATTTTACCACAATTCTTAAGAATAATTTTTAAACACAGATGTTCATGGCAGCATCATTCATAATAGCAAAATATTAAAAACCCAAACATCCTTCAGCAGGTGAATTGTTAAACAAACCCTGGTACGGTCATACGGTGGAATACGAAGCAATAACAAGGAGTCAGCCATCGATAGGTAACAACCTAAATGAACCTCAAGGGCATTATGCTTAGTGAAAAAAAGTCAGTTCCAAAAGGTTACATCCTGTGCGATTCTATTTATATAACAGTCTTGAAATGACAAAACTGTGGAGATGGAGAACAGATCACTGGTTGCCAGGGGACTGGGACGGGTGGGGGTGGCCCAAATACAAAGAGGTGGCACAGAGGAGTCTGTGGCGACGGAACACGCTGTCTTGATTGTGGTGGTGATTGCATGTATCTGTACGGGGGATAAAATTGCATAGAGTTACACGTGCGCACGCGTGCACACATGAAAGAATGCAGGTCAGAAAAGATGGTGAGGGACTTCCCTGGTGGTCCAGTGGTTAAGACTCCGTGCATCCACTGCAGAGGGCGCATGTTCCTAGTCGGGGAACTAAGAACCCGCTTGCGTGCGGCCAAAAAAGAAAAAGTGAAAACTGAGTAAGGTCTGTAGTCTAGTTAACAGTAGTGTATGTTGTCACTTTCCTGGGCTTTGTACTAGTGCTTTTTATAAGATGTCACTTGTGAGAAACTGGGTGAAGGGTACACAGGACATTTTGTACTTTTTTTTTTTTTTTTGCTGCTTCCTCTGAGTCTATAATTATTTCAAAATTAAAAGTTTTAAAACATGTATCTCATTCTCAAAACCATGGTAGGATTTGAGAGTAGGATTACTCTACGAGATATTGCTTCCACTCCACAGAGTTTGGAAACTAGTTGGCAAGGCAAGACAGACTTTCGTTTTTTAAAAACATTAGAAGTTATACGAGGTGTGTTAGCTCATAGGTTCTCAGTGCTTTAGGAATCCTCCAGGAGGAAAGGTTGCTGTGGGCTGAGCTGTCAGGACTGGTTATAGGGGAAGCAGGAGCTTGAGTTCGGACTTGCTGGATGAGTAAGGATGAGCAGGTAGAGTGAAGACAATAGAAATAGGGGGTGGGGGAGGGGAATAGTTTGAGCAAAGGTTCAGGGAGAGGCATGCGAGAGACCAGCACGGACAGTGCAGACCAGCCTGCAGAACAATTTTCCCATGTAGGAAGTACCAGGACAGGGTACCGAATAACCTATCAGGTTCTTGAACCTGATGAGTGACACGTGAAAGCAGTGTGGTTTCATCCGGCTCAGAAGCAGGTGAAGGGAGTACGTGAGTGGGAGAGTCTGGAGCTGAGTGACTAACCATGAAGAGGGAGGGGTCAGCAGGTCAGATGGGATTTGAGGGGGAAGGCAGAGTTTGGATGACTGCAGAAGTGATGTCACCTGCCTGGAGTAGGCAAGAACCCCGATTTGGGGGAAATAGCCTCGATCCCAGTGCATCCCCACAGCACCCGCATTTCCATCTATGTCCCTCCGAACTCTTGTATTCTTGTTTTCCTTTCTGCAAACAGAATGGCCCACCAGATTCCTAAGAGGTAGAGACAGGAAGACATTTATGGTCAGGCCACTCAAGATGGCCGTCCTCTTGCTCTCTGTACATCCCCTGCTGGACCAGTCCCTGCTTCACTTACATCCTACTCACAGGAAGGTGCTTGCCCCCTGCCCCAGCTAGTGATTGTTCTAAGCCTTAGGCCAAAACAGCTCCACCTGCTAGTTTATTAAAGGGAAACATCTGTCCTCGTGATGGTCATTAACCTGAGGGGCTGTGAGGGACGTGCCCCAGCCGCCAGTTTCCCTGGTAACTGATGAGCCAACCTGATACCAATTTCCCTATAAATGGTAGCCTCCTTCTCCCCCGACTGGTGAAGATGCCGTGTCCTGCCTGCTGTCTGCCGCACACGTTGGGATGTTGCTCCAGGACCTTATGCTGCAGACGTGTAAGATGCCCCGTCCAATAAACCATTGATGTCTTTGTCACTGTCTCCAGGCTCTTTCTTCAGTCGTCTCAAGGCTGGGCAGATACAAGGCTTGCAGGCCTGTGGGCTGCAGCCCAACAACAGGACCTGATGACTCGGCTCCAGGGAGCCCCCTTATTTTACCCCCTGGCCTGCAAAAGCAGCCTGAGGTCATTCCCAAGTGGGAGGGGTGGCTGCTGACCACATGCTTCTGCCCATACACAGTTCTTGGTAACCGTCCAATACCTGCCCGCCGAGGTCTTTGCAGAAGGAGCCGTCTCCATAATCAGAAACCCCCAAGCTTGTGCTGGGAGCTTGACAGGCAGCAAAGGAGTGATGTGCCAGCTGCAGAATTTGAGAGTTCTGACCTCTTAACTAATTCATGTTCTGTGTTGGGCTGCCTTGGTGACTGCAGTGAAGTGACACTTCGAGAAAATTTATTCTGAGTAATGAGAGAGAAAGCAGGATGGCCTGAGCCCAGGACGAGCAGTGAAACCCAACTTGGTTGTGTTTTTATTGGCTCTTGGTCTTGTCAGTGAAGAGCTCGCCTCACTGTGCCTCCGCATCCCTTCACTGAAGCCTTCCTGGGCTCCCTGCCTCACGGCGCCTGCTTTTTTTCTTCACAGGCAGTTTTCACCCAGAAAAACAAGCTGCTCCCTGACCCATTGGACGCTAGACGCTGGCAGGGTTTCCGGCTGGAGGAGTATCTGATCGGGAAGTCCATTGGCAAGGGCTGCAGTGCCGCTGTCTATGAGGCCACCATGCCTGTGTTGCCCCAGAACCAGCAGGTGGCAGGGAGTATCGGGCTTCTTCCAGGGAGAGGCCCAGAGATCATTCCACGAGGAGAAGAGGAGCAAGCCCCGCTGGCCCCTGCCTTTCCCTTGGCCATCAAGATGATGTGGAACATCTCGGTAAGAGTGGGGCCCTCCATCTTTAAAGTCGGCGTTTCTCAAAATGCCCATCTTGGGGGAACCTCGCGGCGCTTTTTCCCAGGCAGTAGATAGGAAACAACACAGATTCTCCACAGTACAGGTGCGTCGCGCTCTTGCACAAGAGTCTGAAGCAGCATGTCTCAGACTGTAATATGTCCGTGCATCACCTGGGGTCAGGTTAGAAGGCAGATAGATTGTGGGCAGCTGCTGCGGGGTGGAGCCTGAGACTCCCCGCCGACCCCCGCCACTGACGAGCCCCCAGGCGATGCCCATGCTGCTGGGCCGTGAGCCACACTGAGTAGCAAGTGCCTAAAGTGTCCAGGCCGATCAGTTGATTTCAGGGCTGCAGTCTGCACCGGCTTCTCTCTCCCTGACCTGCCATGCTGGGCACAAGGGGCCGCACGCCTCCCACCGCCCCTGCAGACCCAAGGCTGGCTTGTCGCCTCTCTGCTCTCAACTCTTGCAGAAGTCGACACTTTGGGAAATTGAGTATTTTTCCCACCTGAAAACAAAGACTTCTGTCCATTTAGAGTAATTTATCTTGCCATTACATGGGGGGGTGGGAGGAGAGGTTAGGAAATTCATCAAGACCTGATGCGTTTCCTCCTGCCCAGAGCATCTTTCCAAGGCTGAGGTGGGACACAGCCACACAGCTCATGCTGGACACTGAAGGATGCAGGTTCAGGTTTCGATCTGGGGAATGGAGGTTATTAGACTATACTTCCACGCTGGGCTAATAGCTAACAAGTAGCCAAATCCTCGACCTAGGAAACATCCAGTCTTAGTATCAAAACTCCCACTGGTTGGGGCACGACAGCAAATGCATTCACAAAAGCTAAAAGACTTGATTCTTAAAGGATTCTTGACAGGTTTCACAAGTCCTGAGAGCTGTTCATAATGAAATGAGGGAAATAAGGTGCTTTTCCTTGTTTTGTGTTTTTTACTGGGTGATGAAGAGGGCTGCTCTGTGATTCGGCACGAGTTTATCCAGCGGGGGCTTGTCGGGCTGGGCCTGTCTGCTGAAGGGAGCCTGCGAGGGTGAGCGTTAGTGCTCGGTGGTCAGGTTTGAGCCTGGTGGTGACCGGAGGCATCTATGGCAGGAAGGAGGGCCCCTGCCTTGATCATCTTGACACCTCCTCCTGCCGTGGGCACCTGAGCTGTCAAAGGGTGTGAGGTGTGGGGAGCGTCCTCTGGGTTGGCATGGATGGCATCTCTGCCCTCTCTCTCCCAGGAGAAACTCGGCCTCCCACTTCAGAGAGGTTATCTTAGCTTGAAGGTCAAAACCAATTCTAGGCAGTAGCTGTCCTGGTCCAGATTATAAGGAGGGCCTGGACTTGCTTGGGCCCGTGTAACCCTGGATCCATTACGGATGTGTTCCAGGCGGGCTCATCCAGCGAAGCCATCTTTAGCACAATGAGCCAGGAGCTCGTCCCAGCCAGTCGAGTGGCCTTGGCCGGGGAGTATGGAGCAGTCGCTCACAGGTAAGCACCCATCTGCCCACCACACAGAGCAGAATCCCCACCTGTGCCCTCACCACTCAGCACAGTGTCTGACACGACACACAGTAGATAATAAATTCTCACTGAATGATGTAGTCAGTGATGGATTTTCAGTTGGTGGATAATTGGGAAAGATTGTAGATGGTCTGACTCTGGTGGAAGATGCAGGTGGCTGACTCACGCTGGAGTAGGGAGAGAAGGCCGTCCAAAGCTGCCCAGTTCAGAACCATGGAAGATGGATCTGGTTTCTGATGCCTGAGTAATGCCCAGGTGGAAACAAATCGAACTGTCCCCAGCGGAGGCAACACTCACTTCACGAATAGCTGCTGTGACCCGATAGTGCCAAGAGATTTTTCTTTTAATGGCCTGTTCTCCATGTGACAGAGGAGCCTGAGAAGTCGGGAGCAGAGTCTAGCTTGGTAAGTGCTAGAATTGCATCCGCTCAGGTGCTGAGGGAGCCCAGAGGTGTGTGTGTTGCAGGGGTTCGGGGCCATTCAGAAAGGCCTCTTGAAGGGACAGTTTGTTCTGCCTCTTGGAAGATGGATAGCCATTAGCTAGGCAAAGAAGTAGGAAAAGAGGCTCCCTCCACAGAGGGAAGAGTCTGGATGGCAGCCGAAGCTCACCTTGGCTTTGCAAACCCACAGGTTGTAAAAGATAATACTTGTGCCAGAGGAGACGCTGTGCTCCCTTTAGTATTTGTAGACCCCCAGGAAGAGGTGGCCCGCTGCATTTTTGGTGACTTACTAGAGGGTTGGTCTGTAGATCAGAAGCAAGAAGGTGGAAATGGGGACTTAAGGAAACATACGTGGAAGACCCCTTCCAGGGCTTGGAAGGCTCTAGTGTGACTGACGGTCGGTGCAGGCCTAGGGAAGTAGCTGCTTGGTGGGCTTAGCCCTGGCCTCCTCTTCTCCGGATTCCTTTGTAGGGAAGTGTGGGTGTCAGCTGGTTCCTAGGGTCTAACTTTATCCTCTGGTGCTTCCTTTTGTGGTGGAAGCGTCAGCCAGCTGACATGGTGCTGCCGTGCAGACCTGTCACTCTCCAGTCTTCTACCCACTTTAGTTTTTTCACAGCATTTATCTCCATCTGTCCTTAAATCGTAGATGTCTTTGTCTATTTATTAATCGTCTCTCTGGCTGCAGTGAAAGCTCTCTGAGGGCAGGGCTTTTATGTTTGTTTACTGTGTACATCCAACAGCTCAGTGAATGTCTGCGGAATGATTAGATGAATATGGCAGAAGGTCTGTTACCTAAAGTACTGATGACATCAACTCTGTCTCAGGAGAAAGACTCCAGGACCCTGAGAGCACTGGGTGGATTTCTTCCTAGCCTTGCTCCTCTAGGGACCTCAGACTCAGCCCTTGTGATCTGCTCCTGGGGCTGCTTCTCCCACCTGATTTCTGATCTTCTCCCGTTCACACCCTATGCTCCACCGTGGTGAATTCATGTGCCCTCACCAGATGCACACAGGCCTCTTGTGTGTGCAGTTAGACACACACACACACACACACACACACTCCGGTCCTGCTCCAGTTCTATACACACACACGCACACACACACACTCCGGTCCTGCTCCAGTTCTATACACACACACACACACACACACACACTCCAGTCCTGCTCCAGTTCTGTACACACACGCGCACACACACACACACTCCAGTCCTGCTCCAGTTCTATATACACACACACGCACACACACACACACTCCGGTCCTGCTCGTTCTGTACACACACGCGCACACACACACTCCGGTCCTGCTCCAGTTCTATATACACACACACACACGCACACATACACTCCGGTCCTGCTCCAATTCTATACACACACACACACACACACACACACACACACTCCGGTCCTGCTCCAGTTCTATACACACACACACTCCGGTCCTGCTCCAGCTCTATACACACACACACACACACACGCGCGCGCGCGCACGTCTCCCCGGCACAGCCACACGCCTCCTCTGGGCTCTCGTGACAACCAGGCAGCGCTTTCCCACTGTGGCACTGACAGCCTTGTGCTGTGATCGTGACTCTCCCACTGGCCCTAATGGCCCCAGGCTAGGAACAATGCTTTGATTCCTTTGATCGCCTAGGACAGGGGCCCATTTGGGTGGAGTACAGAGGAGCTGTACAAGGCCACATGGGGGACTGGCTTCAAAGCTCGGAACTGAGGCAGCTCTGAAGACAGAGCATGTGTCGAACTCTCTGTGTTGTCTTGATGTCTCTGGGCTTCTGCTCCATCCCCCTCCTCTGCCACCCAGCGTCCTTATTTCCTACCCACGGCTACACCTCTGGCTTCCCTCAGGCCTCAAGTTCATGTGCCCAAAGCACATGAGGGCAAACAATACTGAAACATCGGAGTTCGGAGTTCGGAGCAGAGAAAGATTTATTGCAGGGCCATGCAAGAAGGATGGCTCATGCCCAAAAAACCCCCGAACTCCCCCAAGGGTTTCAGCAAAGCGTTTTTAAAGGCCAGGGGAGGGGAGGGGAAGGGGGTCACAGGGTATGTGATTGGCTCGTGCACAGTTCTCTGACTGGTTGATGGTGAGGTGACAGGGTGGTGTCACAGGGGTTAACATTATCAATCCTTAGGCGCCAGTAGGTCTGGGGGCCATGAGCCCGTGGTCATCAAGTAGTTAGCATCTTCCATTTGGTGTCACATCTGTAAAACAGCTCAGGAATGTGCATCAGATACTGTTATCCAGGCACTTTGGAGAGGAGCTAAAGCAGAGGATACGGGGGAAGGCCCCGTAGGGTCCTGCTCTGTAACAGCATCCTTTCACCCTCAGCTCCATTGCTGACTGCCCAGGTACTGCCATGTTTCTTCACTCACTCCACAAAGAGAGACTCTCCCCTTTTCCTGCCAGCCACTGGGCCTCAGACATGACTGCAGGCTTGTTGCCCTTGGGGTAGGTGCTCACCCTTAGTCCCAGCAGCTCTGAGCCAGGGGCAGGTGGTTTTGCAGCCCTGGTCATGCAATCCCAAACGTGGCCACTGTGTCTGAGCGGTAGGTGTGGGCATGGCAGCAGGTGACATCTCTACTATGAACTGCATGTGTATCCATTCACTCAAAGGTTTATTGGGCTCATACTCCATGCCAAGTGTTATGCTAGAACTTGGAATCGAGGAGATTCTAGGTCCTTTACAAGCATTAACAACTTCTTGAGGTATGTTACCACCTTATCCCCCTTTTGCATTTGAGACTGAGCCCAGAGAAGTTAAGCAACTTGGCCAAGGACTTGGAGTGGCAGGGGTGGGATTCAATCCCAGGCAGTCTGATTCCAGGGTCTCTTCCACTGTGTTCTGCCACCTGGGATGGATGGACAGTGGACGGACTGGTGGAGTCACTGAATGCAATGAGTCATTGTGGGTTTTCCTTCCAAAACCAGGCTCTGCACCTGGGGCAGAGTTGATACGAGGAGCTGGGCGCATAAATGCATGTCAGTATTGAATGTGGCCTTAGACTGTTATATTTCCAAGTGTCATATCTGCTACTGGCCTCATGTTTGTCCCACTTGGCTGAAAAAGAAGATCCAAGGGGGGTCCCAAGCAGCTGGCCGCACACCCCAACGTCATCCGCGTCTTCCGCGCCTTCACGTCGTCTGTGCCACTGCTGCCAGGGGCCCTGCTCGACTACCCTGACGTGCTGCCCCCGCGCCTTCACCCCGAAGGCCTGGGCCACGGGCGGACACTCTTCCTTGTGATGAAGAAGTAAGTGTTGGGTGTGGCAGGCCCTGTAGTGAGCAGCATGCCTGGAGCCCGGGGTTGCAGGGAAGAGGGATCCCCACCGTCTGGGAGGCCAGTTGTCCCTTTAGGACAACTTTTCATGAAAACAGAAACACGTGTTGAGTCAGAACATACTTTTCCCCTAGTGCTGTTAGTACCTTTGGCTGTTGCCCCCTCTATGCTCACCTCACCTGGTTTCTTAACATAAACTGTTCTCCTTCCTCCATCCCTGCACCCCTGGCATTGCCGTATGGGTTTTTAAGGAAACAAGCATCTGTACTGTTACTTTTAATATGTGAGGCCCCAGCTCTTACTTCCTAATTTCAAGATGGTGGGTGGGAACAGAAAGGATACTTGGGGAAAAAAGAAATCAAAATGTTCAGGAAGAAGAGGAGGGGCTCCCCTGGTGGCCCAGAGGTTAAGAATCCGCCTGCCAATGCAGGGGACATGGGTTCGAGCCCTGGTCCGGGAAGATCCCACGTGCCACGGAGCAACTAAGCCCCTGTGCCACAGCTGCCGAGCCTGAGCTCTAGAGCCCGCGAGCCACAACTACTGAGCTTACGCTCTAGAGCCTGCGAGCCACAACTACTGAAGCCCGCACGCCTAGAGCCTGTGCTCCGCAGCGAGAGGCCACCACAATGAGAAGCCCACGCACTGCAATGAAGAGTAGTCCCCGCTTGCCGCAACTAGAGAAAGCCCGTGTGCAGCAACAAAGATCCAACACAGCCAAAAATAAATAAATAAAAGATAAATAAAATTAAAAAAAAAAAAAAAACAGGAAAGGCCATCACTCTAATAGGGAATAAGGTGCTCGGGATCCTTGGTGCACAGTAGCCGAGGCCCTGTTGCCCTCTCTGCCAGCTACTCCTGTACCCTGCGCCAGTATCTTCGTGGGAACAGCCCGAGCCCCCGCCTGGCCACCGTGATGACTCTGCAGCTCCTGGAAGGGGTGGCTCACCTGGTGCAGCAGGGCGTCGCACACAGAGACCTGAAATCCGACAACGTCCTCGTGGAGCCAGACGCAGGTAGTTGCCCCGCTGCACCTCCAGGCGGTCCAGGGCACACTGGACTTTAGGTCTGGGGACGTTTAGGAGCCTTTGGGTCTTTTTTGATTTTTATGTTCTAAGTTGTTGTGTCTTAGCTCTGTACACAAGAGATGAGCACTCCCTCCTTCAAGATGGAGGTTTTTGTTCTCTGTGTAGGACCCGTGGAGCGGTGGTTAATGGTTCCCAGGTTCCTTTCGGTTGTCCGCTTACAGAACAGAAACCTCAGTGGTGGACATTTTCTTGAATAAAGTGAAAGAGAGGTAGACTTTAGCTTAATATAAGAAAGAATTTTCAAACAGTGAGCACTACTTGAATGTCAGCCCAGCTGCCCCTGGCAGTGAGCTCCCCGTCACTGGAAGCACTCAAGTGAAGCTGGATGGTCACTTGCCTGGGGATCCTGTAAAAGAGAGTCATACCGCTGGTCAATTTTGAACTAGAAGATTTGAGATAATTAAATATGCAATTCTAGAGGAACTGGCTTTTTAAAGGAAGTCTGTATGAATCCTTTTACAAATAACTAATCATAACGCACCTATTTTTTAGGTTTGGATTTGAGGTTTCAAGTTCAAAGGCTCTTGGCGGTCATTTGAGCCAGCACCACCTGATCAGTAAAACAAGAGCTGCTCCTTCGATCTTGGGAGAGCTCCAATTACTAGATTATTTAGATTGGGACAAATTTTATCCCGTTCTTTGCTTGGGGATCTTGATTTCCTAGAGGCACATCTGTACTTGTGTGGCTGGCCCCGCTCAGCCCTCCGGCGAGTGGGCAGCTGTCCAGGCCTTGCTGGCCTGTGCTCCTGGGTCAACACGGAGTCCCTGTGAGCCCCTCGTACCCACATCCAGAGGGTGGCTTTAGTGGAAACATAGGACCTCGGGCGAGGGGGGCGTTGGTGGGGGAGACTCGGCCGCTCACCTCTGCCTGTCCGTCTGCAGACGGCTGCCCCTGGTTGGTGATCACAGACTTCGGCTGCTGCCTGGCTGATGAGCGCGTCGGCCTGCAGTTGCCTTTCACCAGTTGGTATGTGGACCGTGGTGGAAACGGCTGCCTGATGGCCCCTGAGGTGAGTCCTGCTGAGCGTGTCAGGTGCCATCAGCAGAGCCTCTCCCACCAGGTTTCCTGTTGACTCAACACTTTCATCTTCTCTGACCCACAATGTATCAGAAGTCCCTTCCCTGCCTCTTTGCTTAAATCTGGATCTGTCTGATGTTCCAGGAGATGTGTTTTGTCAGCCCAAAGCAGAGCTGAGCAGATTCTCCTGCATCTGAGCTACAGTTCACTCAGGTTCTGGGTTCCCTGGGACAGAGTTCAGATTAGTCTGTGAATTGGGTGGTGTGCAGGAGCATGAATAGTTTAGAAGTACCAGCAGCATGAGTGCTCACCGGTTGCTTTCTGAGCAGGTGTCCACAGCCTGCCCTGGCCCCCGGGCAGTGATCGACTACAGCAAGGCTGATGCCTGGGCGGTGGGAGCGCTCGCCTACGAAATCTTCGGGCTCCCCAATCCCTTTTACGGCCAGGGCAGCAGGGCCCATCTTGAAAGCCGCAGTTACCAAGAAGCTCAGCTGCCAGCACTGCCCGAGTCGGTGCCTCCGGAGGCGAGACAGCTGGTGAGGTCGCTGCTCCAGCGAGATACCAGCAAGGTGAGGCCATCCCCAGCTTTACAGGGATTGTGTGGATGGAAACCTCGGTTCATGTTCCAGAGTAAAGGTCAGGGTTGGGCAAGCACTAGAGTGACAGGCGGCTCCTCTGTCTTACAAGGGTAAAGGCCAAGTATAGGAGACTTGCGTATAGATAGGAGTACGGGAGCTGGCCACCAAATTAGTCAGGATTCCAGCAGTTCAACTCCTCTTGGTTTTAGTTGCTTAAAGTTACTCAGAGGGAAAGAGATGCAGTTTTAAGAAATGTTTAATGAAGATGTAGCTTAAAGAATCAGCTGAGATCTAATCAGACAGATGTGATGACGTCTCCTAAGAGATCTGGACATTGTGAAATTACTACAAAGGCTAACATATTTGAAACCTGGATTGGAGTGGCAGGTCTGGTTGAGGTGGCATGTTTAGTGGCAACAGCCTGGACAGACCAGGGCTCAAACTCCTGTCCTACCACTTACCCCTCACCGTGTGCGGCAGGCTGTCACGGTCACGGTAGGTGCTCGCTGCTGCCCGTCATTAAGTCGTGACAACTCCCCTCACTCCAGACACGGCTCCTGGGCCTTCCAGGGTGGGGAGGCTCTTCCAGCAATGCACACTGCCCCCCGCCCCCCACCAATCTGTATCCATGGAAAAGCCAGGAGTGTGTGTCAGGTGAGTGCAGGGCATTGTAGGAGGGAGAAGGGTGGAGAAGAATTTGCTCGGGGTCAGAGAAGGGAAGGCCCTGCAACGAGGATGCGTTAACAAAGCAGGCTGTGGGTGAAGACTTTGTCACAGGTATTCTAAGCATCAGCTTCCCTTCCTGTTACAGAGGCCATCTGCCCGAGTAGCTGCTAACCTGCTTCATTTAAGCCTCTGGGGTGAACGTACTCTAGCCCTGAAGGACCTGAAACCAGACAAGATGATTGGCTGGCTCCTCCAACAGTCAGCCGCCACTCTGCTGGCCAACAGGCTTGCAGAGAAGAACTGTGTGGAAACAAAAATGAAGATGTTATTCCTGGCCAACCTGGAGTATGAAGCGCTGAGTCAGGCAGCCCTCCTCCTCTGCTCGTGGAGGGCGGCCCTGTGATAGCTGATGTAGCTGGTGAATGAATTACTAAAAAACTTCCAGTATCTGTGTCGTGATGGTCTGTGAATGCTGAAGGAGGGGCTCCTAGGTGAGGGGTGTGGGAGTCGGTCAGGAGAAAAGATGGTGCAGGGTGGGCCAGTCAGCCAGAGAGAAGGCCTCGGGTTTGGCAAGCAGAAGGAACAGCTCGAGTTCAGTCTAGCCACTGACTCGCTCAAGCAGTGTGATTTTGATTCATCATATAACCTGTGTGGACTGAAGTTCTCTTACCTCTAAAATGAAGAAACTGGTCTGGATAGAGGTCGGCAAACTTTGTCTGTAGAGGGCCAGTACTCAGGCTGTTGCAGCTACTCAACTCTCCCATTGCAGCGCAAAGGCAGCCTTAAATATGTAAGCAAGTCAGTGTGGCGGCTTCCCGATAAAGCTTCATTTAGGGACACAGATTTGGATCTCACGTGTCACTAAATAGTCTCAATTGTCTCCAACCACTTAAACGTAAAAACTGTTCTTAGCTTGCAGGCCTACAAAAAACAGGCAGCAGGCCAGACTGACCCACAGGCCAAGTTTGCCAACCCCGCGTCTAGACGAATTCAGAGGGCCTAACTAACTCTAAAAAGAAACGCTGGCTAATCACCAGGCCCCTTTGTGTATCAGCGCTAAAAATGTGACTAGCTCTCTGCGTACAAATCCAAAGGAATGAGCCCGCTGTACCAGGCGAGGGGCTACTCGGGTGTAAGCTGCTGACCAAAAAGTCCCACCTTAAGCTCGTGTCCTATCTTCACAGACCTCTGAAAAGTTAGTTAGTGGCCGAGCTGAGGCGGGTCAGACCTGCGTTCCACGTTAGAGTCTGCGTGTTACCTGCGCTAAGGCAAACGTTCGCACAGGTCAGGGTATGCAGGTATCAGAGTGAAAAACGCTGAAGTGAGGCCTGAGATGTGGGAGCCTCTGCACTTCAGTCACACGTCCTGGAACAGCTCTGAGGGTGCTCTGGAGGAAGCATCGCCATGGAGCTCGTCCAGCTACTGAATTGAGTCTAGCGGAGCTACCATGAGTGATGAAATGGGAATTAACAGTACAGTGTTTTAAACTTGCTAATTTTCCCCTTCTGACTAGTGTTTCTTACAGGAATTGTGAAGAATTAAATGCATATTTCCAACTGCAGAACATGTATGTGCCTGGAACTGAATACTTGGCTCAAAGAGTGATTCTTACGCGACAAAGACAAGAAACGATCAATGACGGGGAAGGGATTTTACATACAACTTTACACATGCTTTTTAGGAACACAACTATTGCCTAAAGCAAGGCGAACATAATTTAAGGTTCTTTTCAACCAAGCAGTTCTATAATTCTGTTATAAAGTCAAGCACTGTTGACCTCCTAGATTTCCAATTTCAGTGATTTCCCCACTGGCCTTTATTAACCTTATTTTATCCCTTGACCTTTAGAAGCTCTGTCATTTCCAGTCTTCAGCAAAACTAAAAAAGGCCGCTTACTTACTGTTATGTATCCAGTCATTCTCAGCAGCACCCACACCATCAGCAAAGCACAACGGGGGCCAGATGAAGTTTGAGGGCGATGTTTCTCTTTATTTTAGAAATGAGAGTTGACTTCACATGTGAAAACACACTTAGCATTCAAGGTGGAAAAACTTAGAAATTATTCCCTAACCCCCCCACCCCTTGGTACTCAATGTTCCATCTCCCGCTGAGGTAAGCTGTGCCACTGTCCGTGGCTTTAAAAAAAAACAAAACCCCCCAAAAGACCCACCATAAAGGGGAGAAAAAGCAATCCTATAAAAACTCTCCATGTCTGTTGAAAGGAGTCTGGGGCGCCGGCCCCTCAGTCAGACTTCTCCTTCTCCTTCATGTGTAAGAAGACGACGCTGAAGAAGAAGAGCCCCACCATCATGGAGAAGGCGCTGGCGTAGTAGGGATAGGCCGAGGGGATGAAGCGCTCGTACTGCGTGTGCTGCAGGGGCCGCACCGACACCTGCGACACGACAGAGGTGGCAGGCCCTGGCCACGCGGAGGCCCAGGTGGGGCCGGCGCTGGCTGGGGACGGGGCTGCAAGCCGGCTTACCTGAGTGGAGGAGTACAAGTGCGTGTAGCCTAGCCGGTTGTAATCCACTTTGAACTGGAACACGCCGTACACGTCAGGCAACTTGAACTGGACGCTGTACTTGCCAGCTGGGGAAGAGCCGAGACACGTAACCAGGAGGGGCTTCCCACGGTGTCTGTCGGCCGCACGAGAGCCGGCCCGAGGCAGGGACAGGCTTCCCAGAGTTTTCTCTTGCAAGAATTGCACTCACCTTTCCTCTTCAAGAAGGTCCTCACAAAAGGATCAATGCGGACAAACTCCAGCTGGATGTCGTCACCATCAAAGGGGACCCATCTGCCGTCTGAGAGCTGCTCAATCACGATGCTGTACTCCTGAGGTGAGAGGCCGGTTAGCCGGGTGGCCGGGGACTGGCGGGACGCCCCCAGCCCTCAGCTGCACTGGATCCCCAGTGAGTCTGGCAGGAACCACCAGGGGTTCTGAAAACCCGGGCAAGCCCCACCCACCGCCCCTGGACAGTGATGGAGGACGCCACCCAGCCGGCTCACCCCCCTGACTCGTACCTGCACCCCTTTACAAGCCCATGGAGGCCTGCACCCAAACACCGCCCTTCCCGAAAGCACCGGGCACTCCTGGGCATCCCTGCTTCCATATTCACTGCTCTCGCCTTTCCCTACTTCTCTTCCTGACAGATTCATCCTCAAGACCCAACTCAAATGTGGTTTCTCATGTGAATTCCGCTCCTAGCAGAGTGAATCAGCAAAGCCCCTCCCACCTCTGCATTCGCACAGCAAAAGCACACATCCTCCAAAGGCCGCCTGTTAGGGTATGGGTTTACTAGGCAGGCTCTCCGCACCTCTACTGACTTTCTTACAGTGAAGATGAACTTATTCAGCCTTGTTTAGGCCCCTCAGGCCCAACACAGAAATGTTCAGTAAGTGCTTTTGAGCGGAATCAACTTGGCCAAAACCCAGGGGCCCTCCCGCTCCAAGGAGCTCTTACCACTAGGTCAGTGACAGTGTAGGCGTTGGGTGGGGCTGTCTCGCCCACCCGATGATGGGACACAGGCCCCACACGTAGGACACCCTCCTCCTTGAACACCCAGCGGGAAAGGGCCACAGCTAGCTCATAGTTGCCTGTCTGGGAATACCTGCAGAAGGGGAAACAGGAGAGGCTGGAGCGCTGGAACCAGCTTCCTTCCAGGGGTGCCTGGTAAACCAATCACTGTCCACCAAGGTAAACCACACACAGCCAATTTCTGCCTAGAGGCCATACACATTTAGGGATGCTGGTGAACAGGAACACAGAAGGATAGGTGTGAGGTGTTGCTTTGGGTGTCACCTGCACAATAAATATACAATTACCGAAACATCTCCAGATAAGCTGTCACTATCCTGAAAAGTCTGGACTGCCAACATCAACAATATAAAGTCTTCAAATAATTTAAAAGCACCTGAAGATAACGTAGCCTCTGACACTTCTAGCTAAAAGCCTCCTTCTTCCCCATCCACGCAGACCTACCACCCAGGCCACACCCCTAAGCACCCCCTGCGTCTACCTCTGGGAGCCGGGCGCGGCCTTCTGCACCGCCGAGTTGAAGAAGGCGTCGCTGAAGAAGTCGAGGGAGCCGCTGAAGATGACCCGGGCGTTGTTCCTGGCCTGCAGCCCCGCGATGAGGAGGGTGTTCTTCCCCACGGCGTGGGGGTACTGGGAACGACACGAGGCCGTTAGCCAGGAGAGCCAGGGCGAGGGACCAGCAGCGGGGCCTCGGGCCAGCCTGGGCCCCAGCTGAGGGCAGAAGTTGAGACCCACCCCGCTACCCCACTGTGGCTGCCCTCGTCCCCCTCCCAGCAACTTCTCATTTCATTGCCTCAGAGAAGGGTGATCTCCTTGCTTCTCGTTTTCAAACAAAAAGTGCTCTGCTACCAGGCCCAGGGCTGGGAGGCCTCACGGTGGCGAAGGCCCCTCACCTGGGTGATGGGTTTATCGGGGAAGAAGGAGTAGGAGGTGGAAGCGCCTGTCAGGATGTCCAACACCAGAGGATTGTCGGGGTCGGCCACCATCCTGGAGAAGGACAAGAAAAGGGCCAGCCCGGACCCCAAGGGCTCAGCCCAAAGGACCTGGGGCCCTCCAGGAGCCATTTCTTCATAAGAATTAATCCTACTTTCTAACAGCCAATCACCTAGCACTCCTCTTGCTGTCACAACGGAGCCTAACTCTTAATGTCACACATTCATCTCATCCACATCCTCTGGGAGAAGGAAAGGCCCCCAACAGTCACAAGTTTGGGCTGGTTTCCTGACTAAAGAAAGCGATCCCTTCTTCCCCCGGGGTTTCTGCGGGCCTCTCGTTGCTCACTCACCCGACACCTCGAAAGAGGACAGGATTCAGAGACGACTTCCCCACGATGGTCGGGGCCTTGAGCAGGTTCTCCGTGTCGGCCACGACGAGCGTATGCTGCAGGGGCAGAGGGAAGATGGGGGTCAGGAAAAGGCGCCCCAAGCCACGGAGCCTCTCCGGACGCCCTCCCGGTTTCTAGGCTGAACTTTGCTATTAGGGCCTGAAACCTGGAAGGTGACAGGCCTGATTACCTGGCCAAGGTCTGAGATGTCATAGTTGTGATGGTCGATGACAGCTGTTTTCTCCTCGTCAAATTCGATCCCACACTCACTGCCCAGCTCTCGAAGAGGGTCACCTGCAGTACAGACCCAAGAGATGCCTGGCTGACCCTAAGGCGGGCCCTGGGCTAAGCAGTGCCCCTCGTCCTAGCGTCCTCACGAGCCGCTCTCTACCAGTCAGCCCCGGGGCCCTGCAGCTTCAGCAGGCCAGGCGCAGCGCCCACTGGACCCCTGGGCAACAGCACGGTGTTCTGCCTGCGCGAGTCGGAGCCTGAACTGACAAGGGCCACCACCTGGCCCTCTCCCTCCGCAAGCACAGTGACCTTGGTTGTGCGCAAAAACCTCCTTGGAAGCAAAGTAACTGGCGCGGGCGAACTTGATCTGGATGAGCCTGGGCTTACGAGGTTTCTCTCTTCCTCATCATCGCCCCACCAAGAACCCCACCCAATATGGTTTTAAAAACGTATCGACACTGGAAGCAATGAAACAAGACTAGTCAGTGGTGTTCACTGGTGCAGCTGGGTGGTAAGTACATGGGATTTGGAACACTGGAACTCTCCTCTCCCTGCTTCTACGTATCTTTGAAAATGTCCGATGTAAGAAACACAAAAATAATCTGTCAAACCTCCCCTCTTGCCTTCTTTTCGTAAGAGAAGAGCCACCAAAACAACACGAAAGAAACAAAGGAAAAAGACAAAAACAGAAGAAGGGAAAAACAAACAAACAGGGACCCCAGTCCTTCAAAGGATCCATTTCTCATCTCATGGGCTCTGGTCACAGGAAAGCACAGGAGGGACCAAATGGCACTGGCGTTCCCTCACTCCCTCCCTGGCTGAGGCCCCCCTCCGTGAGTGCCAGTTTGGCAGCTTCCATTTGTAAAGCTTTCTAAGCTCCCTGGAGAAATGGTGGAAAACACCAGAACTTCCCAGGTCAGACTTACCAATGTCTGAGCTGGCAGCTACCAGGACACGGCCTCCACCGTCGATAAAGGTACTGATGGTCTCCACGTTGATATTTCCCCCGAAATCTGAAAGAATCACCAGAGTCGTGACCCAGAAGGTTCCTCTAACTGCTCCTCTGACATTTGGGCGGGGAAGGTGGCCCGCAGACCAGCCGCAGTCAATCACAGGATAGCACCCTCTGGAGGCCCAAAACGAGAGGGACCTCTACCATGCACACCCCGACACAGGGCAATTCTCCCAGCTTCCCCAGTGTGAAGAGCCAAAAATAATGACTCAAATTCATAAACCTTTAGAAGTATGAAGGAAATAATCAAACACCTACCAATTATAGCTGTCAAGTTAGTCATACATATTTCAAGTCACACATAAACTATTCATCTAGAAATGTCGCATTTTCCCACTCACATCTCATGAAACAATTTCATTCAAACTTATCACCTGCACCTTTCACATCAGTATCTTTGTCTTCACCTGAGCCACTTCTGGGGTCACCTAACAGTTCTCCAGGGCCCATCAACTTCACTTCCGTCTAAGCCATCTGAGAAACAGCCCTTTTGAATTTGAGGAGGATGCTGTCACTTGACACTAGGACTCCTTTGCCTGACATGAGACGTTTTTCCCTATTAATCCTACAGATTTAGATCCAGGACGGCGATAACAGGACCACTTCACATACTGTTTTAAAGTGGTCACCAAAAAGGTGCACTAATTTCCAGCACCTGTAATTGTGAGAGCATAACCCTTTTTGGTCAATCAGCTGGGACAGCCGCAAGCATCCAGAACTAGCACTGAGTGGGGCTACTGCAGGCTCCTGAGTCTTCCCCGAAGTGCGCCCTGACATTCAACATAAAGTAATGGCGGCAGTGCTTAGTAATTCACTTATCCATTACATGAAAATTATTTCCTGTGTGCTGAGAAGAAAAATAAAGGGGGGAGAGGGGCTGTAATACGTGCACGCTGATCAGGGAAGCCCTTGGGAAAGCACAGTGCCTTTGAGCAGGTGCGAGAGCAAGCTGGGCAGATGCGGGCGCAAGCATCCCAGGCATCGAGAAGGACAGGGGCGAGGTCCCCGAGGCGGGGAGCAGGTCTCCACTGGAGAGAGCAAAGCGGCGAGAAGCAGCAGAGCAGGCCGGTTCCTGCAGGCTCTGTAGGCCCCGTGACGACAATGGCCACGTGGAGGAGCCACTGGAGGGCTTTGAGCAGGAGACCAACGTAATCTGTTTGTATCTTTAAAGGATGGTTCTGGCAGCTAGGTGGGGAATCGGGTACAGGGGGTGAGGGTGGAAGCAGAGTCATGGGTTTGGAGGCCACTGCGATCACCCAGGCGGTGAAGGGTGGTGACTGGACCACAGGGGTGGAGGGGGAGGTGGGGAGGGGAAATGGGGAGGAGTGATGGGCCTACACCTGCATTCTGAAGGCCAAGCCTGATGTGAGGTGTGAGAGGGAGAGAGGCACTAAGGACAACCCCCCAAGATTTCTGGCCTGAGCAACTGGAAGGTTGCAGGTACCATTTACTGGGACTGGACACAGAAGTCTGTCCATTACATCCACCGGGCAGTTAGAAATGAGTCCACAACATAACTTTGTGAAGATCTGAATAGGAGAACGGCCCTCTTTTCTGAGGGGTAATTTTCAGGAGAAAAAAATAAAAGCGTCGTGCCTTTCCGTCAGATAGACGGAACATCTTGTGTGTGCAGGCTCAACCCCTCACAGCATGCTAAGCCCCGTCCACCCTCCTCCAGAGAGGCCAGGCAGATCCTCAGACAGCACAAAGACAGCTTTGTGGTGCAGCACAGTGGTTCCCAAGCAAGGCGACTGTGTTGCTCAGAGCAACGCCCGGAGATGTTTCTCGTCACGAGGGGGAAGGAGGCTACTGCCGTCTGATGCGTAGGGGCCGGGACAGCGCCCACAACACAGAATTGTCCAGCCCAAAACGTCAAGAGTGTTGCCGTTGAAACTCTAGCATAGTAACACAGGCTATGAAATTGAGATACCCGGGCTTCGATCCAGGCAATCCCTTCACCTTTCTGAGCCCGTTTCCCCATGTGTAAAACAACCCAGTGTTTCCTGGGTGCAGAGGATGTGCGAAGGATCCTTCTCCTGTAGCCGTTACTGCATGTGCCTTGGGAGCTTCCGGATCCCAGAGAGGGCAAGGAACCCACCGATCTCCACATGGAGACAGAAACCAGGCCGGCGTCCTCACACCTAAGGGGACCACGGTGGTAGCACAGGAGGGCCCTCAGAGTGGGGGCCAAACTCTTACCCTGAACCCAGCCCCCAGCACGGTAGCCTCCTCCCCGGGCGCCCAGGAGGGTTTCCTACGACAACGTTCCCCACCCTGCAGGGCAGACAGGGTGACAACAGATGTGGGGCAGGGCTTCAAATAGCACTGCGTCTCAGAGACATTGTTCCCCTTCCAATTATTTTTCCAGCCTTCTCGATCAAAGAGAATGATCACAGTCCAATACTGGTCTTAACGCTTCTCTAAACTAGCTCATCTCCTCTTTTAAGAGGACGCCTCGGGCCCAAAGCCTTCAGCAGACTGAGAATCAGCTAGAACTTGACAGCACTGCATTCATTCTATTTACAGGTGCCCGCTACTGACTGCAAATGATGGCACTGGCTTTCCATTTGCAGTGGTGATAATGGGTTCATTACTAGTTTCCTTTTAAACTGGTATTTTAGTTTTTTAAAGCAGGTCAATTTGAAGAAAAACTTTATTAGCACAAACGATATGGAAAATGGTAAAAATCATGAAGGGAGAATGGAATTGACTGCGATCTGTGAAGCAGTTTTTTAGGCTCTGCCGTTTCTCCCACCAACAGCAGCCTACCTCAGCCTCCTCCCAATCTACCTGCCACTGCTTCCCTGCCTCTCAGAGACACTCCCGAGCACAACCTGGGCGGCCCCTCCACTCCATCTTGGACATCCCGACACGTGGTTTGGTAACTCCTTTCAAGTCCTTATTTTTATTTATTTTTACTTCCTCACAGACAGACTGAAAAACTCCTCAAGGGCAGGCTCCAATCTCAGAGTTCCACCACCGCAGCAACCTGGCAAATGCCAATTATCTGCTAAAGGCTCCATTCGCCTGCCTAGTGACTTGAAGATTTTAACTGGTTCAACTACACTTGCCTCCAAAAAGCCAATTCCAAAGGCACATGCTGCAGGGGAGGTGGGGGCAGCTCGATAAGTAAAGGGAACTTGGGGAAAATACGTCAGGGATTTGGCAGAACCCCGTCTCACACAAACCACAGAGAATAAAGTCGATGCCAGTGAAGTGAAAGCCTTCCTAAGCTTCATCAGCTGAAGGAAGAGATGGCAGTACCGTCTTACCCTGGACAGGGACAACTTGTGTCCTCTGAGAAAAAGATAAACTGAAGCCACTAAAGAAGAGAACGACTGGGATGCTCACAAAAGCACGACAAAAGGGAAACAGCCAAAGGAACTGGGGATATTTAGTCTGGAGAAGAAACAACTGAATGGGCCCTGATTATGCGAAGGCTGTGTCTGTAAGCAAAATAAGCATTAGACCTATTCTCTAAGGCCCTGGGGAGTATCAGAAACCCTTTCCCTCCCTGCCCCCAAATAAACAAAGCAGGAAGTGGGAGACAAATTCCAGTTTAACATAAGAACTCCTTAACGGAGTTGTCCAGTGGCGGAGTGCGTTGCCTCGTAAGATAGTAAGCTCTCTATCACAGGAATGTCAACTGGAAAATCTAGTGAAGATGTTCATTCTGATCAACAACCAGCCTTCTGCTAAGCCCTGGACATATCCACCCAGCCTCAAACAGGGGGTAAGACTAGGTAATCACTAAAGGTTCTTTTCAGCCTAACTATGACTCCATCTGAATTCTTAGGATCAACTACCATCAGTGCCCCTTAACAGCAAACCATATTTATAGCACGTCATTTCCTCTTTCCACACAGGCAAACCCAATGGCGGGGGTGGGGGGGGAGTGTGCATCTTTCTTATCAGGCCCTTTAACAGAGAAAACTCCCTTCCCTAAGTAGCAGAGCCAGGAGGGGTTTTTGGGTTTTTTTTTTTTTTGGCCTCACCAGGCGTCTTGTGGGCTCTTAGTTCCCCGACCAGGGATTGAACCCGCACCCTCGGCCGTGAAAGTGCACAGAGTCCTCACCACCAGACCGCCAGGGAATCCCGAGCCCGGAGTTCTATGGTCTGCAACAACACTTGATCCCACAATCCTCAGCTGTGTCTTTTGGAAAGAAGATGTCCTCTCCTAAGCCCAGATTAGAAGTAAACATTTTCCTCTTCTCTGTTGGCAGCAGCGCTCAGGGCTGGCGACTCACCCCATCCCAGAACATGCCCAAGATCCTGAAGAAAGGGATAAATCAGTCCTGGGCCTCGAATCCCAGTTCTGGGAGCGACCGGCAGCCCTTACCTTCTACCGAAGGGGAGAAGATGATGAGATTGTCATAGAGGAACTCCCCGTACTTAATGAGGGACAGGCTGGGGTCATCTGCGGTCTTGAATGTGAGTACAAAGCCCCGATCTGGAGAAGAAAACAGCGAGATGAGGCAGACGGGGACGCAAAGGGAAACCACCGCTGCAGAGATCATGACCGTTCTCCGCCCCCACCCTCCCGCCCCACTAGAGGCAGGTCAGACCTGGACAGCCAGCTCATGGAAAACGAGTGGGAGGGAGGGCAGCCAATGTCCTCGGGCTTGGGGACCTTTCCAACCCCAGACTTTCACCTGCCGCCCCCTCGGACCCCAGTCTCACCCTTCAGGCTCCGGAAGAAAAGCGAATGCGTCTCCCGCAGGTTGAGGTTGTCCAGCAGCACCAAGGTGCGGGGACCGCTGGCGCCGACCAGGCCAAGCAAGGGCAGCAGCAGCCACAAGATGGACCAAGCACGGACCGCGGCGCCGAGCCCCATCTTCCCGCTCCTGCCAAAGAACCCAAGCACCTGGACACCGGAAGTGCTCCTTCCACAGTCGCCCAATCGCGGCCCGTGGTCGTGGAGTACAACCCGGAAGTGATCCGAGTACGTCGGGGCTGGGCGTTCGGAGCCGCTGCTCGGATGGTGAGGGGCGGGGAGCGCGGCCGGAAGTGCACCGGTAGGAGGCGGATACTCTGAATCCTATTGGTGGAAGGGGCACGCGGCTCCGCCTCTCGAAAGGAAAAGGCTCAATCCTAGAGAGACAGCTCTGCTGCCGCGACCAATCAACAGGGTTACTAGCCCCTTGGTTCCGCCCATCCCGGGCTTCCGCCTAGCGCCCAGAACCCGCTTCCCGCCGGACCTTGGGACTGATGGGTGCGTCCCGCCTCTTCAACCTATTCGTCCTGGTCTGGGCCGTCGCGTTCAGGACAGGGTCTGGGGCAGTGGCGGCGTCAACTCGGGCCACCTCCTCGGTCTTCACTGGCCCAGGACAGATTCGACTAGGAACAAGGCCCCACCCCCACTGTTTCCAGGGAGAAAGTGGTTGGAAAAAGATCAGGGACCGCGGAGGGGGTGGGGAATTTGTCCTGCTGCTCAGGGGCCCAGGGCCTTGGCGCGGGCCTGTCCTCCCCCGCCTGTTGGACCACACTGGAGGCAGTGTGGTTGGGCGACGGACTGGCCTACCATTCAAAATCTCTAGCTGAGTTCATTTCGAAGCCCCGTCTCTCACTAGCCCTGTTACCTGGGCATTTCCCTGGTCTCCTGGCCACTGTCCTAGGCTGGCAATAGACACTGGCGAGGCCCAGCTCTCCTACTTATCGGTGTGCCTTTGGAACAGCCTTGGCTCGTGGGAGGACTAGGGCGGGTTTTGAAGCACTTCGTGCAGAGCCAGGCTGAGCCTCCACTCAGTACTGCTGGCTCCCGCCCCTTCTAAACTGACACAGGGGCAACCTGCTCACCTCAGACCTGCCTCAGTCCCACCACGGCTCTAAGTAAAAGCTACCACAAGCATCTCCAAGACTTCAGCTATTCTCTGGGTCCCAAACACAATCCCAGGGCAAATGGTGAAGGTAACTGTGGAGAGAGAAGGTAGCTGTTCTTTTCTGACCTCTTACACTTGTCCACCAAGCCAAGAATGCGGGGGCAAAAGTCAAAAAGTCTCGCTCTGTGCATCTCCTTAACGGATTCTACCTCCATCCCCTGCATGGAAGGTTAGGGCTGCACGGAAAGTCAAGCCTCTCACCCGAGCCCTCCTGCCCTTCTGCACACAATGCCACGTCAATCCACCAAGCTCAGACCTGATGGTGCCGGCCTGTTGCTGAGCAGTCTGCCACAGCTCAGGGGCACCCAAAGGCCATGTACTCAGGTCTCCACCTAAACTCATCTTGGCAGCCTCGTCAGCTTCTCCATCCCTGCTCAGGGCTTCCACGGAACAGTTCTCCCACCTTTAACATACCCTGAGCTTCCCCACCTCCTGCCTTTTGTTCATGCAGCCCCCTCCACCAGGAACCCTCTTCCCACATTCCCATCTTAAGCCCCGGGATCTTCTCCATCCTTTATGGTAGCCCTACCCTCTGCTGCTCTCTTCACAAGGGCACTTTGTTCCCCATAAAGACCTGATCGTACATCCTCTCGCTCAAGGTATGCACTGCGGCCTGACTTCCCTTAGACTGATCTCCGAAGTTTCCTAATCACCTTCCACCCTAGCTTCTCCAGGGCGTGAGCTCCTTGGCCCAGACATGTGGCTTGTGGCAGGTATCACAGTAATTAATACAAAATATGGAGGGGGAGGATTTAGGGGGACTAACACGGAGCACCTGCTATGCACCGGGAACTTTACACACTATCTCATTTAACCTTCACGATGACCCTGTGAGGTTGGTATCCCCATTTCACAGATGAGGCTCAGCGTGAAATGAGGCTTAGGATAGCACCAAAGGCCAAGACTTTTCCCTCAGATTGTGGGCCCCTCCCACAGGGCAGGCCTGGGATACAATGGGCAAGGGGACGGGTCTGTCTTAGGCAGCTGGGGTGGCCTGGATTCATTTCTGGCCATGTTAGGACACGCAGTTCCAGCACAGCCCCTGAGGGCCATCAAGACCTGGGTCTTCTCTGGGCCTCAGCAAGATGTGGCCTCTATTTTCCAGAACAAGGACTTTGCTTTCCTGGGTCACAGATCCTTCGAGAATCTAATGACAGTTCACATTCACATGCTGTCCCCAGAAAAAATGCACTTATACTCACAATTACAGGGGATTGCAGAGACCCTGGAGCCTACAGGCAGTTAAGAATCCCTGCTCCAGAAAGAGCTTCCCCATGAAGGCCAGGCAGCGGCAGCGAGGGGCCCCAGTGATGCTATCAGAGGATCAGAGAAGGGCAGTTCAGCAGCTAAAGGCAGTTTATTAGGGCAGCTTAACGTGGAGTGGCCTCTGCGCTGCAGACCAGCTGAGCGTAGGCAGTGCGGGAACAGCTGCTCCAGGACTCCTGTGCCCGTCCCTCAGGGCTTCCTCACCAAGCGGGACCTAGTAGATGGAGGCACAATTTTCCATCGCCAAGACATTGAGCTTGACCCATGTGGAAGTCACTGTCCCACTCAATCGGGCTGCTAGTGAAGGCCTTGAGGCTGAGCTGAGGTTTCTGAGCCCACGGAGGCACAGGACAACGCTGGTGGGCACAGTGGAGGGCAGATGAAAACGCTGACGTGGCGTGGAGAGCCGGAGCAGGTCTCTCCAAGGATGGTCCAGCCTCCGAGGAGCTCATGCCCTGGGCAGCGTGGGCTCTCTGGGTAGCAGGGAGGGGACAGTGCTTTCCCAGGGCCAGGGCCCCCTCGGGTGCCCCCAGTACTGTGGGGGGCAGGTGGGAGGAGACCTAGCTGGGCCTGCCCCGGAGGGGCCTGGCAGTCTCACAGAGCCCAAAGGCAGGGCAGCAGCAGGCAATGTGTTCACAGAGGCTCACCGCCAAAGCTGCTTTTGCTTTTCTTACGCCTGGCCTTGGTGAAGGGGATGTCAAGGGACTCAAGGCGGAAGGGCCGAGGCTGGGGCATTTCAGGGGCCTGGGTGGGTGGGATGGCAGAGCTGTTGCCAAGTGGGGAGCTGAGGCCTGGCGGCGAGCTGTGATGTGCTGTGGAGAAGCAGGACAGAAGCACTGGTGAGCCAGGAGCGCAGAGGATGGAGAGAAAAGACTCCGTGCGTGCGGGGTGCAAAGTCTGGTCCACCCCCTACCCAGCCAGAGGCCCTGGTCCCACAGCTGGGACCCCAGGCTCTGAGAAGCTGCTCTGGTTGAGGCCTTGGACCCAGCACTACATCTGCATCCAAAGGGTCTGGGCTGGGAGCATGGAGTTTTAAAGCCTCAGGCTGAGGCAGCCTGGACTGTCAAGCCACACAAGCCTGGTTCACATCCCTGCTCCACCACTTCCTGGAAGTATAACCCTAGGGAGCCACTTCTCTCCGAGCCTCAGTTTCCTCACCTGCAACATGGGCATGATGCCAACTACTCAACTGATGTCAGTTTCTTTCCTGTCCAGCTTTTCCCTCCTTATTCCTCAACTCCACCCATTCTGTCTCTCAAATAACCTCTGTGTAGAACTGAGATTTGCTTTTTATTGGTATTTTATTAGAAGCTCTGTGGTCTTTGATTTTAGTTTTAAAAGCAGAGGAACAAAGTGATTTTCGATTCTGGCTTGTAAAAGTGTGTTTTGCTTTTGTGGTCCTGTTTGTCCCCACTTGGCTCAGTGGGAGAAAGTCACCATACTGGCAACTGAGGAAGCTGGTGGCAACTGACCAAGTCCCAGACAACTCCAGGCCGGGGCCCAAGCTGTGTGCTGAGGACCTTCTGCGTGTCGGGGAGACACAGGATCCAACTCAGCACCTCCCCACCGGGAGATGGACAGAGCGGGGGAGGAAAGGGGAGGCCGTGTACTGAGCACTTCCCACCTCATCTCACCTGATCCTGAGGAGAAGGCATATCCCCCTCAATTTACAGCTGAGGAAACTGAGGCTCAGAGAGGGAAAGGGGTTTCTGACCCAGGCCTGTGTGACTCCAAATCCTCCAGAGCTCTCAGGGAGGGCCTGGAGGACAGGAGGTGGGCACGGTACTCACCGAGGCTCTTCATGGGATCCGCACTGAGGATCTGGGTGGCCCGCTTGGGGCGGAAGTAGTTACTGGCGATGTTTTCACTGTCACTCCGACTGAGCATCAGCCTGTAGCGGTCTTCTTCCTGCTAAGATTCCAAATCCTCACAGGTTAAGACCCCTTGCTTGTGCAGTTCTTACCTGGGCCCTTACCCAGGCTTCAGCAGGCTCTGCCAGCCCGGGTGGCAGGGCTGCCCTGAACCTCACTGCCCACGTTGGTGTTCCCTACACTTCAGACCCCAGACACTTGCGGTGGGATCTAGGCAGCTCAGGGCAAAAGGGTCACAGTCACCAGCCAGGCCTACACATGCTCCTCCCCACCTTCCACCCCCATCTTCCTTGGGACGCGAAGGGCCTTGTTCCTCCTGCAAAGCTCAAAACAAGGTCCATCGGGGCAAGGACGATACTACACACCCTTAAACCCATCACAATATATTCATAGAATAGGTAATACAGTACTCAGCTCATGAGCTCACTTCTGATCATGAGAACTGGAGTCCCAACATTTTTATCACCAAGGACTAGTATTTTTCACTGCTATAGTGGATTTCTTTTCTTCAGCCTGAATCTCTTCCTTCAGGGAACTACCATTCTCCCACTTGACATGGTCCTGGTGGGGTGATCATTCATAGGACCCGAATATCACCACTCCCACCTGCCCATCCCCTTGCTACACAGCTGGACATGTGACCCAGACTGGGCCAATCACAGAACTACATCTTCTGGATATAGTCATTGGTCCAAGAGTAGGCCCATGACCCAGGCAGAGCCAATCAGAATCTTGCCGCAAGCACTGGTTTAAGGATGCTCTAAAAGACCAGGTCTCTCTTCCTATTGGATCACCAATTGCTAGCAGCCATCTTTCCTGCCACATGGAGAAAGCCTGCCTGAGTCCAAACCTAGGATTCCAAGTGAGGCAGAGCCAAAAGGTCAAGAAACACACAGAACCAGGACTGGTTGAGCCCCTTGATCCAGCCATGCCTGAAACTGGTACACTTAACATGAACCAATAAATTCCCTAGTTTGCTTACTGGAACTAAAAGCATTCTAATATAACCCATTTGTGGTCCCAGGTTAAGAATGGTTGTTTCAGGAACAACTTAACACTTTTTTTTTTTTTTTTTTTTTTTACAAAGTTAAGGCATCAAAAGCAGCCGGTCAGAGCTTTAGCCAGCCTGAGTTGCTCAGGAGGAGATGCTTAGCTGGAATTCATTAACCTATGAGTGGCCTTATCATGACTGCAAACGTATTTTCTGTGTAGGTTTTCCAAAATATCTGTAATGGTTTAAGGCAGGGATCAGTAAATTACAGCCTATGGGCCAAATCTGGCCCACAGACTGTTCTTGTAAAGTTTTACTGGAACGCAGCTGTGCTCATTTGTTTACATATTGTGTATGGCTGGTTTTGTGCTATCATGGCAGAGTTAAGTAGTTGTGTCAGAGACCATGTGGCCCCCAGACCCTAAAATATTTACTGTTTGGTCCTTTAGGGAAAAGGTTGCTGACCTCTCCTTTAAGGATATATATTTGTTGTAATACAAAACAAGGGAGATATGAAATAAAGTGACTTTAGAATCCCAATGACTGTTTATGGAAACCCTGAGGATGCTTTCACTCCAAGGGTAACAGCTGGGACCAAGGGAACCAGAATGAACTCCTTGGCCACTGGGATTGAAGCTGAAGCTTCTGTCCTTCACCAGCAGTGTGGGCTGCCTTGAACCCCTGCTTTTCCTCTGGTCTTTATGCACATAAAGGGATTTTGAATGAGGGCCAGAGGGGGTGGAGGGTCTGGGTGCAAAGAATTACACAGAAAGGGTCCTGGCTCAGCCCCCTACTTTAATCATGAGGTGGACAGAAACAGTCCAGTTTCTACAGCACCACTGACCCACTGCACCTTGGGGGCCAAGCCTGCCCCGTGCCAGCTCTCCCCTCGCTCTCCCAGAGACCTTACCGTGCCTGGTTCGCTGTTGTCCGCTGTGGAGGTTTTGCGGGCTGATCTGTTCTGTAGCCCTGTTGAAACTGCTATGAGAAAACAGAAGCTGCGGTCACTGCTGCCTGGAATGAGGGCCAGAGGGACGGGGGGCTGGGTGCTCAGGCCTGGCTCAGGCTTGGAGCCAGGGGAGGACACCTCCCAGCCCAAGCAAGGGGATGGCTTTGGGAAACAGACAACCGGAGGGCTCAGTCCAAAGAAGCCACTCCACTGCCTCCGGGCTAGAGAGCAGGTGGGCGCAGGGAGAAAGGCCACTCTGCCTGCAGACTGTGGGAAATGGGGCAGCTGGAGTTTCAGTAGGGATGGTGCCAGTGCCATCCGTGATCGTCAGAGATGTAGGACCTGGATGGATACCCTCTGACCAGGTGAGGACCGGTGCGGGCCCCGTGGGATGTAGGAGCCTGCTGCTCCCTGAATGGGCAGAGCCAGCACGTGGCTGGAGAGGATCCACCGCAAGTCTGGCCCTACTCTGACTCAGTGGAGGTGGGGGAGCCTTCAAGATCATCTTTTCCAACCCCTTCTTTGTGAAGATCAGGGAACCAAAGCCCAGAGAGGGACAGTGACCAACATAAGGTCACACAGGAGGTCAGTGGCAAAAGCAGAAGGTGAACCAGGCCTGAAACTCTGAACAGCTCATTTCTGTCCCTGGCCTACAACTCACCGCTATGACTGTGATTTTGGATAAGTCACTTACATTCCCTGAGATTCCTCATATGTAAAACAGGTGTAAAACATCTTTGTCCTTCACAGGGTTATTGTAGGATGAAATAATGACAATGATGATCATGATAAGAAAATGTACCACACATTTAAAATGCGCCAGGCGTGGCTCTAAGGGTTTTACATGTACTAACACATTTTAAGCCACCCAGCAACCTTTAAGGAAAGTGCTGTTATTAATCCCCATTTCACAGAGGAGGGCACTGAGTCCCCAAAAGGCCACACAGGGAATGGTGGAGCCAGAATTCCAACCTACATCTGTCTGACTCTTAGGTCCCCAACATTTTGGGTACCCAGAGTCACATGTCTGCTGTACCCACAGCCAGCAGGGAGAGGTGCATGGCCACCTGTCAGCCTGCAGGAGGGCAAACTGTGGAGAAGGGCAGGGACAACTGCTGGGGGGCAGCGCAGCAAAGTTCCTGACCTACTGGGAGGCTGGTTTTTATGATGATGGGCTGGGGGATCTTCCAGAAGCCATTATCCTCATCCCAGCAGGACTCGCGCCTTATCTTCTCCAGGTTGCTATAGTTACAGTCCCGGCGAATCAGGGGCTGCACCTGCTCCAAGAGCTGCTGGAAGAGCATAAAGTCACGTTCCTGCCGACGGATGGTGGCCAAGTAATCGATCTTCTCTAGCTCAAACTCTGACTGCAGATCTTTGATCTCCACCTCTGCTGCCCGAAGCTAAAAACAAGGGATGACAAGCAGTGAGGAGGAAAGACATCGACACATTTCACCGTCCATCTGACCTCTGCATCCGCTCCCTGCCCCTCCGGCCAGCCACTCATCCTCTGCTCACTGATCCACTCACCCATCCATTCTGATCTCCACCGTCTGTCCTGTCATCCTTCCATTGATCCATTCACCTTCCCTCCCACCTCTCCACTCAGTGTTTAAGTGAGCATCTACAGGGTCCACAGCCCTGCAGAAAGCAGGAAGAGAGGCTTATCATCAACCCCCACTGCCAGCCCTCAGTCTCTATCCCACACTCATACATTTTATTCAGGAGCCTTTTAGAAGGCTCCACACATAACACTGTAGTCACCACAGTCCTACAGGATCTCAGAGAACTGTACAAGCTCTTTATCTAAAAGAAGCAATAGGCATAAATTCTCAGACTCAACAGTCCTTGCTCTCCCGCTGCCACAATCCTGTTATGATGTGACAAACACCAGACTTAAGAATCAGACCCACCTTGATTTAACCATGGGTTCCAGATTTTTTTGATCTCCTGCCCAGGTCTGCCAGACTGGCCCTCCATAGCCTCCTAAGCATGGGGACTCCCAACTCCAACCAGGCCCTCCCTGAACCCCAAGACACCTTGGCACAATCTGTTTCCTCAAAGAGCAGGGACAGTTTGATTAGTAAAGAAGACTGTTTTAAATTCATGGGAGGGCTTTCCTGGTGGCGCAATGGTTAAGAATCTGCCTGCCAATGCAGGGGACATGGGTTTGAGCCCTGGTCCGGGAAGATCCCACATGCCACGGAGCAGCTAAGCCCGTGCGCCACAGCCTGCGCACCACAACTACTGAAGCTCACACACCTAGAGCCCACGCTCTGCAACAAGAGAAGCCACTGCAATGAGAAGCCTGTGCACCGCAACTAGAGAAAGCCCATGCACAGCAATGAACACCCAGTGCAGACAAAAATAAATAAATAAAATAAAATAAATTTTTTAAAAAATTTAAAAATAAATTCATGGGAATGATAGTCACATGCAATCAACTGAGAACACAGGATGCCTGGTAGGACACAGGTGGGTGGCGAGCCATCAGGGAGGGGTGGGTACACAGGGCCTTCAATTAAATTAATTATGCTCCATGAATGTAGCTAGATAGTAGATACATGGCATTCATGGTAACAATCTTAATATATTATTGTACATTTGTAATCATTCACAATGATTTTTATAACAGCTTTATTGAGATATAGTTCATGTCATACAATTCACCAATTTAAAGTGTACAATTTGGGAATTCCTTGGTGGTCCAGGGGTTAGGACTCCACGCTCTCACTGCCAAGGGCCTGGGTTCAATCCTTTAGCAGGGAACTAAAATCCCACAAGCCGTGCAGCACAGCCAAAAAATAAAATAAAATAAAAAATAGGGCTTCCCTGGTGGCACAGTGGTTGAGAGTCCGCCTGCCGATGCAGGGGACACGGGTTCGTGCCCCAGTCCGGGAATATCCCACATGCCGCGGAGCGGCTGGGCCCGTGAGCCATGGCTGCTGAGCCTGCGCGTCCGGAGCCTGTGTTCTGCAACGGGGGAGGCCACAACAGTGAGAGGCCCACATACCGCAAAAAAATAAATAAATAAAAATTAAAAAATAAAGTATACAATTCAGTGGCTTTTAGCATATTCAGAGTTGTACAATCATCACCACCAGTCTACTTTCTGTCTCTATAGATATGTTTATTCTGGACATTTCATATAAATGTAATCATACAACATGTGGTCTTTTGTATCTGGCTTCTTTCAATGAACATAGAGTTTTCAAGGTTCATCCATGTTGTAGAACATGTCAGTGCTTCATTCCTTTTCCTGCCAAATAATATTCCATTGTGTGGATATATCACATTATTTTTTCATTCATGATTGTTTCCATTTGCAGCTATAATAAATAATGCGACTATGAACATCAGTGTACCATTTTTTGTGTGGATATATTTTTGTTGTTCTTGAGTGTAACTGCTGGGTCATATGGTAACACTATGTTTAAGCAATTGAGGAACTTCCAGACTATTTTTCAAAGCAGTATATGAGGGCTCCACGTACGCACAAGCAGTATATGAGGCCTCCAATTTCTCCACATCCTCACCAACATTTGTTATTGTATGTCTTTTTTACTACAATCATCCCAGTGTGTATGAGATGGTATCTCACTGTGGTTTTGAGTTGCATTTCCCTAATGGCTAATGATGTTAAACATCCTTTCATGTGTTTATTGGCCATTTGTATATCTTCTTTGGATAAATGTTCAGATCCTTTGCCCATTTTAAAATTGGGTGGTCTTTTCATTCTTGAGTTGTAAGTTTTTATAATATTTTCTAGATGCAAGCATCTTATCATACTATATGATTTGAAAATATTTTCTTTCATTCTGTGAGATGCCTTTTCTCTTTTTTGATAGTGTTCCTTGAAGCACAAAAGTTTAATTTTTTTTAAATACCTGCTGGTTCTTTTTTTGTTGTGTTTTGGCTGCGCCCTGCAGCTTGTGGGATATCTTAGCTCCCTGACCAGGGATTGAACCTGGGCCCTCAACAGTGAAAATGTGGGGTCTTAACCACTGGAACGCCAGGGAATTCCTACAAAAGTTTAATTTTGATTAAGTCCAATTTATCTTTTATTCCTTTGTTGTTTGTGCTTTTGGTATCATACCTAAGAAAGCATTACCTAATTAAAGGTAATAAAGATTTAAACCTGCATTTTCTTCAAAGAGTTTTATAGTTTTACCTCTTCTATTTAGGTTTTTGACTCATTTTGAGTTAATTTTTGTATACTACATGAGGTTGGAGTCCAGCATCTTTCTTTGGCATGTGGGTATCTAGTTGTCCCAGCATCATTTGTTGAAAAGACTATCCTTTCTCCATTGAATCATCTTGGCACCCTTGTTGAAAATCAACTAACTGTAAATGTGAGGGTTTATTTCTAGACCCCCCAGTTCCATTCCACTGATTCTATATGTCTGTCTTTACACCAGTACCACTCAGCCTTGATTACTGTAACTTTGTAGTAAATTTTGCATCAGGAAGTATGAGTCCTCCAACTTTGTTCTTTTCAAGATTATCTTGGCTATTCTGAGTCCCTTGAATTTCCATATGAACTTTAAGATCAGCTTGTCAATTTCTTCAAAGAAGCCAGCTGGTTCTTTGAGAGTGATTGCCTTGAAATCTGCAGATCAATTTAAGAAGTATAGCCATCTTGTCAAAATTAAGTGTTCCAATCTATGAACATGGTATATCTTTCCATTTATTTAGGTATCCTTTTCTCTCTCTCTCTCTCTCTCTCTCTCTCTCTCTTTTTTTTGGTCACGCTGCGCAGCATACAGGGTATCTTAGTTCCCTGACCAGGGATCGAACCCATGCCCCTTGCAGTGGAGGTGCAGAGTCTTAACCACTGGACCGCCAGGGAAGTTTCTATTTAGGTATTCTTAATTTCTCTCAACAATGTTTTATAGTTTTTGGAATATAAGTTTTGTACTTCTTTTGTAAAACTTTTTCCTGGGCTTCCCTGGTGGCGCAGTGGTTAAGAATCCACCTGCCAATGCAGGGGACACGGGTTCGAGCCCTGGTCCAGGAAGGTCCCACATGCTGTGGAGCAACTAAGCCCGTGCGTCACAACTACTGAGCCTGCGCTCTAGAGCCTGCAAGCCACAACTACTGAAGCCCACGTGCCTAGAGTCCGTGCTCTACAACAAGAGAAGCCACCGCAATGAGAAGCCCGTGCACTGCAACAAAGAGCTGCCCCCACTCTCCACAACTAGAGAAAGCCCACGCGCAGCAACGAAGACCCAACGCAGCCAAAAATAAATAAATTTATTAAAAAAATTTTTTCCTAAGTATTTTATTCTTTTTGATGTATTGTACATTGTTTTCTTAAATCTATTTGCAGATTATTCATTGCAAGTGTACAAAAATACAACTGTTTTTTCCTTATTGATCTTGTATCCTGCTGAACTTGTTCATTGATTCCAGTAGATTTTTTTAGCGGATTCCTTAAGATTTTCTATATATAAAGATCATGTCATCTGCAACTAGAGATAGGTTTACCTATTCTTTGCCAATCTAGATGCATTTCATTTCACTTTCTTGCTTAACTGCCCTTGCTAGAACCACCAGTCCAATGTTGAACAGAAGTTGTAAGAGCAAGTACCCTTTTCTTGTTTCTGATCTTAAGGGAAAAGCATTCTGTCTTTCACCACTGAGTAAGATGTTAGCTGTGAGTTTTTCATGCCCTTTATCAGGCTGAAGAAGTTACCTTCCATTCCTAGTTTGCTGAGTGTTTTTATCATGACAGGTTTTGAATTTTGTTAAATGCTTTTTCTGCATCTATTAAGATGATCATGTAGATTTTGTCCTTTATTCTATTGATATTACATTAATTGATTTTTGGATGCTAAACCAACCTTGAATTCCTGGGATAAATCCCACTTCAGCATGGTGTATAATCCTTTTGATATGTTGCTAGATTTGGTGTGCTGGTATCTTGTAGAGCATTTTTTATCTATATTCATTAAAATATTGGTTTATAGTTTTCTTGTTATGTCTTTGTCTGGTTTTGGTATCAGGTGTTACTGGCCCCATAGAAAGAGTTGAGAAGTGTTCTCTTCTATTTCATAATGATTTTTAAAAATACCTTTGTCAGCCAATAGCCTTCATTTCACAAACAAAATCCAGTTAGGAGATATAATGGAGGGGACGACTTCCCTGATGACGAAGTGGTTAAGAATCCACCTGCCAATGCAGGGGACACGGGTTCCAGCCCTGATCCGGGAAGATCCCACATGCCGCGGAGCAACTAAGCCCGTGCGCCACAACTACTGAGCCTGCGCTCTAGAGCACAAGCCACAACTACTGAGCCTGTGTGTCGCAACTACTGAAGCCAGCGCACCTAGAGCCCATGCTCCGAAACAAGAGAAGCCACTGCAATGAGGAGACTGCACACTGAAACAAAGAGTAGCCCCCGCTCACTGCAACTAGGGAAAGCCCATGCACAGCAATGAAGACCCAACGCAGCCAAAAATAAATAAATAAAATTTATTTTTTTAAAAAAAGTTATAATGGAGAAGGATACCCCATAGAGGAAAGCAAATAAAATAAAATACCTAAGTGTAAAACTAACAAGATATGTCTAAAACCTATATGAGGAAATCTATAAAATTCTCCTGAGTGACATAAAAATTGATTTGAACTAATAGAAAGATATGGCATGGATGTTCCTGAACAGGATAACTCAACTTCACAAAAATGTCAGTACTCCCAAGCTAACTTATAAATATAGCATAATTCTCCCCAAAATTCCACCCGCTTGTTTCTTTTCCTTTTGAGCTAACCCAATTGTTTATAAAGTTCATTTGGGGTGGGGGAAGCAAACAAGAAAGAATAGCCAGGTAAAACCTGGAAAAGAAAATCAATAAGAGAGGATTATGAGATTATAAAACAGGTTATAAAGCCTCTGAATTTTAAACAAAGTAGCTGACACTGGTACATGAACAGACAGAGCAAGAGAAATGAACAGAAAATCCAGAAATACATCTAAGTACATACAGAAACTTAGCATACAAAAGAACAGCACTGAAGTCAGTGGAGAGTAAATGGACTTTTCAAACAATGGTGCAAAAGATAATATTGAATCAGCTCCTCACACGTGCACCACAATAAATTCCAAGTGGATCAGAGATTTAAATGTAAAAACAAAAAACCCCATACAAGTTCTAGGAGAAAACACAAGTGAAGATTTCCAGCTATGACTCAAAATCTATATGCAATAATTTAAAAGTTGCTCAACTTGACCAAAAAAAATTTTATGGAAAAATACCATAAAGCATAGTAAAAAGTGACAATAACAAACTAGAAGAAAAAAGATTTCCAACTTATCTCACAGACCAACAGTTAATATCGCTAATATAAATTATAATACTTCTCAAAAAATAAAAAAAATAAAAAAATTAAAAAATTATAATACTTCTCATATAAAGAGCTCCTACAAGTAGAGAAGAAAAAGAACCACCATCGTGTGAACACAGTTCCGAGAATAAAACCTGCAAACATCCCTAAAACATATGGAAAAATGCTCAACCTTGCTCGCAGTATAAAAAATGCAGATTAAAACTGCACTGAATCATAAAATAAATGTCTTGGGAATGTAACACACAGCATGGAGACTACAGTTAATAACACTGTGTTGCATATTTGAAAGTTGCTAAGAGAGTTGATCTTAAAGGTTCTCATCACAAGAAAAAGAATTTGTAACTGTGTGAGGTGACGCATGTTAACTAGACTTATTGTGGCGATCATTTCACAATATGTACAAATACTCAATCATTATGTTCTATACTGAAACCAATATAATGTTATATGTCAATTATATCTCAATTTTTCTTAATGTAAAAAAGGAAACTACGGACTTTCTTGGCGGTCCAGTGGTTAAGACTCCGTGCTTCCACTGCACGGGGCGTGGGTTCCATCCCTGGTCAGGGAATTAAGATCCCGCGTGCTGTGCAGCGTGGCAAATAAATAAATAAATAAATAAATCTAGGGGGGGATAATGCGAGGACTCCATATTTTTTTTAAAAAAGGAAAACTACACTGAGGTACTACTTCTTATCTATCAGAATGTCAAAAATCCAAAAAATTTTCAGTATAACCTGTTGGTGAGGCTGTGAGAAAACACACACATGTGTGCTAGTGGAAGCAGAAAAGGACACAGCCCCCGTGGAGGGAAGTTGGCAATATCTAGCAAAATCACACATGTATTTACTCTTTGTCCCAGCAATCCCAGTTGGAGGAATTGATTCCAAAGGAATCTACCAAAAATATAAAAGTAGTATGCACAGACTATTCACTAGAGCACTCCTTATTGTAGCAAAAGATTGGAAATGTCCATCATGACTTTTTTTTTTTTTTTTTTGCGGTACGCGGGCCTCTCACTGCTGTGGCCTCTCCCGTTGCGGAGCACAGGCTCTGGACGCGCAGGCTCAGCGGCCATGGCTCACGGGCCCAGCCGCTCCGCGGCATGTGGGATCTTCCCGGACCGGGGCACGAACCCGTGTCCCCTGCATCGGCAGGCGGAGTCTCAACCACTGCGCCACCAGGGAAGCCCCACCATGACTTTTGAGTAAACAATGATACAGCCTCACGGTGGAGTACCATGTAGCAGTAAAAAGGAATGAGGAATATTTCTAGATATTGCTATGGAGTGATCTTCAGGATATATCATTATGAGAAAAAAAAAAAAGCTAGGGATGGAAGCAGGGATGGAAGTGTGTATTGTAGCTACTTTTATCCGAGAAGGGGGAGGATATGTATGGGGAGAGGGACAGGTGTACACACACACACACACGTTTGTTTATATTTTAAAAATATATACACAGATACCTAAATCTGAATCTCCCCAGAGAGAGCCTCAGAAAAACATACAGAACAATGAGGAGAAAAAATAAAACCATCCTGAGCCCAGGCACTGATCGGGAGACAGAGAACACTAGAAGCTTCAAATTACCAATAAATTCAGCAGACAGCTCCTAGCCCACCCCACAGGGGGATAAGTGGAGGGCACCCAGGAAAGCATGGAGTGGAAGGACAAGATGACAGAAGGCAGTTAAATCACTCCCCAAAGAGAAAGCCCCACTCTGACGGTGGGAAAACACTGAAAACAGATCTGACATTGGGAAATTGATAGGAGAGACTGAAATGTGTGCAGGACTCAAACTATTAGTCTCTCTAAGGCACTACTCTGGAGGTCATTTAGAGAGCACTTAGAAGTGGGAGATGCCCCCTGAGGTGGAAATTAAAAGTCCTGCAGAAACAAGAGACAATTACAAAAGAAGCAATGGCCCCTCTCACCAAAATAAATAAATAATTTTTTTTTTAAACTGCTTTGGAAGGCAAGATTTTTGCCCCTATGATTTTCATCCCCTGGCGTTATGCCTTTGAATATGTTATCTTAAATGGTAAAAAGGACTTTGCAAATGGAATTAATGTTATTAATCAATTGACTTTAAAATAGGGAGATTATCCCGCATTATCGAGTGGGTCCACGGTAATTAAGTGTGGGAGAGGGGGGCAGAGAGATGGGCAGAAGAGGTGCATTGGAAGGGAGGCTTCACAGAAGTAAGTCAGGAGGAGAGTCAAAGAGATTGGAAGCAGGATTCCCTGGTGGTGCAGTGGTCAAGAACCCGCTTGCCAATGCAGGGGACACGGGTTCAAGCCCTCGTCCAGGAAGATTCAACATACCGCGGAGCAACTAAGCCCGTGCGCCACAACTACTGAACTCGCGTGCCTAGAGCCCGTGCTCTACAAGAGGAGCCACTGCAATGAGAAGCCCACGCGCCGCAACGAAGAGCAGCCCCTGCTCGCAGCAACTAGAGAAAGCCCACGTGCATCAATGAAGACCCAATGCAGCCAAAAATTAATTAATTAATTAATTAATTTTTAAAAAATCCATTAAAAAAAAAAAGGGATTGGAAGCAGGAGAGGGACTCTATCGTCCAGGCTGTCTTTGAAGGGGGACAGGCGCCAGGAAATGCCGGCTGCCTCCAGAAACTGAGAATGACCATGACTGACAGCCAGCAAGGAGATGGGAACCTCAGTCCTACAGCCACATAGGAATAAATTCTATCAGCAACCTTCAAATGGATTCTCCCCTAGGACCTCCAGAAAGAAATGCAGTCCTGCCCATACCTTCAGTTCAGCCCTGTGGAATTCTAAGCAGAGAAACCAAGCCACGCTGTACCTGGAATCTGACCTACAGAACTGTGAAATAATATATTTGTGTTGTTTCAGGCAACTAAATGTGTGGTAATTTGCTACAGCAGCCATAGGACACTAATGAAAAGCTCTATGTAAAGCTGCGCTTCCGTATGGCCAGAAGAGCGTGCTATCAAATAGGAAAGCCCAGCAAGGCACCCCGAACCTTTACCTCTGTATGGCCGTTAGCATAACTGATGCTATCCAGGGCTCGTTCAGTTCCTCCTGTCCCTTCACGGACCCTACCTAGGGCTGTACAGGGTAGTAAATCTCTTCTGTTGTGGGGCTTTGTAGTTCGTAGATATTGTTTAATTATGATGAGGTCCAGGTAGCCTCTATGCTCTGGTAGAGTCTCCAAACAATGACGAAGACCTTCCCTGATGTATTCCCACTGCCCACAAGACTAGTTACCCATTCATAAATCTTGACTTAAAAGTGCTCTTCCTGTTTTCAAGTACCTACCCCCACACGCTAGGTAAATACAGAATTGTCCCAACGCCCCCTCGGTGCTGCGGAGCGCAGCTGCGAATGCTTCCCAATTGTCACCTGCCCAGTCCCACCCTGTGAGTACCGTACCCTATAATCAACGGATCCATTGACTATATGGAGCTGCCTGCCTCATCTTTCTGTCCCAAGGTATCTTAGTTTGGCGGGTACTTTTTGTCCCCTCCATCCTCCAGCAACCTCTGCATTCAATTGTCACCGAGAGTGCCGGAAAACAAGACATTATGGAATAAACAGAAGAGAGCAGATGTATCTAGTCGAAGCTACTATAAGATACAGAAAATGAAAGTCAAAGCATTTCAGCAGAAGAAAATTCCCCCCAAAGCACAAGCACACGGAACCAAACAGATTAAAAATATAACACCCCAATGTGAATAAAGTTTCCTTAAACAAGCACTCACAGATGTGAGATTTTCAAATCAGAAATCCAAAATCTTGAAATGGACAAAAATGAGGAAGACGTCAAGTGGGACATTAACACAAAACGAGGAAAGAATTTTTTAAAAACTTAAGATATGTAGACCAAAGTACAAGAAAGACCAAATTCAATTAAGGACATAAAGGGTATTAAGAAAAGGCATGAAAACAGCCAAGAAAAATTTAAAACTAAAGACGTTTAAAGAGGAAAAAGTATCATCTTTATGCTTTGGCAAGACCCCTCGGTCGCCTGTGTTGAGTGGGGATGAGGAGGGGGCAGCAGGTGGCCAAGCAGGACATTATGAGGCCCAGATCACCCGGAGGATGCTCTGAAGGACAGAGAAGTGTCTGTCACAGATGGCAGAGCCTCATCCTCCTCTGGTCCTCACTCCCCAAGCTCAGCCAGGTAGCTGCCTTTCTGTTCCCCGAACCTCGGACCTCATTCCGGGCACTGGACGGTCTCTCGGACCAGACCGCTCTTCCATCAGGTCCCACCTAAGAAGTCACCACCTCCACCAGAACGGCCCTGTCCCCCCTCCATCTACGGTGGCCCCAGGAACTTCTGGGGTTCTGCTAATGCTCGGTGCCTCCGTCTGGGTGCTGGTTGCACAGGGCACTCACTTTGTGGAAATGAATTCAGTTTTGCATTTGTGATTTGGGCATTGGTACTTAAAAAAAAGTAAAAACATAAAAATAAAGCCGCCCCTACCTCCTGCCCCCCCATTCTCTTCATCAGGCTACCCCTCCCTAGAGTCTCTTGCTTCTTTCTCTGCTACGTTGTTTCTTACACACACACACTTCCCCTGGAACGCGAGCTCCAAGAGTGCAGAGACGCTCCTGTCACCGTGACAGCTTCCAGAATAGGGTGTGTCATACAGCAGGTACCGAATGCATACACGCAGGTGTCAAGACCGGGTGTGAAGGCCCCGCCCAGCGTTGCCTGCGTGTGGGGGCGGGGCCAGCGGGGGCGCGGCCTGAGCCCAGGGCCTCACCTTCCTCTGCATCTTCTCCAGCAGCTTGCTCTTGGCCCTCACTTCCTCCTGGATGGAGTCGTAGACGTTGAGCAGCACCCAGTCCCCGCTGTCCTCGTCTGAGTTCTGCAGGGCCGCCACCAACTGCTTCTTGCGCTCGTCTGCATACCGCTTCCGCCGCCTGTGCTTCTCCTTCAGGTCCTTGTTCTTGGCCTGCTCGCCCCCGACCACCTGCTGCTCCAACAGCTGCAAGCTGCCCTCATGGAGGAGAAAGCAAACGTGACACAGTCTACCGATCACTGAGCACTGGATGTCCAGCCTGATCTCATCGACTCCTTCCAACAACCCCACTTCACAGACACGTAAACTGAGGCCCAGAGAGGTGAAGCTGCTGGCTTGGAATCAGACCCAGCATTCCTGCCAGATCTCCCTGACTCCAAGCTTGTGTGCTCAGCCACCCAGCTGGTTCTGCCCCACAGGAAGGGTGAGAGTCTCCCTCTGGAGCCACAGCTGCTCCACCCGCCTCCCGCCTCCTGGGACTGGTGGTGCCACCACAGGGCAGGCTCGCGGCCATGCTCCCAGGCAACCTCAGGGATCAGAATACCCCTGGGTTGTGGAGAATATTCCATACAGTCAGTGCATAATGTTTAATCAGGGAACATTAAGAACAGTTCGTTTTTTTAAATATTTGTATCTAAAATGCTAAAAAAATGTTTAGAGTTTTGCCTTTAAAAGTACAAATTTGAAATAACTACAAAGGCTTATGTAGAACTCCCTACTCTCTAGTAAAGCACCACAGAAGTATTTTAGACTCTGCCTCTTTCCAAAGGGACATAAGGGGAGTATAACTAAAGACATTCCCAAGATTCATAACAGGATAGGAGATCATGCTGAAGGGAAAGGACGGAACCACGCAAACCGAGCAGCCGGGCCCAGACCCGCTTCAGGCTCAGTTCTCGGCTTGACGGCAGCCGGGATTCAGGGGAGTCACATCCAATTCACTGCTCTGCTTAAGACCCTTGTAGGGTCCCCATCAGGATGAAGCCCAAGCCCCGGGGGCACATAGGGCCTCCCTGTCTCACCTCCTTCTGCCCCCACCACCCCTAACTCACTCCAGCTTCAACTCAGGGCGGCTGCTTCTCCAAACACCCCCTGCACCTTTGTGCCACATTAGGTGTGCCCTGTGCCTCAAATGCCACCCCTGAGGCATCTTCGTGCAAACCTTATTCAGGTGTCCCCTCTTCTGAGAAGCCCTCCCCGACCACACTGCAGACCACACAGTGAAAATCGCCACACGTGCCATGTGTTTTCTGTGTGCGCGACACCAGGCTCCCGCCTCTGTAGGCGTCGTCTCATTTGACCCTCACAACAAGCTTCTCGAGATTCTATCACCCACTGTATAGATGAGAAGCTGAGGCACAGAGAGGTTAACCTCAGCCTAGGTGGCAGAGCTGGGAAGTGGTGGAGGCGGACGGGAACCCAAGCAGTGACTACACAGAACCTGGTTCTACCTGCTCCAGAACCTGCCTCCCCGGGCCTCGTGTACCTGCCTGACCCTGGACTGAGAGCCCCTTGAAGGCCAAGGCGACATCCCATCTATGCTTGCATCCTGGTGCCCAGCACGTAGTAGTTGCTCAGTTAATGTTTGAACAGTGGACTGTGGGGCCCGAAGGGGGCTGAACCCCTGGCCGTGGGGCTGACTCTGTCATGGAGGTGAGCCTGACAGTAATCTCATCTACAGAGGTGAGAACCAAGGCTCAGAGATGTTAAGCGACTTGCACAAAGCTGCAGAGCAAGTGAGGAAAGCCCGGCCCCGCAGGCGCCCCAGGGTGTGTTTGGGGTGGCTTGTCCCTAGGGGGAGCACATCTTCCATCAGGGAGGAACTGGAGGCTCGGCTGCGACCTGGGGAAAGCCTGCATCGCCTGCCCTGAGCTCCTGAAGCCTGCAGGCCTGGCCCCTCAAAAACCAGGCAGGGATCTGGTGGCACCTGTGCTGCTTCGTAAGCTGAGCCCTGCCACCTGGCTGACCCGAGCACCGTCCCTGCCCCGCTGCTCCTGGAGAGGCTCAGCCACAGCAGGAGAAGACCTGGGTGGGGCTCAGGAAGAATCTATGGGCACCTCCACCCCTGCGCGCAGGGCATAGCTCCCTCCCGCCCCACATGGGGTCCCACCACCCCCTGGGCTCAGGTGCTTACCGGGCAAGCACCTCCTGCTGGTCCACAGTGGGCAGTAGGTCATCGGTCAGCACTGCCACCTCCATACTGTCCCTTCTCGCAGTTGTCTTGGCCAGCAGAGACTGATGCTGAGCCTCCAAGGCCACCTGGGCTTCACGCTCGGCTCCCACACCGGGCTCTGCTGCCAACCCCACCTCCTCGGTCACTCCCGGGCCCAGGTCAGCCTCCTGAGCACAGAGAGACCCAGGTGGAGGCGGGAGGCCGACTCCTGGACACGAGCTCACAGCGGCCTCGATCCCAGACGGGGGCAGCCCGGCCCCTGGCAGTCTGGGACGGATCACTTCTGGCTCGGGCACACCCAGTTATACAAAAATGCACCATTTCCACCAACATCCCCCCAAAACGGTCCCCCAGCTCCCTCTCCCACCCCTCACCATCCAGGCTACACACAGCAGCCAGCGGGATTTTCTTAAAATATAAATTGATCCTTCACAGCTTCCCATCACATTTGCAGTAAAATCCAGTTTCTTCCATGGGCTGCCGCACCCTCCGTGCCCGCTCCCTGCCTTCTCCCCACAACCCCATCCATACTGCCACTTCTCTGACCTCCTTTTCTGTCACTGAGAAAGTCAAGATCTTTCCAACCCCAGGACTCTGACACTTGCTGACCCCTGGTTGGTGCTCCCCCCAGCGCCTTCTTCCTGCTTCGGTCCCATCTCAATGTCACCTGCCGGCCGCGGCGTCCCAACCTCCCTGTCTCCCATCTCCTAAGGACCTGCAGCGCCGGCTCCTACCCAGAGATCAGGTCCAGAAGCCGGCAGATCGCTTTCCCTCTCCACAAATGTGGGCAGATTTAAAGCCTTCCTCCCAGTGCCCTTGGCCGGTTGTGTCCTCTGAAGCAGAAGGGAAAACAAGGGTGGGGTCTGAGGGCAGCAGAGCTCAAAACGGGTCCCCCACCCCCGGGGGGGGGGTCCCCTGATGGTGCCTGCGGGGCCCCCAGCCCCTGCTCTGCGGCCCTCGTCCACCGCACATGCTGGGCCTCTGTGCTTTAGACAAGGGCTCCACGGCTGAGGAAAGTTTGAAAATCGCTGTGGATCAGTGGCCTCTTATTGACAAATCGACAAAAAGAGAGGTGACGGCTCCTCTGATTTGCACGCTGCTTTGAGATGGGGATGAGCTGGGGGAGGGCTGGGGTTGTTGTCCTTGGTTTTTTCTGGTTTTGTTTTTGTTAGTTATTTATTTATTTGGCTGCACTGGGTCTTAGTTGTGGCCCGTGGGATCTTCACTGCCACGTGCAGGACCTTCGTTGCGGCGTGCGGGATCTAGTTCCCCGACCAGGGATCGAACCCGAGCCCCCTGCATTGGGAGCGCAGAGTCTTAACCACTGGACCACCAGGGAAGTCCCTGTTGTTCCAGTTTTACGAGTGAGGAAACTGAGGCCAGAGAGGGAGGAGACAAGCGGAAGCATCCGGGAAGAATCAGGCCCCTGGAAATGCCCCCGCCTGTCAGTACTCACAGTCCTGGGCAGGAGGTGGTCGGCCGCCTCAGCTTCAGACCTGAGGTCACCAGGCTCCAGCAGATCTGTCCGGGAGGGGTGCTTGCAGGAGAACAGGGGCAGGGGGAAGAGGAGTGGTTGGGCCAGAATCATCTTTTGCTGCCCTGCCCTGCCCCTTCAGCTCCCCACCTGCTCACCAACCCCACCACCTCTTCCTGAGGGAAGGAGGGGAGACTAGATGAGGGGGGAGAACAGGGGAGAGAGGAAATGGGGGAGAGAGGAGAGACACTGCTATGTTGCAGGAGCGTTACCTGCATGACCTCACGTGACGCATGTGTCAGCATCCCCATTTTATAGATGAGGAAACTGAGGCCCAGAAAGGTGACTGGACAAGGTCACACAACTGAGTGAGTGGTAGAGCTAGGATCTGAGCCCAGGTCTGATTCAAAGGGCTGCGGTCTTTATACCCACACAATCACACATACGGGAAGGGAAGGGAAGGGAAGGACAAAGGGAAGAAGAGAGAAAAAAAGATTTTTAAACATAAAAACAGAGGGTTGAAAAGGGAGAAGGCACTGGACAAAGGGGCAGGATGGAGGAAGAGCTGCATCTCAGGATTCCTGGGTAGCCCCTGAAAGGTAGCTGGATTCTCACAGAGCCCCCTCCCCGACAAGAGCATGAGGGTTGACCAAGGCCACCTCCAGCTCTTTCAGGCCTGGAGCTCAGTGTAACCATGGCAACCAGCAAACTCCCTGCACAGATGTCCCTCCGTCAGCAAAACAGGTGCCCAGCTGGCATCGCCTGGGATCTCAATCCCAACCTTCCTACTGATTTACAGAGCATTAGACAGAGCCTCTCTTTCCCAGACCCCTGAACAGCTGAGCTGTCGCCACGCCAGAGACACCGCAGAGATGGTGCCGGCGGTGCCGGAGCAGCAGAGGTTAGACGTCTGCACATGCCCCATGACCTCTGTGCCCCAGCTGAGCTCTGCCCCCATGGCATCCTGCATGACATCAGCTACCTGCGTGGTGACCTTGGGTACGTCCGCCTGGGGCACGTCCAGCCCGGCCCCCGTGGAAGAGAGCCTGGCCAGCTTGGCTTCCACGGCAAGTGGGTTGTGCAGGCCCGGAAGTAGCTCCAGGGCCCTCAGGTGGGGCTCTTCTCCCTGGAGGAAGGGCTCCTCCTCCCACAGGGGCTCCGTGGCCTCCCGGCTGACATCCTCATCTAGGAAGTGTCCACTCGGGGCCTCCACCTCGGGCACAGGGACCTCCAGGCTGGAGGGCTCCCTGGGCCCAGGGAAAGCCGTGGAGATGAAATTTTCTTCGAGCGTGGAAGACTCATCGGACCCAAGAGAAACCTCCGACTTGGAGGCCTCCACCTCGGGCAGTTCCTCAAACCTGGAAGAAACCTCAGTCTTGAAGACACCCTCACTGGGCAGGGTGTCAGGCATGGAGCAGATCTCGGGTTTCACGGCCATCTTGTACTGGAAAGTAGGTGAGTACTCAGAACTGCTGGCGAACTCAGCCCTGGACATGACCTCGGCCTTGTAGAGGACTTCTGCCTTCAGGACAGCCTCTGCAAATAGAGACCTTCCTTTAGCTTTTTACAGGGTGGACAGGCGGGACCCTTCCCTGGAAGCTGGCCCCAAGCTCACCATCTCCGAGAGACCAGCTTAAGAGTCAGAGCCTCCCAGGCCCCTAAATACTGGCTTCCCATCTCTGCCCGTCTGCGCATCAGAACTCAAGCCCTGTCTCCTTCTACCTCTTCCAGGAAGCCTTCTCTGACCAGCTCCACGATCTTTCCATTCTCTGGCCTCCCCAGCCAGCCATTATATGCTGGGCTCTTACCACTCCGCCTAGGGTCTGCTCTTAGTACATAAACTGACTTCCCTGCAGGTATTATTGTCTCCAAGGCAGAGAGCTCCCAATCAGCAGGCTCCGCACCCAAGACCCTCGGGGCCTCGCCGGGGTCTCAGGGCCCTTGTCCACAGGATAAGCTAGAGCCGTGGGATATAATGAATGCTGTGGATGGATATTAGCGAGACCAAATAAAATCCCTTGGAGGCCTGATATTCAAAGTGGACTGGAGGGAACACTCCCAAGGACAGAAAGTGCTAGAATCTGCCCTTCCCTCTTCTTCCAGGTCTACACCAAAAGGGGCATCTCCCTGCCATCTGGGATGGGAGATGATCGCACAGGCCTTCTGCTCCCAGCTCATGGGCAGTAGACCACCTCCTTTACATCCCAACCTCTTCTTTGTCACCGTGTCCTGGGCTCCCCTGAGAGAGTCCTGATGTCCCCTTTGCTGAAAGAGACAATCACTCCCTAGCTCATGGCCTGAACTTCTCCAAGCCTGAGTCTGCACACCTGCATTGTGAGGATGCGGTGAGTCCCAACTCACTGAGGGAGTTCTGGAGAAGCACCTACCTACCCAGTACCTGGCACACGCAATGCCCAATAAACGGTACCAATGATATGAACATATTGCCATCATTACGAGGTGGATGTTACAGTAACTGAGTATTAGGAAGTCTTGGGCTGCCTGGCAGCACACGTGTCTGAAAGATAGTGGTGGGATGGAACGTTCTAGAATGTCAAATAGAAGATAAAAATTTCCAGGAAGGTAAAAGTTCTTGCTAATGATTAAATGCTTATTTGGGGACGTGGTTGCTTTGGTAACAAATGGTCTCAAAGGTGAAAAGAGACTGTAGAAAATGTAGAAACTGGGGGAAAGGACTTATCCATAAAACATGGGTGATATGTTACAGCTCTAAGTCAACCTTGGGCGGCGATCCAGCCTGTGGCCAAGGCATCACGAGGCAGTGCTGTGGGTAAGAATACTGGCTCTGGAATCAGACTGCTGGGTTCAAGTCCTGGCTCCACTTTACCAGCTGTGTGACCATGGACAAGTTACTTACCCTCTCTGGGCCTCAGTTTCCTCATCTACAAAGTGAGGGTGACTGTGGTGCCTGCCTTGCTGGGCTGTTGTGAGGACTAAATAGAACTGAGCCTGGTGCATGGAAAGTGCTCTATAATGTCAGTCAGAGGGGTGAGGAGGAGAGCAGGCTGGCCTCCCTCCCGACAGCTTTGGGGGGCGGGGGCCCACCTGTCTCCTTGCGCAGGTTCTCCTCCAGTGTGGACAGCTTCACATCGTACGAGTTGCGCATGGCAGTGATGTCCTCCTCCAGACGGGCCCTGGACTCCTGCTCTGCCTCATAGTCGGCCCTCAGCCGGGCCAGGCGCTCTTCGTACTCCTGGCAGAGGCGGGGGAATAACAAGAGGGGCAGCATTTACCACCACTTCAAAACGCAGCTTTCAGTAATCCTCTCTTGTCATTCAAACAATCCAGAAAATACAAATAAGCCAAAAGAACAAAATTGAAATTACCTCCTCAGCACTAGGATGATTCCTGGCTGGTGAAGACCCTTCTGCACTTTTCTCTATACATTTTTAACGGGCTAATAGTATGCGTACCTGTCTGTAATCTATTTTTTCCACAAAGCAATAGATCATGAACACCTTTCTGCATCAACAAATATGTTTTAACCAAATAGTCCTCAAGCCATCAAAGACAAAATGTACTTTTATGCGTCTGCTTCTCTCTCCAACTTTGTCATTACCACCAGCTCTCGTCTGACCTGGTTCCCCACCTCCACTCTTGCTCCAAACCTTTCTCCACGTGGCAGCTACGCATCCATAGATCATGTTTCAATGGCTTCCCATGTTGGAGGATAAAAATCTAACCTCCTCAACTTGACCTCCAGTCCCCAGTGATCTGGACAGCCCACTCCATCTTTGCCACTCTTGGGCACGCCAGGTGCTTTCCACTCCTAGACACGCCCACTCCCCCCCAGCCTCAGGGCCTTTGCCCTCACTCCCTGGTAAGCTCATCCCTTCAGGCCTCGGCTTGGGAACAACCTCTCAGAGAGGCCTTCCCTGGTTACCCTCTCAGAAGATCACCACCACCGCTCTCTGTCACTTCGCTTATTTCTTCTTAGCCTGGATCATAAGTTCCATCATTCTCTGCATTTATTTGACTATAGATTAACCGTCCAGCTTCCCCACCAGAGAACACGCATCCTCCCATCTTGCAGCTTCGGTGCCTAGCAGAGAGGAGGGACTCGGGGAATCGCCGCTGAATCAGCAAGTGCATGAAGCAGAACTGCTAGGCAGGCTGTTCAGGTGTCTAATATGCGTGCCCCACAGGGAGGGCCGGGCCTTTATGAACTAATGTTCGTCTGTGGCCCGCTGTCTTCTGGAGCTGCTCCTGACAGAGGGGCCTGCAGCGGCAGTAAGCCAGAGGGGTGCGACAGGGTTAAAGATGGGAGAGCCCCTGCACACGCCCACCCCTCCAGATCCCCCAGGAAGTACAGAACCAGCACAGACTCCTACAACAGCACAGATGGCAACAGCACAGACGGCAAGACCTGGGCTCTCGGGGTGGAAGAGGAGACAGACCACCATTAGAATTTAATGTTTTCTGGGACTTCCCTGCTAGTCCCGTGGTTAAGACTCTGCGCTCCCAATGCAGGGGGCCTGGGTTCGATCCCTGGTTAGGGAACTAGATCCCTCATGCCGCAACTAAAGAGCCCACGTGCTGCAACTAAAGATCCCGCACATGGCAACGAAGATCCTGAGTGCCGCAGCTAAGACCCGGCGCAGCCAAATAAATAAATATATTTTTTTAATGTAACGGTTTATGCAGCACAGTTGAGATGCATTGAGCCTCAGGGCAATACCTGTAATGTTACTGAGACCCAGGGAGGGTCCAGACTTGCCCAGAACCACGCAGCTCTCTGATGGCCTCACGGAGACCTGCAGCCCACGCCCCGCCTGCTTTCTCCTGCCCCTGCGCCCACCCTCGCCTTCCTCCTCATCCAGCTGGGATCCCAGCGCCCAGCGCTACATCCATCCCTCAGCAAGCACCCCTGACTCCCTCACTTCAGCATCCGCCCCTACTCCCTCCAGCACAGCCCTGACCCCAGTTAAACCCAGGCCTAGGCCCAGTGGCACCTACACCCCCGCAAGACCTGGCTGGAGATGCACACGTGGGCCCGCACACACGGCAGCACCGGCTTCCTTTCTCACCTGTAAATGTGTGACCCCGAATCTCAGAAGGACCTCTAAGTGGTGTCCCACCCTTTCCTAGTCCTTCCACCTTCCCTCTCTCCGAAACCCTCCGCTCCCCCCATTTCCTGTCTGGTCCTCCACAGAGAGCCCTGAAGAGGGCAGAGGTGAACTCCCTCACCCTCCCTCTGCCCGAAAGCTCTGTGTCCTCTTGTGACGGAGGACAAACCATCCAAAGCCGAACCCCCCGTAGGAGGACTCTGCTCTTTCAGTCCCCCTCCCTCCTATACCTCGGATTTCTCCCTCGGTACTAGATCGTTCCCTACAATCCACAAAACATGCTCTACTACTTCCTTTTTTTTTTGCCACACCATGTAGCTTGCGGGATCTTAGTTCCCCAACCAGGGATCCAACCCACGCCCTGGCAGCGGAATCCTAACCACTGGACCACCAGCGAATTCCCATGCTACTTTCAATATTAAAAACAATAAAACTCCGCCTTGGGCCCACCTGCGCCTCTGGCTCCAGCGCCCAGCGCCTAGTAGGTGCTCAGAAAATGCTTGTTGATGACTGAATGGGGTAGGGGGGCTAGAGCGCAAACCCAGACCTCCGAGCCCTGGCTGGCAGCTGTTACACAGCCCAGCCTCTTCCAGCAGCAGGAAAGCCGCCTTATACCCACTCTAGAGATGAGGAAACAGCCTTGGAGAGCTTAAACAACCTGCCCGGGCACAGAGCCTGTAAGAACTGGACTCACAGAATGTAAAAGCTGGATGAGCCCTAGGAATCTTCTAGCCCAAATCCCCTGGTGCAGCTAGAGACGGAAGCCCACGGAGTCAAAGCTGCAGCCCGTGGCTGAGCCGACTCCTGGCCCGGCAGCCTCTCTGTTACACACAGGGGCCACCTCCCTCATCCTCAGCATCCTGACTGGCTCAGGAATGGAAAGGAAAGCACAGTTTAGGCACACAGAGAGTCTTAAGTGGAAGAACAAACGGGAGGGAGGACAGACCCCCTCAACTCTTCCTCTGAGTGTGGCTCACAGAAGAAACTCCAAGGCCATAAAATAGACTTGGTGGTGGCAGCGCCAGGGGACAGTGGTCTGACACAGCGTCCACTAGGCTGCCCTTGAGGAGGAGGCAGGTGACCCCCATCCCCAGAGCAGAAGGACCCTCCAATCACTGGCTACTCCAGCAGCCGGCCCAGAACAGCGTTCTTCTCCCTTATGACCACTAGGGGGCGACAGCGCCCTGCATATCATACAGCCAGGAGGCCCGCCCACCCAACCGGGCTTCCTCAGGGAGGAGGCTTCCATCCCAGCCCCCGGCCAGCCCGCCCCCCCCCCCCCCCACGCCCCCCTCGCCCCACGCCCCCCTTCCCCGTACTGCTTAGTGACCAACTTCCACCTGTCCCTATGAGATTCCAAAACACACCCTGAAGCGCAACCTCTCTCATCCTGTGGGCTTGTGCTCAGCCATCCCCAAAGGCCCCCACCTCCCGGGACCTCCCCACCCCGCCCCGGGGAGCCAGGCCCAGGGCTCCAGAGCTAGCCTGCCGCTGTCCCAGGAGCTCCCAGAGCAGCAGAGGAAAAGGCAGAATGAGCGGCTGAGTTCCCAGAACCTTGACGGGGCCCGGATGGGGCCGTCCAGGAGCTACAGTTGAGCCTCTCCCCAAATAGTAAAAGCCTCCACCTGTCATGGGCAGCACTTGGGGGCTCTTTGGTCGATTCTTCCCAGCCCTCCAGCCCACAGGACTGAGATTCCCCCAGGCCTTACCCCGTCTGCCTCCCAGAGGCTGGGCCTCAGGCCCCCCGCAGCCTGCCCAGGGCTGCTCCCATCTGAGGTCATAGTTGAGTGGCAGAGGCCCAGGTGCAGACACATCCAGGCCCCAGTCTCCGCAGAGCTGTTCTTCCCTGGCATTAGGTTTTTCACCAGGAGGAAGCCAGTGCCCTACTTAAAGGGATCATCGAATGTCAAACCCCACCACATGCTCAGGTCTCAGAATGCAGCCCTCTAATGGCAGGAACCTCCGGAAATCAACAGAGCCTGAAGTTGGGATGGAGCCTAAGCCAGGGGTAGGAGGCGCTGCGTGTCTGGCTGTGTAAGTGCCCCCGGGGTCAGCTCCGCATCTGTAAATCAGGGTGCTACCTACCCCGCTGGGTCCCAGTGTGCTGGAAGCCACAGTTGTGGGAGGACCCAGGTGCCCCGAGGTGACAGCTTTTGCTGGGAGGCTAACGCCCCACTTATCTACCGGTAAAGTCAAGTGGGTGCCCAGGGGTCCCCACGGCCCACCCAGGCTGCCTGCTCTCAGCCCAGAGCCCTTCTGCCCTGACCTCTTCGCCGAGGCACTGGCCATCCCTACTGCCAGGGATGCCCTCTCCATTGCCATCAATCCACAGCCAGCCCTTCATGCAGTACAGACGAGAGATGGCACCCCTGCAGACGCCCACAGCCCTCTCTGTTCTGTGCACAGAGGCACCGACGGGGGACGGACTGTACTCTGGAGTCAGGAAACCGAGTTCAAATCCCGGCTTAGACTCTCCTTGGCTGTGTGACCTTGGGCAGGTCATGGCACCTCTCTGAGCCTCAGCTTTCTGAGCTCCAGAGGGAGATTGGAGTACCAACCCCAACGTGATGGTGGCGGGGAAATGGTATCGTTCTGGAGACGGTCTCCTGCTGGGCCCCACCTGCCTGCCCCTTCTCCACCTGCCCAGGGTCTCACCTCCCGGATCAGCTGCTTCTCAGCCTCCGTGTCGTGCTGGATCACAGATGGGGGCAACAGCTTCTCTTCAGTCTGGACGGGGTTTGGGGGAACCTGATTGTTCAGCAGGGCTGGGAGAAAAGCAGAAATGAGGGGCTAAGACTAAGGTGCACATGGTTTGCAGGAACTAAGCAAAAATCCGTAAAAAGGCAACTGCGTGCTCATTCAAAAAAGACCTCAAAGTACTGAACTTATTTCAAGCATGTCTCTGTGTAAGATGCTCATATACTCATCCAACAAGTATTTCTTGAGCACCTACATGTTCCAGGGCCTGGGGGTTTGGCACTAAACAAAACAGACAAGACTCCACACACACATTGTTTTCAACTGGGGGAGAAAGGTAAGCAAAATGCATAACATGTTAACAAGGTGATATTTTCTAAGAGAAGGAAAGCAGGGAGGGTGCTGAGAAATAAGGATCAGGGGGAAGGGCTGCAATTTTAATAGTGTGGACAGGAAAGACCTCTTAGACAAGGTGGGAGGAAAGCAGTTATTTGAAGGAAGTGAGGGAGCGGGGCAGGCAGAGATCCTGGGGACAGACAGAAAGGAATGGTGAGTGCAAAGGTCCTGTGGCAGGCAGGGGCTGTGACTGTTCCAGGAACAGCCGGGAGGCCACTGAGGCTGGATCAGAGTGAGCGAGGGAGAGTACAAGCAAAGAGCAGAGCAGGTCAGAGAGGGAAACTCGCAAGCCGTGGCGAGGGCTTTAGCTTCAACTCTGGGTTAAACCAGGCCATTGGAGGGTTTGGGCAGGGCAGCGAAAGGACTTGTATTTGAACAGGAGCTCCCTGGTTGCTGTGTGGAGAATGTACTGGAGGGACAATGGCACAGATTCTGGACCTGCTTTAAAGGTAGAGACAACAGGATCTACTGCTGGATTGGATTGAGGTTTGAGCAAAAGTGAGAAGCCCAGCATGACCCCAAGGTTTCTGGCTTGAACACCTGGAAGAAGAGAGGTGTCACTGGCTGGGGACAGCTGCAGGACAAGCAGGTCTGGGAAAGGTCGAGAGTTCAGTGTCCAATATGTTAAGTTTGGAATGACAATTAGATAGCTGGCCAGATGGCCAAGTCTGGAAATCAGATGACATGGTTTATCAATCAGGTTTGGGTTTTATTTCCTGATGTTTTTGACATCCTGGGGGACTTGATGGCCAGGAAGAGACTGCCCCTCCCAGGGCCAGCCAATTCCTAGAGGGAGTAAACAGCTTGTCCGGAGGAGCAACCCTTTCATGTGCAAACCAACCAATTCCGAATCCACACCCACCTCTATCTAACTCTCCCACACAGCCAGTATTTCCCCTGCCCAAAGTCAACCGGGGCCAGGACCAGACAAGCAGGGACAGCCCTTATGCCCCAATCCTGTCAGGCTTACTCAAGCTAGCCAGTCCTGAGCTGTTCTTCCTGCACGGCTGTGTCTTTCCACCAAAACCCGGATAAAGGCTCTGGCCGGGGGGGCTGTCCCTCGCTCCTCTCTGCCTCCTGACCCACACTGGCGCTTCCCCCTGTGGCCCTGCATGGCGTGCCTCTCATTTCCAGGGTAAATGAGTAACATTACCCTTTCTTTCAATGACATTGACCTGTGTCACCACTCAGTCACCTTTATAAATTAAGACCTGGACACGCATCACACAGCCAGGCTGTGAGAATCATGAGCACGGAGGTGGTGTTTAAAGATGTGAGAACAGGGCTTCCCTGGTGGCGCAGTGGTTAAGAATCCGCCTGCCAATGCAGGGGACACGGGTTCGAGCCCTGGTCCGGGAAGATCCCGCATGCCGTGGAGCAACTAAGCCCGTGTGCCACAACTGCTGAGCCTGTGCTCTAGAGCCCGCGAACCACAACTACTGAGCCCGCCTGCCACAGCTACTGAAGCCCACGCGCCTAGAGCACCTAGGCGTGCCTAGAGCCCACAACAAGAGAAGCCACCACAATAAGAAGCCCGCGCACTGCAACGAAGACCCAATGCAGCCAAAAATAAATAAAATAAATTTATAAAAATTAATAATAATAAAAAAATAAAGACATGAGAACAGATGAGCCCACCTTAGGAGTGTAGAGAGAGAAAAGGCTAGAGGACCGGCCCTGGGACAGCCTGACATCAGGAGGTTAGGGATGGAGAGACTCACACAAGGGAGCTGAGAAGGAGTGGCCGCAGAGGCAGGAGAAGTAGGACAAAGGGCGTCCAGGAAGCAAGGGTTTCAAGGAGAAGGGAAGGGGCCATCTGAGTCAGCTGGTGCTAAGAGGACAGCTGAGGCCTCCTGAGGACCCATCACTGGATTTAACAACCAGGAGGGCATCCATGACAAGGGCAGCTTCAGTGGGATGGGGGCACAGGGCCAGCCTGGACTAGGGGCAGGAGAGCAGAGCATGGAGGGCCAGTGAAAACAGACCAATGTTTCCAGTTCTGCTGAAAGTGGGGAGAGAGAAATATGCCAATGACCAGAGGGAGAACCAGGGCTGAGAGGGCAACGCTAACAGTAAGTGCCTGTGGTGGAAACACCTGGAGCTTTGAGTCAGACACACCTGGTTTCAAGACCCAACTATAACGTTAAAGCATCCGGTACCGTCTGTTGAGCCTTACGTGCCAGGCTCCGTGCTAAGCCCACACGTGAATCATCTCGTGCAATCCTCTCAACCACCCCACAGCAATAACAAGGCAGGTGCTGTCATTACCTCCACTTTACAGATGAGAACGTTGAGGCTCAGGGGGGCTAAGTTGCTTCCCCGAGGAGCCAGGACGTGAACCGGTGATTACTGCCCTGATCTCAGCTCTCTGCCTGCCCTGCCTCCGTCATTTCAGCTTGCTGGGCTCCATGCTCCAGATCCAGGAAGAGGGGATGCTAAGAGCCCTTACCCCGCAAGGCTGTCGTGATAACCATGGGAAGTCTGCAGGCCTGTCAGCTGCTGGGTCAGGGGAGCCACTGGCAGAGCAGCCCCAACTCCCTCCTGGTACCCCTCGCCATTCCTCCATCTAGTTTCCCCTCACTGATCGGGGGGGCTAAGCAGGGTCAGGGGTGGGGCAGGAGGGAAAGAGGAGGAAGGCAGATTGCCCAAGCGGAACCCCTCACAGTGGTGTTCAAGGGCCTCTGCACTCCAGGCCCGGCCAGCCCCTACATAGCCATCTCCCACCACCCGAGCCGCCAGGCAGTCGGCAGAACTACCTGTGGGTCCCCAAACAGACCTTAGAGCTTTGTGCATCTCTGCACAGACTGACCAGTCTCATCCTGTCTAACAGGAGACTTCTCATCCCCCAAGACTCTGTTCAATCACCCCTTCTCCTCTGTGAAGCCTTCCCTGACTGACCACACCCTACCCCCAGATAGCCTTGGCCACACACTCCCTTCTGCCCTGCAGTGCCCTGTACAGATCTCTGCGCCAGATGCACACAATGCTCTGCTGGAGTGTCTTTCTCCCCCAGGAAAACAGGTATACCCACGAGGCAGAGCCTGGAACTGACTCATCTCTGTGTCCCCATGCCCAGCACAGGTCCACACACAGAGCAGGTATGAATGGATGGGGGCGGGGTGAGAGGAAAGATAGATAAAAGGATGGATGACAGGACGGAGTGAATGAGTAGGTGGACATGTGGACGGTAGGATGGATGAGTGGGTGGATGGATAAACAATGGAGCGGGTGGGAGGACAGGTGGGTTGAATGGATGGGTGGATGGATGGGTAGATGGATGGATTCGTGGGTAGGTGGATGGATGGGTAGATGGATGGATGCCTGCGTGGATGGATGGATGCCTGGGTGGATGAGCAGATCAATGGGTGTGTAGAATGGATGGATAGAGAGGAAGGTGGGTGGGGAGGTGGATGAACGGACAGATGGACTCAGTCTCTTTAGTGCTCCCTTCTCCCAAGGGATTCTCAGATAAAGAAAACTCTGGAGTCCCTTGGTTGCAAGGACCCTGCAGGCCCATGCTCCAGGTATAGGTTTCTACCTGCCAGATGACAGCCAAACACCTGGGTGTGAGAGCAGTCATCACAAGGTACTTAACTGGGAGTGGGCGGGTGACGTCGGGGGAGGGTGGGTCACCTAGTTGCTAGGCAGCACAGCATCTCCACGCTGCCATGGAGACAGCAGGCAGACAGGGGGAGGACGGATGTGCAGCCTCGAGGCAAGGAACGGGGGGCAGAGCCTCCAGCTGGTGGGACGGGCCTCATGCTGGGTCATCGGCGAGCAGAAACCATCTGGGCCGTCACCAACCAGGGCTCTCCCCGGCTGTTCAAAACTCTATGCTCACGTGAAGTTGCGAGGAGGTGGGCCATTGCTTCCATGCCCCGGAAGACAAAGGGAGAGGGCCTTTCTCGTCCCGGGCCCTCCCTTCCACTCCCTCCCCCTGCGCCCACCTGACAGGGTGCTGGGGCTCATCTGCTGAGCCAGAATCGCCCTGAGCTTCTTGATCTCCTCCTGGTACTCGCGCAGGAGGGCATCCTTGGGGTCCTCGTTGATGCGAGGCTTGTTCCTGATGTTCTTGGCTCGGTTGGCGTAGCGCAGCGTGGTGAGGGTCTCATCGTAGTTGTTGTCAGCGGGCGACAGGCAGGCCACCATCAGTGTCTTGGTGTTGCCGCCCAGCGAGTCCTGCAGCAGCCGCGTCAGTTTCGAGTCCCGGTAGGGGATGTGTTTGCAGCGCCCGTCCACCAGGGCCGAGATGACGTTGCCCAGCGCCGACAGCGACAGGTTGATCTTGGTGGCCTCCTTGAGCCGCTCCCCCGTGGCACCCGTCTTGGACTGCCGCTCGCTGCCTGCCAGGTCCACCAGGTTCAGCTTGCCTGCCCGGAGGTGGTCCTTGCCCCGCTCATCTGCAGACAGAACAGGCAGAGGGGTGAGGGCCCTGGGGTGAGCCCCACGGTAAGGAGACCCTGGGTGCTCCCCACCCACCGAGGGTCTCATTTCAGCTGCACAGGAGCCCCATGGAGGGGGTGCTAGGATTGTGCCGTTACAGATGAGAAAAGTGAAGCTCAGAAAGGGCATTTAACATGGCTAAGGTCACACAGCTTCCAAGAGCAGAAGCCAGGGCCAACTGACTCCAGGGAGCGGGGGCTGGGAGGCACAGGCTGCTCTCTGAGTGCTGCAGGATTTCTTAGGGCTATCGAGACAGCTCTTACAGATTCCTTGTGAGGCAACTGCGGGGCGGGGCGGGGTGGGGGCAGTGGGAGGCAGTGAGGGGATATGATGGGGTCACCAGGGAGCTGAATCCCTCAATGCAAAAAACATCGGCTTTGGAGAGCCTTGGACCCAGTTCCCATCCAACTCTTGCCTCCTACTTGCTGTGTGACCTTGGCAAAGCCACGCACCTCTCTGACCCCCAGTTCTCACATCAACAAAATGAGACTAACGATAGCTCCCCACCAGCGTTGGTTGTTGGAAGGAGTGAACGGACAGCACACTTGTACCGAGTCCACACAGGGCCCAGCACACAGCAGGGGTTCGTTTGCCCTGAGAACGAGCCCAGTTCTGCAGCGGCCGCAGCTGTGCTGGCAGGGCAGACCCGTGTTCTGGGGGTGACGGGAGCCGGGCACTGGCTGGGAGCAGGGGCCTGGAGCACAGGTTTTGAAGGCAGAGACCTGAGGGATCCGGTCTTGATTCTATCCCTCGGCAGCTGTGGAACTCAGGGATATCAACTCTGAGCCTCGGCTTTCTCTTAGTAACGTGGGAATCTAAGACCCACCCTGAGGGCTGTTGTGAGGATTACACAGAGAGCACGGGCGTGAGGGGCTCGGGGTCATGCCTGGCACACAGCAAGCACTCCTCAAATGACAGCCTGCGGCTCTTGATACTATTAATAATTCTTACTGTCACCAGAGGACATGGTAAACGGTTCCAAATGAAATAGAGGGGAGGAGCAGGGGCTTCCTCCTTAGTTTCCTGCTGGTTGAAACCAGAATTGGCCTGGTTTTGCCCATGAGCACAGCTACCTGAAGTAAAAAGGTCTGGCTGGCATCCAGTGGAAGCTTGGACATGCAAGGGGCTTGATTCTTTGGGCTATTTTTTTCTTAAGGAGCAGCAGGAAGGAGGGACTTGGAAATGCCCTTTTGGAAAGCTCTTTGCAGAATGTACCAGGAGCCTTAAGCAGGTTTGTACCCTTGCCTCAGGAGGCCTGCTCCAGGGAATCTAATCTGAGGAGATGACTCTAAAAGCAGAAAAGGGGACTTCCCTGGTGGCAGAGTGGTTAAGAATCCGCCTGCCAATGCAGGGGACACAGGTTCGATCCCTGGTCCAGGAAGATCCCACATGCCACGGAGCAACTAAGACCGTGCGCCACAACTACTGAGCCTGTGCTCTAGAGCTTGCAAGCCACAACTACTGAAGCCCGCGCCTAGAGCCTGTGCTCTGCAGCAAGAGAAGCCACTGCAATGAGAAGCCTGCGCACCACAACGAAGAGTAGACCCCGCTCGCCGCAACTAGAGAAAGCCCGTGTGCAGCAAGGAAGACCCAACGCAGCCAAAAATAAATAAATAAATACATTTTTAACAATAAATAAATAAAAGCAGAAAAGGCTTTGTACACAAAGATGTTCATCATGGCATTATTTACAACACTGAGAAACCGGAAACAGCATTAAGAGCTTGTAGAAAAAAAAAAAAAAAAGAGCTTGTAGAGGGCCGGGTAGAGGAGGGTGCTGACTGATACGCGGTCCTTCAGCCGCCTCCCATGGTCAGGAAGACATGGCAGGAATGATGTGGGAACATTCTTAGGGATGGCATGGGGAAGAAACTTTATATAGAGCAGAAGATTTTAAGTGTGTTTAAAATTTGCACAGGGAAAAAAAGGATCAAAATAACATATGCTTAAATGTTAACGGTTGTGTTTATGAGTAATTTCCCCTACCTTTCTCTAACTCCTAAATCTTCATTGAACTTATTTTATAATGGAAATAAAAAATATCTTTAAAATTTTTAAAAAGCCTGTTTGCAGGCAGCCTGCCTCATCCTTCAAACCCATCTGCAGAGGCCAAGAGGCACCCCACAGGGCCACTCTCTCCTCCTCCCTCCTGATCTGTCCTCTCAGGCCCTAGTCCCTGCCCCCACCTACAGCATCATCATATGAGGATGTGATCACACCACCCGCCCTCCCCATATCATCACCCCTGGGGGAGACTCTGACCCAGCCAGCACCAGGGGGTTGGCCTGGAGCCAGGTCACCACACAGGTGGGCAGTGTGCTGCTGGGGGTTCCGTCAACCCAGGCCTTGACCTTGGGCTGGGATCTCTCCACAATTATGTTCCTAGTTGGGCTGAGGCTGCTTCCTGCTCCACTGCTCTCCGGAGTTCTGTTTGTGATGAACCACAAACTTGGAGGCAGCTGCAGTGTTAGTGGGAAAAACCCAGATGTCAGAGAAACCTGGGTTCAAATCCCAGCTCTACCACTTAGCAGTTAAGCGGTACCTTGAAGCACTTAAGTAAGACCTTGAACAAGCAGGTCACTTGACCTCTCAGAGCCTCCGTTTCCTCATCTGTTAATGGGAATTATAATGCCTGCATTTAGGACTGTTGTGGGCTTTAAATAGAGTGACGTGTGTAAAGGACTCAGCACAGCGTCTATAGGTGGCCTGAAATAAACGAGTTCCTTTCCTTCTTCTTCTCTTTCTCAGTAACTCTTCCAGAAATAAAGAGTGAGATGGCTTTGGAGTAGAGAATGCTAAAGAAAGAGGAGAGGGCTTCCCTGGTGGCACAGTGGTTGGGAGTCTGCCTGCCGATGCAGGGGACACGGGTCCGTGCCCCGGTCCGGGAAGATCCCACGTGCCGCAGAGTGGCTGGGCCCGTGAGCCATGGCCGCTGAGCCTGCGCGTCCGGAGCCTGTGCTCCACAACGGGAGAGGCCACAACAGTGAGAGGCCCGCGTACCGCAAAAAAAAAATAAAAGAAAGAAAGAGGAGAATCCTAAAGTTCTGGGTGGCACACACTCTGGGGGCAGACCCCTGGGATAGAGGCCCAGCTCGAAGACCTTCTAGTTGTGTGACCGCGATTTCCTCACTCATCTGTAAAATAGGGATGATATGAGTATCCACCTCATGGGGCTGTTGGAAGGAGCAAATGAGCTAATGCAAATACATTGCATGGCAGGTAGAAAGTGCTCAATGGTAGCTACCAGTATTATTATTGTTGTTGTTGATGATGCTGTTTATCCTGGAAACGTGGGTCCTGGCACAGGGACAGTCCTCTTGTGTTTCCTCCAGGCAACCCCAGCATCTCTTCCCAGTTGGCGCCCTCGAGGCTCCGAGTGGTGAAGGGTCTGGGCTACTAGGAGCAGGCACCCGGCTTGGTGGTCCGGCCCCCTCCGCCCCCGCCCGGCCCCACGTACCCACCGCGTAGATCTCGATGCTGATGGTGAAGATGGAGTGGGAGCGGGAAGAGTCCTTGTTCATCAGGGTGTAGCCAACCGAGCGGTTCTTCCAGCCCGTCTCCATGACGCGCTCGCACTGGGCCACACTGTGCACCGTGTGCATGGAAAGCCCCTTCACGTACACCCCCTTCTCCGAGTGCTCCTTCAGCTGCGGGCAAGAGGCACGGGTCAGGGCTCCCCGGGGAACCTGAGGGAAGGGCCCAGCTCCCACCACCTCTGCCCTCCTGCAGGGCGGGTTGGCACCTCGGATTCCCTGTCACAGGTTGGGGGTTTGACCTAGGTAGAACCAGCCTCAAACCCACCCCCGCCTCTCCCTTGTTGTGGGACCTTGGGTCAGTGACATCATCTCTCTGAGCCTCCGTTTCCACATCTGTAAAATGGGTACAAGATACCTATCCCTTAGGGAGGTGGTGAGGATTCTGTAAACTAAGGCTCGTACAACGCATGGCATGATGCCTGGCATGTGGTAACTGCTCCATAAATGGCAGCCGCGGTCTCACTGTTGTTGTTAGTGCCGTGGTTGTGAAGGTGGTTTCTGGTCTGGGGCTTCAGCTCCCAGGGGCCGACCCTGTCTGTAGTCATTCACCCAAGGGCTCTCTGAGTGCTTCTCCCCTGACTTGCCAACGTGGCTTCTGCTCGCCTCCCTGCCGCGGCTCCACGGCAACAAGAATGTTCCCAGACCCTTGGATCATGGCGGGTGAAGGGCCATTTGCCGCCCAGAACTCCCACTGGCCCCCAGCCCTCAGCACGATGGCAGCGAGTAAATCAATTTATCTGACTGCTGCGTGCTTGCTCTCCAGGCAGCTGAGCTGTTTTGTTGCTGACACAGAGCTGTGAAAAGCAATGTGAGAGGAAATAAAACCACTCTGGGAAGAGCAGAATGAATTAGGACAGAAGTCATCTGTCCGCTGGTCTGAGCCAGAGTAGGCTCAGATGCTTTGCCCCGGGGCAGCTTCAGGGTCCCAGGTGGGGCTGGGCCCCTGCTGCAGAGCAGGGGGGGGCGGAGGGGGGCAAGCACAGGCTTGCCCTATCTCCCCAAGTCTGGAGAAAGAGCCAGACCCAGACCGAAGGACTGGGTTTCACGGAACAGATAAGCGACGGAGGCAAAGAAAGGTTAAGTGGCTTTCTGAAGGTCACACAGCTATTAGTGGCAGGGCAGCACTGGGGTCACCGGCAGTGGAAGACTCCAGAGGCAGGGCTTGGAGAGAGGCTGCAGCATCCTGGAGTAACTGAAGTTTGATATGACAAAGGGCTGACCTTGACCTAGAAGGCGGCTGTGAGGACGGAGCTCAAAGGACAGGAGCAGGAGAGCCTGCAAACAGAGCAGGGCTTGATGGTAGCCTGGGATGCTGTGTGCCTGCTTTGGTCACTGCCACACTCTCAGAGGCTAGATGCCTGCCTGGTACATGTTAGGTGCAGGTGACGGATGGCTGCTCCTGGCCTCAGGAAGAACGCAGTTTCCTATCCAGTCAGACAGACTCGGGTTAGAAACCTGGTTCTGTGACTTGCTAGTTGGGGAAGTCATTTTGCCTCTCTCGGCCTCGGTTTCCTCATCTGTAAAATGAGGATGATAAATCCTATTTCCACAAGACTTTTGGGAGGATCGAAAAGAGAATGGACGTGAAAGGAGCTCTGTGGGGGTTTCTGGAGGGGGTTCGGTGAACACAGATACCAAGAGGATGAGGCCGATCTCTCCAGCCTGAGCAACCTCACGAGCAGGAAAGGAGGTCAGGGGAGGCAACACCTAATGTAGGGGTCTCCCACCCACCCTATTTTTGGGCCCAGGAAGGCTCGCCCCCTCACCTCCCAACCTTCTGGATCCCTCCACCCCTCCCCTGCTGTTCCGGCCTCCACCCACCTCCCGAGTGTCAGGCGCCAGCCGTGCCCCGCATTCCTTGGTAACTGTTCCTCCCGGATGCCAGGCGGAGCGCGGTCGCCATGGCAACCAGCTGGGGTGCGGCCGAGTGTGGGGGGGCGGCGCGCATGCAGGACGGCACCACAGCCGGCCGGGAAACGCCCCATGGAGGTGCGGGGTCCTGCCACTGGCCCGACGCCGGCTGCGGGAACCAACTGGAGAGGCCCCTGAGGGCCCCACCTCCGCCACCCAGCACTGAGCTGGGTTCCACGATGGTGGTTCGTGGTGTTGGGGGAGGAGGTGTTATCGGCTTCCCCAAATCCCTTGCTGGCCCTCGCTGATCTAACCACTCTCATTAGCAGAATTACCAGGCCCTGTGCTGTGCTGTGGAGCCTGGCCACCTGGGTGCAAATTCCATCTCCACCCTTTACTGACTGTGCCCTCGGGCTGGTTCTTGAACAGCAGCTCCTCCTAAGGCTGTTGTGAGGGTTATACAGAACCCAGCTGTCCCTCCTCTGAGAGAGCTCCGGGCACCCATGGGCAATGTCTCTGAGCACATCTGTCACTGGCGGCCCTCACCCCCAGGCAGCCTGGCTCACCAAGCCTGAGGCCCGTGGTCCAGCTGGGCCATGTACAGGCAGCTGCCAGCCCTTGGGCCTGCAGGGCCTGGGTAACCGAACCCATCCTAGGGTCCATGATATGGAGGAAGTGGAGGGGGCTGGCAGGGGCCCCGATGCTGCAGGCTGGCCTTTCGAGGCCGACAAGCAGGAGCAACTCCCTGTGCCTTGCTCCCGTCCCCATGTCCCCGTCTGGGGGCTGAGTTATGACTCAGCTGCTCCAGCTCCAGGAGAGAGAAGACAGTGGCTGGAGGTGCCTGTGTAGAAAGGGCAGAGCACTGCTGTGTCTGCGAGGAGGTGAGGAGGAGGGGGCCGGGGGGCCAGTCCTGGTCTGGATGGGGACTGGGGGGGGGGGGAGTTCACACCCCTGTGGACCTGCTGTAGTCTGTGGCCTGACCTCCAGGGTCTTCCCAGTAAGTCTCTGTTGAATGGATGACTCAACTCATGAATGTTCCTCCCTCAAATGGAACCCCACTACTCGCTTCTCACTGCCCCCCGGGTTTCCTATACTTCCCACCCGGAAAAGTCTGGGAGGAAAGCACCTGACCACTCAGATCCCACGTATTCTGGTATTAGCGCCATTACTAGTAATTTGCTGTGTGACCTTGGCCAAGTCCCTTCCCCTCCCTGGGACTCAGCTTCCTCATCTGTACCATGAAAGGACTGGACTTAGAAGCTCTCTAAGGGTCTTTCTGGCTCAAAATTTTAAGGATTTTTCCACTATCTGGCCAGCACAAGCAAGTATTTTTTCAAAACAGCTGCTCCCTGGGGTCGGGTTTGTTCAGTTGGGCCATACAATGGTTGTGGGTCACAGAGGAACTCACAGTCCCTCCAAATGAAGCCAGGACCACTGGAGGGCCTAGGGGCAAGTGGGGGGCTCTGGATCTGAGCAGGGAAACAGCTCTGCCCCACATGGATGGGGTGGGACGGGACCCAGGTGATCCCAACGTCCTGTCCAATCTAGAGGTCAGTGAGGGTCTGGAAGACTGGGGGGCATCGGCAGCAGCCCCTTTATCTGGTTCTGCGCCCCCTCCTGTGGCTGTCAAGGCCTGTGCCCTGGGGAGATTTAGGCAGTTGGGCCACGGAAAATGTCCAACCCTGACTCTGTGGCTTCCTAACCTAGTGGCCACAGGCAGGTCACCTCCTCTTTCCCAGCCTCCTTTCCTCGTCTGCAGAACGGGAATCTCCATAGCAACCTCCCAGGACTGACGCTCATTAATGACTGACGTTCCCCCAGCTCAGGCATTCTGACTCTGAAGGAGGTAGTTCAACCTCCACCGCTGGTTGTGGGCCTCTTGCGGGGGGCCCTCCACACCAGACCCCTTTCAGAGGGGGACAAGGTCCCAGAATCTGAGCCCATCTGCGGCGGTAAAATGGGATGTTTGCGATGCAGGAACTTGATGTCAGACAGATCTGGGTTCAACTCCAGGTTTGGCCCAGCTTCCTGCTGTGGAAGCTTGGGCAAGTTAATTACCCTCTGTAAACCTCCCTTCCCACATCGGTAAACTGAGGATAATAATGTGGGTATCCCCAACTTTCTCTAAGTTCAAGTCGGAAAGAAATCCGATTTTCACTTTTACCAAAAAAGCCTTTATCGTACTAATGTCAGTCTTTCATAAAAGCAAAGTGGAATCAAGATTTTGGAAAGCAGGGGATACTCTTCCCTTTAGGCTATTTCAGCTTTTACAAAACACTCGCTCTGCTTTCTGATAGTGGGGGAAACCTGTATCTACCTAACGAGGTCACTGGGAGTATTAAATGGGATAACATGCCTAAAGCAGTGAGTAAACAATAAGTGCTCAAAAAATGATCACTATTACCTTTTAAGCTTGAAAGTCCCTTAGAATTTTTCAAAATAATTTTTTAGAAGTGGAACCCTTTTTTCAAATGCAATCCGTCACCAAATTCCATCTATTTCAACAGATGTAAGTGGCACTGCCCCAGAGAAGGCCTCCCCTCCCCTTGCGTGGTGCGGGTAGGCCCAGTAACCCCTCCCCTACCTCACAGACTCTGAGCCTACTCCAAAATTCAAGTTCAAAACTCCCCATTCTAGTCTGAACCAGCGCCTGTGTCCTCAGGACCCTTCCCCATATTTCTGAGGGAGCACCCCCAATGCCAACCTCCCCCTCTAGCTGCCCCCACCCACCCCTGCCGGGGCTGCACCCACCTCCAGCTTCTGCTTGGTGTCAGTGCCCAGCAGGTCACGGACGTCTTCGTTGTAGATCTCCAGGTAGGAGGCCCGGACCAGGAACTTGGTACTCTCTGCACACTGCAGGGAGAGCAAAGATACCTGAGCACCCGCTGCCTGGACATCACAAGAGGACATCGTGGCAGGAGGTGTCCCGAACCTCACCTGACCCTGCCTGCCTGGCCAGCTCTCCCCTCCTCTCCGGCTTCTCAGAGTGGCATCATTTTCATACTGCTATGGACCCATGCTCTCTCTACAAGCCTCATGGGAAAGGAAATGGGAGAGGCCTCCCCACTGTTCAGGTAGAGAGACCAAGGCCACGGGTAAGGCCTGGACCAAGCACTGGCCCTGGGCTAATCCCCGGCAGTTCTTCCAGTCGCCTGATGTTCCTGTGGGTCATCAAAATGAGTCCCAGGTGTAGTACAGTGGGCTCTGCAGCTGACTCGTCCCTGCTTTGCCATTTCCCAGATGCAGGAATCTCTGCGCATTCATGAGTGGTCAGCAGGGCACGTCTCACCTGCAGCCTGGACACTGGGATAACTGGTCTGGGCCCAGCCCATAAGGGCTCCAAGCCTTGGCTTCCCTATCTCAAAAATGAGGATAACAGCTACGTCCTGGGCCAGGGTGGTAGTGAGATAATTATGCAAAGGGCTTTGCACAATGCTTGGCCTGTAGCAGCTGCTCAATTAAAAAAGGAAGCTATGATTGTTTACAGCCATTTCTTGGGCCAGCACTCTGGGTCATCATATCCATGTGAAGTGTTATACGAAATGTTAAATCCAAAAATGGCAGGAGGAAAACACAGCAGGTAGAATTTTCTCAGCTTTAAGTTCTCCCATCACCTCTTCAGAAACCAGAGCCTGCGTCTGTCTGCTCATCTGTGCCGCGTCAAGGCCGCTCTGACCGCATCCCACAACCGCTGCCCAGGTCAAAAGTGCTCTAGGATCATTCACGGTAACGCCTGGGGAGCCCAACCCTGCCCCTTCCATCCCCCAGGCCCATACCTGGACGCTCTCGAAAATGTGCTCGAAGGCCCTAGGGATGATGCCTCTTTGGCAGGGTGGGTCAGGCAGGCCCTGCATGGTGAAGGACTTCCCGCTGCCTGTCTGGCCGTAGGCAAAGATGGTGCCGTTGTAGCCCTCGGTGACGCCCTGTGTGGGAGGACACAGCCCAGGGCTCAGCTGGCCGAGCTCAGCCAGGCTTGGGGCCAGGCCCGGGGCTGCAGGGCTGCCTCCTGACTCACAGACTTAGGGTCCCTCCCTGGCTCTCCCACCACGGTGGCACAGGGCTGGGGGAGGGCAGTGCAGAGATGAACGCGGCACAGCTCTGTCCTGAAGGGGGTCACTGCGCGGTGGGGTAGGAGACTGTCCCTGTGTATGGCTAAGAGCCTGGCCGCCATCCTTTACTGACTGTGCCCTTGGCCTGTCCTTATTCAGGCACATGGAGCCTCAGCTTCCTCGTCTGTAACAAAGGGTAAGAACAGCACCTCCTCTGAGGCTGTCGGGAGGTGTACACAGGAATTATTTCACGTGCTGGCACACGAAGTGCTGGCACACAGAGGTAGATGCTCCCTAAATGTCTGCCTGGAACGTGCGGGAGACAAGACATATACATGTGATCCTCATATGAGGTGGAGGTGCATGTAATGATGGCGTACAGGACGGGCAAGGAGAGGGAGTGCCAAGAGGGGGAGACAGAAGGTGCAGGAAGCGCCAGGCAAAGCTTCCTGGGCAGGTGGAGGAGAAAGGGGGAGCAGAAAGGGTGGCTTGGATTTTAACAGGTGACAGGAAGAGGAAGGCATTCTAGGCTGAGGGGACAGCCTGAGCAAAGACCAGAGAGGTGAGAGGCTGAGAGCAGGTGGAACTTGGGCGAGGGGGATGGAGACGAATCTGGGAAGAAGCAGGAGGCAAACCAGGTGGCATACCCAAGGGCATCCTTCATTCACTGATGCGACTGTTCTTTCCATAGGTACCGACTCTCTCCTCTGAGGGGGACTGTGGCTGGTGACAGAGCCATGAACAAAGAAGACACCCTAGTCCCCGCCCAGCTCATGAGATCACAAATTCTAGAACTTAGTATGGGGGGCAGGGGAATCCTGTGTTAGAATGTGGGCCCAGAGAGCTGTGCCCAGGCCCCCAGGGCCCAGGTGGCATCTGCGCCCGTTTCCACTGCAAAGGCACATCCTGTAGGGACTTCCCTGGTGGTCCAGTGGGTAAGACTCCATGCTCCCAATGCAGGGGGCCCAGGTTCGATCCCTGGTCGGGGAACTAGATCTCACAGGCATGCCGCAACCAAGAGCCTGCATGCCGCAATAACGATCCTGGGTACTGCAACTAAGACCCGATGCAGCCGAAATTTTTTAATTAAAAATATTTAAAAAAGGGCTTCCCTGGTGGTGCAGTGGTTAAGGGTTCGCCTGCCAATGCAGGGGACGTGGGTTCGTGCCCCGGTCCGGGAAGATCCCACATGCTGCGGACAGGCTAGGCCCGTGAGCCACAACTACTGAGCCTGCGCGTCTGGAGCCTGTGCTCCGCAACAAGAGAGGCCGCTACAGTGAAAGGCCCGCACACCGCGATGAAGAGTGGCCCCCGCTCGCCGCAACTGGAGAAAGCCCTTGCACTGCACAGAAACGAAGACCCAACACAGCCAAAAAACAAAAAGTTAGCTACCTTTCTAAAAAAATATATTAAAAAAAAAAAAGAAAGACCCATCCTGTAGACCACTGCGGGGCTCGGGATCCCCAGGGACTGCTGGGGAAGGAAGACTGGAAGTCACGATCCGCAGCTCATCAGAGGGCCAGGTGCTACACACCAGGATGAGGCCCCTGAGGTGTGGGAGAGCCGTGGCAGACCAGTCACCCAACCAGGAGCCTCAGAGGCAGGGCACGCGAAGCCCCTGGGACAACACGGTGCAGTGCCTGGACCATCAATGTCACCCAGACCTGACAAGGGATTCTATATCAAAATAAATATTTTATATGCACTGTCCAATAGGGCAGCCACCAGCCACACCAGAAGTGTGCCTGATGCGACCGAGGAACTGAATTTATGTTAATTTACATTTAAAAACTGAAGCAGTGTAAAATATTTTCCCATCAAACACAACTTTATTTTTTTGTGTTTCATTTCATTTGAACTATGGACACTTAAGCACCTGAATTGAGATGTACAATAAGTATGAAACACACACCCGATTTCGAAGACTTAGTATGAAGAAACAATGTAAACTGTCTCCCTAATAGCTACTATACTATGATAGTATCTATTATTATGTTTTATTGAAATGATAATCTTTTGGATACTATTGGGTCAAATAACATGGATTATTAAAATTAATTTCAGGGACTTACCTGGTGGTGCAGTGGTTAACAATCCGCCTGCCAATGCAGGGGACATGGGTTCGATCCCTGGTCCAGGAACTAAGCAACTGAGCAACGGAGCACACATGCCACGGAGCAACTAAGCCTGTGCGCCACAACTACTGAGCCTGCGCTCTAGAGCCCACGAGCCACAACTACTGAGCCTGCGTGCCACAACTACTGAAGCCCGCACGCCTAGAGCCCGTGCTCCACAACAAGAGAAGCCACCGCAATGAGAAGCCCACGCACCGCAGTGAAGAGCAGCCCCCACTCGCCGCAAATGGAGAAAGCCCACACACAGCAACGAAGACCCAACACAGCCAAAAATAAATAAATAAATAATTTATATTAAAAAAAAAAATCAAATAAAACTGAAATTCAGTTCCTCAAAAGCAATAGCCTCATGTCAAGTGCTCACTTGCCACATATGGCTGGTAGTCCCTAACTGGACAGCCCAGATACGGAACATTTCCACCACTGCAGAAAGTTCTGCAGAACCACGCTGCTGTGAAGCAGAAGACAACTTTACACGCATTAAGGTAAAACATAAGATTTCAGAAACGCTTCACCCATCAACTGATACCTCCAGACCCACCAGAGACGTGCGCACACACGGAGCAGGTCCTAAACGTCAGCCACTCTGTCCACCCCGGGTTCCGCCATGTTCCCCGCATTATTATTTACTAAATGATTTTCATGAAATCAAACTGTTAATTGACTCTCCTGTTAACTTGATGTCATCCCCAGCAATAATTCCCGCATTACAGGCTGGACATGCTAAATATTTCTTCTACTTCCCATTAAAATCAACGCATAACTATTGAAATTGAAATAACAGCATCTGTGCTAAATTGCCTCACGTCCCCTTTCTGTCCTCTCCCAAACGAACAGTTTTGTGTTCCATCCAGGGGCCAAATTCTACTGCATCGATGTCTCTGGACACCAGGCCCGTCCTCAGTCTGTCCTGGTAGAAGCCATGGGACCTGGTCCCCGGGTGGGTTGGGTGGTGGGTCATCAGAGGCGACTCTAAGGTCATGGGTGTGAAGCGCGGAGGACGGGGAGATGGCAAAGCCACTGGCTGGGAAAGAACCCACAGACCAGGCAGCGGGCCAGGTGTGGAGGCGAGGAGCTCCGGGTAGGACATGCTGAGTCGGCTGAAAGGTGGGTCTGAGGTGGACAGCTCCCAGGACAGTGGAAGAGGTCACCCAGTGACAGAGGAGATCAGGAACAGAGCCTGGACTTAAGGGTGGGGGTGGGGGTGGGGAAGGGAAGGGTCAGTCCAAAGTGCTGGGGGCTTCGTGCAGTAGGAACTGAAGGGAAGGGCCTGGGCAGGAGGCTGCCTGGAGATGGTCAGAGCCCAGCAGGACAGACACACAGCCGCCCGGCCTAAGGGTGCAGCTACTCCTGGCTCCAAGTCGCTGAACCATGCTTTGCATGTGATTCACATGCCGCTCATTTAATAGAGGCAGCAGGATGGAGCATGGGGACCTGGCACTGCGCTGGGGATCAAAACCACCAGTAACTCCTTCTGTGACATTCAAGGTCTCCGTTTCCTCGCCAGGAATGATGCCTCCAGCTCTACATATGTCTGGTGAAGATCAAATGCTACATGCTGGTCTCCACCTGAAAGGCCCTTTCCTTCATCTTCTTGCCTGGTTGACTCCTCTCATCCCGGTCTCAGCTTAGATCTCACCACTTCCAGGAAGTCCTCCCTGCCTTCCCATCCCCTCCAAGCCCAGGTTTGCTAGCCTTCTCTATGCTGCCAAAAAGTCCCCCAGGATTCTCCTCCCACTCATCACCCTGGCTTGTAGCTACTAGCTTAGCTGCTCCCCCACCTGATCATGAGCTGGCTGAGGGCGGCGCTCCCCATGCCTAGGATGGGGTCTGGTATGAGAATACTATTTGTTAGCTGAATGAATGAATGAATGAATGAAAAGGAACATATGTCATGTTGAGTTTGAGGCTCTGTGGGATGACTGGAGGTAGGGGTCTGACGGAATCCCCTGTAGCAGTGAACTCGGGACAGAAGTGAGAGCTGGAGATCTGAGGTAGTCACTGTCTCCTTAGGTCTCCCCCTCTGGGCTGGGGCTTCCTGGGAACCCTAACCAAGGGAGGCTTGCTCAGGGGAATTATTTCCACGATGCGGAGGGGAACCCATGAGCAAGGCTGAGGCCCTGGAGAGGGCAAAGCTAAGGAGAACTCAATCTCGGAATCTTCCAGTCTCCGAGGGGCGACCCTGGACGGGGAAGCAGAGGGGCCCTGGGGACAGAGCTACAGCAGGTTGCTGGAAGCATCAGGGTGGCTGACTCTGACTCACCGTGCAGAATGGTCTTCTAGGAGCTAAGAAGCCAAGGTGGAGCAGGCAGCTCTGGGAAGAGAGAGCTCCTGCCATCCAAGGACCATTCAAGGTGGACATTCAAGGACCCGGGGTAGGGGGGCGGCTGGACCAGAGGACCGATTCTGGTCCCTTCCAGCCTGGGAGTCCAGGATGGTAGGACAGCCTGGCCATCCCCAGAGCGTGGTACCACCCTCTGGGGAGAGCTGCCCCCTTTCCCTGGGCATCTTCTACAGTCACGCCCTCACCACTGGGGGGCTCTGGGTTCCAGAACACTTCCACCCTCACAGGCGGTTTTGACTGTGGCCAAAGGAGGTGCTCTGGGGGATGTTAACTGGCCTGCCGGCCAAAACAAAAAGGTTCCACGGGCAAATACCTTTTGGAAATGCTGGGTTAAATAAGCCAAACGATTTTCTCCACCGCAAGACTCCCCAGAGCCTCAAGTACCGGAATGTGCGGCTTCAGGTGAGGGAGGGTGTGTGCAGCGCTTCCCAGACTTTTCCTTTTTTCCTGAAACAAGCTGTGACATCTCACTTCACTAGCGATTCGATGCACAGCTGGGGAGATGGTGGTAGCAAGGAAAGAGCCCTTGGGCCAGGAGTAGCTCCAGCCCCACCTCCGCCAGAAACTCACTGTGGGAGCTTGCCCTGTTTCCTCCCTATGGGCCTCAGTCTCCCCATCTGTGAAATGTGAACCTCCCTGTCGTGCAGCGCCAAGGAGCTACCTAGTGTGAGAGTGTGAAAAAAAGTAAAAGCCCTATAAGGGGCAGAAACTGTTGTGGCCTCTCTGTTCTTCAACCGCCAAGGAGGAAGGTAAGTCAGACCAAAGGTAAAGGGTTTCCAGTTCTCCAGGACCAAGGCCTTCTCTCTGCAGAAGCAGGGAACTAGTGAGGGGGCGGAGGAGAAAGGAGAGGGGGAGGGGGAGGGGGAGGAGACCTGGGGCTCTTGGGAGAAGAGGAGGAGGCTGGGGAAGCAGCTGGAGCTTTTAGAGAAGTCCTGAAGGTGTTGGGTGAGGGTGGAGGGCAAGTGGTCTTGGGCGCTGGAGTTCCTGTGGGAAGCAGGCTGGAAGGATGGGGGTGAGGACCAGCCTTGGCACCGGGGGCAGTGGAGACATTGTAGATGGGTTCCAGTTGTCTGCTGACAGAAGTCTTCAGACCAACCTGCTGCTGTCCACCCCCGCCCCTCCAGAAGGGCCTTCCCGCCCGGCTTGCGGGCAGGGCAGTCCCTCAGGACCCCTCCGAGTGGCCCCAGGTCCCCCAGGTCCTGCCCAGCAGGTCCTCGGAGGCGGCCTCGCGGGCGTCCTCACCTCCACCAGCGGGTAGGCGATTTCGTTGTAGATCTGCTCGGTAAAGTGGTCCATGTAGTAGGCGCCGTCGAAAGTGAACTGCTTGGGGGGCTGGTCGACGGCGCCCGGGTTCTGGATGAAGCACTGGCCGCGCGCGGAGTCCACCGTCACCACAGGCTGGCAGTTCAGCTCCCACTCCCGCTGGTTCATGGGGCGGCAGCGCACCACCACCTTCACCGACTCCGAGGCCATGGCGCCGCGGCGGGGGTCCCCGGGGTGCGGCCCGACGTGGACGCCGCGACCAGGACACAGGACCTCGGGGCGGGAGCCGCCGGGGCGCCGGGGCCGGGGGGCGGGGCCTCGCGGGCGGGGGCGGGACCGGACTCCTTGGGGGACGCCTCGATAGGAGGGTAGGGGCCGCGCGGGAGTCTCAGGACCCAAGCCGGAGCCGCCGCCTCCTCCCGCTCCCGGGCTCGCCCGTCCCTGAGGCCCAGACCGGGCGCGGGCAGTGGGGGATCAGCGCTGGAGGCGCCGCCGCAAGACCAGAGTCCCCGGAGCCGCCCCAGCCGCCCGCTAGCACGGACGCCGCCACGGCGTTCGCGGTTGCTGGGCAACGCCCCTGGCGTCACAGCCCGTGCCTCCCGAACTTCCGCGCGTTCTCCGCGCCCGGCGGGCCCCGAGAGCAACCCCCGGCTGGAGGCCGGCGCGCGGGAGCGGCCGTCGGGGAGGACCGGCACTGGCTTTGCTGGAGCATCTGCCGGCTCGGTGCCAGATGCTGCACAGCCGTTTTCTTCTCCAGTCCCCACAGTCCCAGTCCAGAGAGGTTAAGCAGCTTGCCCGAGGTGGCCCAGGGGAGGCCAGGCTTGACTCCACCTCGGAGAGAAATACTAGAGGAGAAGCCTCATCCGGGGATTAGAGACCTACTGAGAAAGGCAACAGGACCTTGCTGCCCTTTATCCACATCCCTGTATTGACTCGGGAAGGCTGTCCCAGAGCCTATCACAGCCCCGGGGACAGAGCAAAGCTTCCCTCTAACGCTGCCCCTTGTTTTCATTAAGACTCAAGGTTGAGAAACAAAACAAAAAAACTTTGAAAGCTGGTCTTTTGGTTGGAGAGGCTGCCTGGCCTCTCTCCCCACCCCCACCCCGAGCACAAATCCCTCCAGAATAGCGGCCGTCACACCTCCTCTACGCTCCCCTTTGCACAGAAATTGTCAGCTACGTGCCTGCCGGGCACGGTGATAGATGCCGGGAGACAGCCCAGTCCCTGTCCTCCAGGTGCCCAGAGTCTAGTGGGGGAGGCTGACATTTGAAACAAATGTCCCACAAACAAAAATCCCATAAATAAGAGTGTTAACAAACTAAAAGACCAGTTTTATGGAATATCTAGCCAGGAAACCTCACCCAGGCCGGGCAGGGGGTCAGGGGGCAGTCAGGGCAGGCTTCCTGAGACTGAGAGATGGTAAGGTTGAGGCGTTAATCAGGAAGAAGGAAGAAGAGGACGACGAGGAGGCCTGTGCAGGCTGTGCAAAGACCCTGTGGCACGTTGCAGGAGCAGAAGGAAAACCCGAGTGGCCAGAATATAAGGACTTGAGTCTTTTTCCTGTAGGAAATACCCACTGAAGGTTTTAAGCAGTAGAGTCATTGCTTGAATCTACCTACCCAATTCCTTCAAGACCTCCTGAGCCCCGGAGGACAGTATCTCTGTCTGGTTCATCATTCAGCAGCAGTGGAAGGTATGGTTGGCAAACAGAAGCGAAGCTGGCAAACCGGACAAAGACCTCGCCTTTCTAAGAAAAAGTCTGTATTATACAATCCGAAGAAATGCATTTTATTTATTTCAAGTCCACACAGTAAGGAGAGCTGGGCTACCCAGGTGGCACTGGTTGGAACAGAGAAAACTGTAGTCTATAATTGAGACACTGAGGTGTCTGCACATGTGGGTCAAAAACCTTTGTACTGTGTGATCCATAAATGCTGTGTGAAGGAATGTTAAAGTACTTTGGGAACATTCCTGACACCCTGTCCACACAGATAACTTGTGCAACAAAATCCATCCCTTACAGAGGTTAAGACCAGTTATCAGGTCTTCTTAAATGTGTGAGACTCCAGGGCTGTAATCCTGGGCCCCATGTCACCAAACCCCTCTCCTTGCCAGGGAAATGTGAGCCTGGGGCCTCCCACGAGGGACCAGGGCTTTGCCCAGGGAGGAGATGGGTTCTGGTAGTAATGGCCGTAAAATGAGGCTGGGTTCCCACTCACATTCAGTATAAAATCAGTACTGTGGTTCCAGTGAAAAGAGCCCCCAAAGGACAGCCTCCTCCTATCCCTTGTGACAAGAGTGACAAGGCCCCAGCCAAGACCATTTGCTGAGCCGGAGGTTGTAAGCTGGGAACACCAGGCCTGAACTTCTGAGGCTCCTCCCTTCTTTTTATTCCATTGGGGTTGCCCTCTTCCTTCCAGGAGTCAGAAGTCTGTTACTTTCAAGACTCTGAGCGGTCACATCCCCTCCCCAGATGGGGGAGAGGGCAGCCCCCAGACTCATGACTTGGCCTCTGCCTCAGGAATAGAAGTTCATCCAAAGCGAACTTGCTCCCTATCTTAATCTGGTAGATTCACGCCTGTCTGTCAAGTTTACTTATACAGGGGAATACCCAGATCCGTCGTCAATCACCGCAGGGCCATTGCCTTAGACTAGCGTTATTTCCCTGGATGGACCCCCACTGCCGCTGAGGCCAAGTACCCTCTGGCAGGGCCCACATCAGTTCTATCTTTGGATGATTCCTCCCTGACCCCCACCCCCAAGGGGGCTGGCCTAGTGAAGTGGCCCCTGACAGATGCCCATTAAGGGAAATGCCACCATTGGGGGGCTTCCCAGGCAGCCACCAAACCCAGTCTGGCCTGCAGGATGAGTGGAGCAGGACCCTGGTCACCCCTCTAAGCCTGCAGCTCACTGCTGGCCCCTCCCTGTCAAATGGCCAAAGAAAGTGAGCCTGGGGGGGGCAGGAGTGTGTGGGTGGGGATGAGACTGGGACATCCCTTCCAAGTAAGCAGGAACCACAAGCCCATGGATTTGAGTGGAGAAGAACCAGCCTTCCTAGTCTGAAGGTTCACTGAGATTCTCTGCCCTGTCGGCCCATTCACATCCCTCTCTGCACACAGGCATCCACCTGCATGTGGGCTTTGGGTGGCACGGCTCTTTGTCCGTCCTGCCCTTTCTGCACCCTCTTAACCCCCACTCTTCAGAACTCAAGGGAAGACTCCTTTAGCCTCAAAGGACATGGGAAACAGGCCTCGCTCCATCAGCCTGGATGTAGCCTCCAAGCTCCATCACGTCATCCCTGTTTCTCTCACAGAGAGGGTGGCTCGTCCCCATGCCTTCGCCCAAAGTGAGAACTCACTCCTGCCTCCCCAGATACCTCTCCCTCACACGTCTGGCTGCCTGGGTCAGGAGCTCTCTGGAGATGCCCAGTCAGGGCCCCAGGGCCTGGCCTCCTTAGGAGAGGGCTCCACCTCTGTTGGAGCAAACCTCCCCACCCATCTTGGAAAGCTCCCCACCTAGGAGTAAGGTGAAGCCCAGAGAAGACAAGCACCCATAGTCACCCAGCAAGTTCACGGAAGCCTGGAGCTCTGCCTGCCCCTCCTGCAATCCTGAGAGGCCGTGTGAGAAGCCACTGGCAATCCCCACTCTCGGGGCTCCGCCCACACGCAGGGTAGTGATGGAAGACTGGTCCAAAGGGCAATGACTGGACAGAACTGGTGCCCAGCGGGGTGACAGAAGGGCAGAGCAGCCTGCTGAGGCCCAGGAGCCAGGGTGAGGCGGGGCCTCTTGGCGTGGGGCTCCTAGCGTCCTAGCCCAGGCCCTGCAGTTCTGCCTCGGACTTGGCATGGCCAAGGGGCCGGAGCGTCCGGGGAAGCCTGCCCTCGGGCCCGCAGTCCTGCTCCTCGTAGCCGGGGTTCAGGCGGCCCATGTCGAGGGAGCAGAAGAGGCTGCGCTCCGTCCCAGCGTGATGCTCCACCAGGGCCTCCAGGCTGGGGAACTCAGCCGGCAGGTGCTGGTGGGGGCGAGGAGGGGAAGGGACTTCAGCTCCAGCTCCCCCTTCCACACAACCGCCCCCTCACACAGGATCCTGCCCCAGGAGGGAGGAGGATATTCGAGCCCAGAGAGGACACTGTCCTGCTCACAGCAGAACCACACCCCGGTTCCCTCCCTTTCTCTCCTCCCAACCTGGACAGGACTGAGGCACTCGGCGTGGAAGTAAGGCCACACATTTAAAAAGTCCTTCCTGCCCACCCCTGTCCCTGAAAACCTGTGATCAGGCCAAGACTCCAGACCTAGAGACTCGGAGGCTGTGTGAGCTTACGCAAGCCTCTACCCTCTCTGATCAGTTTCCTCTACTGCTAAAAGATGAGTTAGGGTGTGGGAAAGCGTGACTTTTTAAAAGCCGGGATTTCTGTAAAAATGTGAGGCATGACCCTAGCCCAAGACTCTACCTCCCCGGAGGGAGAGGCCTTAGGGTGGAGCCAGCAGAGTACAGGTGGGGCCAATAGGCCAGTGGGGGCGGGGCCAGAAGGGGCAAGGACGAAAGAGCTGGATGGAGAGTTAAATAAGGGGTGGGGCCAGAGAGAGCCAATGGGGGCCCGGGATGAGGGTGAGGCGGGCTCAGGCCCTCAGTGGTTAGAAAAGGGCGGGGCCGGAGGGCGAGGGTCAGGGCCAGGAGCACTGTTACCTCCACGCAGTAGCGGCCTAGGTGGTTCCGGAAGACCTGGTGGGGCACCACGCCGCACTGTGTCCTCACCGACAGGCACCACTGGCCACTGGTGCCTGGCTCAGGCCACAGCAGGAAGGCCCCAAGCACGTCTCTGCGCAGCAGGGCGAGGGCACTGGGCCTGGGAGGGCAGAGGGGAGAGGCTGAGGGCGGGCCCCCTAGTCAGGACCCAGCCTCAGCTTGCTTAATGGCATCACAGCTCCACAGCATCGTAAACACAGTGCCTGCCCCAGAGTAGACCCGCAACGGAAGGAAGCTTTTAGCCTTTCCTTCTAAAAGGTTTCCAAGGGGGTCCTAATTGCTGACAACTTCAAGACCCAATCGGTAGAGAGCTGGCATTTAGGGAGCTGAACCCTGTGACAGGCCAGGCGCTGAAGGCTTTACCTGAATAACCTCATTTGATCCTCTCCACAGCCCTGCAATGAAGGTCCTTTTATTATCCCCACTTCACACTGGAGAAAACTGAGGCCCACGGTGGGGAAGCCCCTGGCCTGAGGTCCCGAGGTCAGGAAGCCTCCGCCCAAGTGCAGGGATGGACACGTCTCAGGGCCTTGGGGGAGCCCACAGCCTATTTCTCTGACGCCCCCGCAAAAGGGCTGGGCACCCCCTCCTACCTCGAGATGCCAGTAAAAGCCCAGATGTTCTCCGTCAGGCTGCCCTCGCTCTCCACCAGGCATGAGGGGCCCCCAGGACCCCGGGGCCAGGCCTCCCACGCGTCAGGAACTATGGAGACCATCCAGGGCTCAGAGGAAGAGAGGTGGTCCCCTCCCGCGCCCAGCCCGGCCCACGCCCACAGGCCTCATCACCCCCGCCGCTCCCGGCCCAGTCTGCACACATCCTGCTTCCCCAGAGGCACAGCAGCGCCCAGGCACATCTCCAGGCACAGCCCCTCCCCAGTCACAGCACATCAGCAGCTACGCAGTCGCCTCTGCAAGCCCCTGGGCACGCAGCCCCGGCTGCGCCCTCGCGCCCTCCCTCGCGTGGACACGAGGCCTCAGCACTCCCAGGCGCACGCATCGACAGTCACGGCCCCGCAGACACGGACAGTCAGGCCCACCCTCGCCGACTCGCGCAGCCGTGCCCGGCCACTCACAGGCCTCCCGAGCCGACAGCTGCAGCTGCGTCTCGTAGGTGCAGGCGCGGTAGGCCCCGGAGCGGATCACCTTGCTGCGGATGGCCTTCTTGCGCACCAGCGTGGGCGAGCAGTACGGGTTCCCCAGGCGGGCGTGGCGGGCGCCCCCGCGACTTTCCGACTCCGGCGGCTCCTTCTAGGGCACCAAGAGGACCCCGCAGGGGCGGCCAGACTCAGGCCCAGCCATTAGCCCCTCCCACGGAAGTCCAGCACCCGCCCCTCTTGATCCCCAAACCTTCGCCCACTTCCCTTGCCCATGGCCCACTCCCTGGCTGGGGTGCCGCGTACCCCACTGCCCCCAGGCCCCCCTGCTGGCAGCCGCCCGAAGGAGACCAGCGCGTTAATGTGCTGTGAGAGCTGATCACGGCCGAGGGGTTCCCGTACTAGGCCAGGGGTGCCCCCAGGGCCCGACAGGGGCTTCAGGGGCACGTCCCCTACGGGTCCCGGGCAGGGCTCAGGCCGTGCCCGTTCCTCAGGGTGCTGCCAGAGGTGAGCGAGCTGGAAGGAGCGGCAGAGCAGCAGGTGCAGGATCTGGACCTGGGGAGGGAGAGGGAGGTGGGCTCAGCTGGGGGAGGTTTCCTGGGGGCCTCCTCAGGCATCAACCCAGGCACCAGGGGGGCATGCAGCCCCTTGGCGTGGAATGCTCTTCCCCATTCTTCCTGGGAAAACTTCTTATCCCTCAAAACCTCACCACCATGCAGCATCCCCAACCAGCTTCCTCTATTCATTTAACAAATACCGAGCATCTACCTTGTTCCAGGCGTCATGCTTGGAGCTGCGACGACATGGGCTAAATGCACTCCTAGCCCTAGGTTTACTACCCTCACCCTGTGCATTGTACCCTCTTGGGGGAGTGGCTAAGAGCCCAGGCCCTGAAGTCACACAACCTGGGATCCAATCCTGGCTCTGTCACCTAGGAGCTGCTGTGTGAGCCTGGGTACAGCATGGCATCTCTGCGCCTCAGCTTCCTCCTCCCCACCTCCCTGTGCCCCTTTAATGAAAACGGACCACAGAAACCCCCCTAGAGAAGCCCAGCACTCTGGGGCCCACACATTCCATCCGCGACACACATCATGCAGGCCCAGAACGTTGGAACTGTGAGCTCCAGAAGATCAAGGGCCACGTCTCAGCCACCTGTCACTCCAGTGGCCGGCACAGGGCTTGACATACAGGGCTGACGGCAAATGCTTGCTGCACGGAACCAAGCCCAGCCTCTGCTTGCCAAACAGTTGGCTGCCGAGCCTCCACTGCTCATGGTGGCTACACTGGCTTTGCCTTTCGGGATCTACCCGCCCACCCACTCTCCCCACGGGGCCAAGCACCAGAACAGTTCAAGACCCGGACCCAGCCTCTGCTCTCAAAGAATTCCCGTGACTGCAGTTAGGGACAGAGTGCAGTCCGTGTCACAGGACCGCAGAAAGTGTGGGGGGCGGTCTGGAGGATTCAAGGTGGGCTCCACAGACACACGGGCTGAGCCTCAAAGGGCGAGCTGGAATTTGCCAGGATGAGAAGGGAAAAGGGTTGCAGGCAGAGAGAACAGCAAGGGCAAAGGCCTGGCAGTGTGACCCTCCGATCTCTAAGGGCACAGCCTGGTCCCCACCTCCAAGCTCGGGGAATGCTGAGGCCACTGACTGGCTTTGAGGGAGTCCTCAGAGGGCAGGGCCACAGCAGGAGCCAGGGTGGCAAGGGGTGCATGCCTGGAGGGGGCGCAGGCCAGCTTGGCTGAGCCGTCCAGGGCCTCGGTCCCTGGAACCCACAATGATGCACAGCACCCCCCACTCCGAGTGCTGCGCCCCCTGCCCTGGGCCCCAGGTACCTCTCCAGGCTGGCTGCCCACAAAGAGGTGGCAGAAGAGCTTGCTGGCCGGGCTCCGGGGATTTCGGGCCATGAAGGCAAACTGGCAGTCGGCTGGGCACCACGTGGAGTAGAGTATGCGCCTCAGGGCGTGAGCCATCAGGAGCACCTGGGGATGCAGCAGGCACACCGGCCTCCATCAGACCCACCGCGTGGTCTGCAGCTGCCAGCCCAGCGTGTGCCAGCCCCGAGGGCCCCGCACACCCGCTGGCAGGCCTCCCGGGTCTGCTCTCCAGCCTGCAATGCCCAGCTTCACACCCACCCTGCTCCTGGGGTGAAGAGCTCTGCCCTCCTTCCAGGCCTGCCCAAACCATGCTTCACATGGGAACCCTCATCCTTCACAGGGGACCTGAGCTCGGGTCTCTTGCTCCCTGCTGCCAACCTGCTGGCTGGGGTGGTCATGCCAAGCTACGGAGCTGAGGGGCAGAGGGTTCACGGCCTGCGGGTCACGGGGACAGGCGGTTGTGGCCAGCCCTGGGCTTGCACGCCTGGTCTCTGGAGTCAGGTGACAGGGGTTCAAATCCTGGCTCTGCCACTCACTCTCCGGATGACTTGGGCCGGTGAGGGCAGCTCTCTGAGTCCTTGTTGTGACAAGTGGGGCTGGGGGATGAGCGAGACCTCGTGCAGGTGGCACAGGCCCTGAACCCAGGGCCCCGCAGTGCATAGCTCTGCACACATTTGCACCAGTCCTAGCTGAGTGGTGCCGGAGTCGTGGGTCTCACAGTCTGGCATGCGGTTTAGTGTTTATCAAACACTGGTTTGCACCAAGAGGAGGATGGCAGACCAAGCAGGGGCTCCCAACTGGTCTCCAGCCTGCCTGGCCCTGTTCCACAGTCATGAGAGGCTAGCCACAGCCCACTGGCCAAGCCCAGGGACCCACAGAAACCTCATGGGGCTGGTTGGTCCTGATGCTCAGGCCAGGAGGTGGCCCCCGGAGATTCTGGTGGGCTGGCGGCCGGCGGGTGAGAGGGAGGAGAAACTGTCGTCCACGCTTGCCAGGGCGGGAGGGCCTTGGAGAGAGGACGTCCAAAGGCCCAGAGCAGGCTGGGCAGCCGGGGAGGCTGGAGGGGCAGTGCAGGGCTGGGTGGAGGCGAGTGCATTCCCAGGGAGTAGGACACCTGTCCAGTCCTCACCTGCACCCACATGGGTTCCTACCTCACCCTCCCTGCTGTAGATCTTGAGGCCCTGAAGGCTGAATTTCAGGATGACAGCCCGGCGGCGGGGACAGTCCTGGGGGGGAGACAGTTGGTGGGGGGCAGACATTACCTCCAAGGCCCTGCCCTGCCCAGCCCAGCCTCTGCACTAGACCCCCTGGGCTGGTCAGCCAACTTCACCCCAGTGGCCAGGGGACTGAGCCCTGGACAGGGACCCCCCCCCCAGGAGCCGGGGAAGTGTGGATGGCTCCTGGCAGACCAACACCTAGGCCATGTTATGACCACCCTCCCCCATCTCTCCCACCTGTGGCTTCCACCTGTGGGGCACAGGTCATGACCGCCCAAGGGAGGGGGCCCCCGGGGCTTCAGGGGCGTGGCTCCAGGAGCCCGGGTGTGGTCCTGACTGGGCCCATCTCTCAGAACGGCGTTGGTCCTGCCCCTCCCTGGGCCTCACTTGCTCCATCTCTCTGAATGGAGGTTGGAACGATCACAGGGTCTCGGGCCATTCCCAGGCCGACACCCCAAGGCTGTGATCCCCTGCAGGGAAGTGCGCTCCCCAGCCCCCAGCCCCCTACCTTCAGTGCCCACAGCTGTTGCTGCACCAGCCAAGCGCTCTCCTGGGTGTCCAGGTCGTCCACGGGGAAGGAGCCCACGTACTGCTTGGGGGTGGGGTGGGGGGTGGGAGGGCGGCACGGGGAGTCAGGCCCATGGCTCCTGACCCCCGTCCTCCAAATTGCCCTCCACGCACGCACTCTGCTCTGTCGGGTAGGCTGTGGATGGTGACAGAGCGCGGACTCGGAGTCCAGGCTCTGCTACTCTCCCTGGTGAAGCCACTTGGCCCCTCTGCGGCACCATCGCCTCATCCATGCACACACACTCCAGAGCTGGGGCCACCGAAATAGGCCAGTGACCCACGGCTCCTGTCCACCCCCAGGGCCTGCCACCCAGTCACGCCCATCGGAGCCCACCTCGTGGGGCGGCCCCACCCACCTGGGCAAACTTGGTGATGCACCTGGGCCGGTGAGGGGCAGGGCCGCTGTCGGAGGCTCTCCGGCCCCCCGCCCCGGCCTTCTGCATGGCCCCCAGGGTGCCCGGCTTCAGGGTCCGCAGGAGAGAAGGCTGCAAAGGGCGGGGGAGGAGAGCTGGTGCCCAGGCGGTCGAGCCTCAGAGCGCCCGTCAGAGGCCACCAAGCTCTTGCATCCAACAAACCCTGCCTGAGCACTGGCTGTGTGCCAGGCAGCACCCCGGGCGCTGGGACCCAGGGGACACACGGCCCTGACCCAAGTGACAAACTCCCTGCCTGCCCTCATGGAGCTGACAGTAAGCTAAATAATAAGTAAGATATGGAATATGCTAGATGGTGGTAAAGCAGAGAGGAGGAAATGAAGGGCAGGCTGGGGTCGACTACAGCTGAGAAGGCCTCGCTGAGGAGTGAGCTTCAGGAAGGAGCTGGAGGAAGGGGGTGCAGACATGTAACCAGCTTGTGCAAAGCGCCAGGGGAGGGGGACAGCCTGGGAAGGCAGCACCCAAGAGGAGAGATGTGACAGCGGCGAGGACAGAGTCTGCACAGGCACGGAGGAGTGAAGGCAGCTGGGGCCCTGAGGCAGAACTTAGCAGAGCAGCAGCCGGGTTGGGATCCATCGGCCTTAAATGTCACACTGGCGCTCTGCCGTGTGGGCAGTGGGGAGCCACAGCAGGTTCCAGGGCAGGAGCTCTGGAGTCCACAGGGGCAGGGGGCACTGGATGGCCAAGGCTGCGTCAACGGGGCCCTGGCTCCTTCCTCCCAGCCTGACTCCAGCCCCTGCCAGAAGACCCCACCCCAACCAGACCGGACACTGATGCTGAGGCAGGGGGTAGGGAGAGTGGACAACTGCCCCAGGGGTGCTGAGGAGCCCTGCCCCAGCCCACCCCAGGCTCTGGTCTTTCCTGGGGCCCCTCTCCCAGATCCACCAGAGGGGGAAGAGGAGGAAAGCTGCCTTCTAGACCGTCCTCAACGGCAGGGAGAGCACTTACTCCCCGTCAGAGCTCAGACCACAGCTGGTGCTCAGTGAATGTGGAATAAACGTGTCACAGACAGAATGGCTGAATGCCTCTGCCTAGGTCCCAGGGACTCAGCTCCCTCAGGCTTCCCTGGGGCCAACTTAGACCCCCACCTCCATCCCCCATCCTGGCGGGCTCCGTCTCACCAGGCTACTTGTAATCACTGCACTTGGGATCAGAGAGACCTGGGTCCAAATCCTGTGTGACCCTGGGCAAGCTGCCTCACCTCTCTGAGCCTCCATTTCCTTGTCCCCAAACCTGGGATAACATGAGGAGTCAATGAGAATTGAATGGAGGCACAGAACCCAGCACGATGCCTGCCAGGCTCGGAACTGTGATCAACAAGTACAGTCTCACGAGGGATGGGGAACCCCCAAACCTGATGGTCAGGCAGGAGCTTGGGAGGACAGCGAGATCTGACCACTTTCAGTGCCCTCCTTGCACCAGGCCACACCTGAGAAGAGACCACCCGGGCCAGGAGGGGGGGCCTGCCTGGGGGCCATGATTCCTGCCAGGAGAAAGCAGGGGTCAGACAGGGCGCTGGGCAGGAAATGGGTGCATCCCAGGTGTGCTCTCGCATCCGCAGGAGTCCTGGAGAAGGGGGGTTTGGGTGCTTTGGAGCTGATTCAGCGCCGAGGGCCCAGGAACGGCCCCTACCTCAGCCTGCCCCTGACCTTCAACCCCAGGCTCAGGCCAGGTGGGGGCACCAGCAGCAATCGACCATATCCAGTGAGCAGCCAGTAAGGGAAGAGCCAGCAAATAAAGGCTGCATGGTCCCTTTGAAGACTTCCTGGTTCCACCCTCCTGGCACCTCTCTACTTTTTGATCCTAATTATTTTTCACATCACGTCCATTACCTACTGTCATTTTACATTTAAATACAGCAAGTTAGGTGTGTAACTGACACAAGAGCTACGTGGCCTCGGTTCCAGGTATGGAGACGGGGCTTCCAGGGAACTTGCCTTTCAACTTCATAATCACATCCTGGGCTGGGATGCCCGGAACCCGTGGGCGGGGCGGTGGGGGGGAGAGGGGGGGTACGGGCGGGACAGAGGAAGCAAAGACCAAAAACCAAACGGGGCAAAAGGGAGAGAGCGAAGGAACCCAGGATGAAAAGGCAGCCAACAGAAGTGGGAACAGAGGAGTGGGGAGAAAGACAGTAGAAAAAGAGACAAAGGAGAGATGGGAGGAGGGAGAGATGGGGAGCACATTTCACATGCTGCCTGCGCTGCTGCTGACACAGCCCCTCAGATGCTCAGAGTGTTAAGATGGAAAGGAACCACGAGGGCTATGGCACACACACAGGCCAGGACAGCTGTGTCTAAGGCTGTGAACAGCCTCCTCCCTCCAGATCCAGAGCCGTAGCTTCCTTGGGGACACCCCAGGGTGCAGGCTGTGGGGTGCGGGTGGGGAGACCACTGGCCCTCTTATAGGTCCCCCCTTACCCCCCATCACCTGATCCTTCCCCCACCCCAGAAAATTGGAAGTTTCTTCCCCCCAAGCCTGAGAGGTGCAGTGCATTTCAGCTCCAGGCCTCAAGTTGGGGGCTGCCCAGGGGACCAGGGAGGGTGCAGGCTCACCCTAACCCTGGAAACAGACCTGCTTACCTGTTCCAGGCACAGACACCCACTTATCCCTTTGGATCAGACCTGTTTTTCTGAGGTTTTGCACAGGAGCCTGGCTCTGGGCCAGAACCTTCCTACGTGGACACATTTGAAATGAGACTGGGGCCCTTCTCTTGCTCCTCTGAGGTTTTCCAGGTGGCCCTGCTTAGAGACAGGGAACTGGATGAGTTGACTACCTCGAGGGTCACGGACAGAGGCCCTCTGCTGCACTGCACTGTAGCTGAATGGTTGTCATAAGGAGGGCCCACCTTCCAGCATCGTGGGAGACCACTCAGCCTGCAGACTCTGTGCTTGGTACATGGTGGCTCAGGAGGTGAAGTCACTTGCCCAAGGTCACACAGCATTCGGGGGAGCTCGGAAGCAAGCCTGGGTCTCTGGGGCTCTTTCCCAAGGCCATGGCAGCGCCCTCCTCCAAGTGAGCAGGGTGTCCACCTCTGGAGTTTGGTGGGTCCCAGCCTATCCAGGGGCAGGTGAGGCAAGGAAGCAGCGGCAGTGGCCCGGAACACCTCCGGTGCTGGGGGTGGATCTGATCAGCAAAACAGCTGCTTTCTCTCTCCGACTGCCTCCTGGGCCAGATGGTCTGGGGCTACCATTCCAGTCACCTGCCTCACCTCCACTGGCTTTGGCTCAGCAGCACAGAAGAGCCCCCTGCCCCCAGTACAACCCCTGGTGCCACCCCTACCTGCCTGGACCACAGGATGGGACAGATTGAACCATGCAGCCTAGGGTCAAGATCGTGGACTGTGGGGTCCCACAAGGTTGGCTGATGTAACCAACAAGTCACAACCTCTCAGACTCCATTTCCTCAACCATAAAGCGGGGTAGTAATAGCAGCTGCCTCCTGGAGTTGTTCATCTATCTGTTCCAGCTGAGAATATTTCCAAGCGCTATGTGCCAGGTGAACAAAACAAAGTCCCAGCCCTCACGGAGCACCCAAGCTGGGTTGGGAGGACGGTACTAGAAATCAACATTTCAGCAGGGGCTTCCCTGGTGGCACAGTGGTTAAGAATCCGCCTGCCAATGCAGGGGACACGGGTTCGAGCACTGGTCCGGGAAGATTCCACATGCCACAGAGCAACAGCCAGTGCACCACAGCTACTGAGCCTGCGCTCTAGAGCCCGCGAGCCACAACTACTGGGCCCAAGTGCCACAATTACTGAAGCCCGCGCGCCTAGAGCCCGTGCTCCACAAGAGAAGGCACCGCAATGAGAAGTCTGCGCACCGCAAGGAAGAGTAGTCCCTGCTCACCGCAACGAGAGAAGAAAGCCCGCGCACAGAAACAAAGACCTGACGCAGCCAAAAAAATAAATAAATAAAATAAAATTTTAAAAACCCAGACATTTCAGGGGGCTTAAGTTACTTGGAGGAAAATACAGCAGGGTGAAGAAGATACGAGATGTGTGTGTGTGTGGGGTGGGAAAGGCGGTGCTATCAGTACAGGGCGGTCTCTCCGTACAGACGACATTAAGCGGAAAGTGCTGTTTTCAGGATTAAGTGGGGCCAAACCACATACGGGGTAATCGCCCAGGCGGTACGGAGCGCTCCACAGCGTGGGTATTTATTCCTGGGGAGCGCTGCCAGGGCTTTCAGCTGACAGTCCCCGGCCGGCCCGGGACGGAGAAAGTCCTCGGACCGACGGAGGGGCGAGAGAGGCAGGACGCTGGCGGAGGGGCGGTGGAAGTGACGGATGGGGATGGGGATGGTGGAGGTGATGGATGATGACGGTGATGGGGAAGGGACAGAGGTGCTTCTCCCCATCCGAGAACCTCCCCCATCTCCGCGCCGAGGGACCGAGTCCCGCTCCTGCCGGTCACCCAGTCCCAGCCCCCGCCCGGCTCCCCGGCACTCACTCACCGCGGCAGCCGCGTCTCAAGTCCCGTCCTGCAGCTCGGCGTTGCGACCCCCGCGCAGCCCCGAGCGTCTCCACCGCCCACCCGGGAGCCCGCCCCGCCCCTGCCGCCTCCCTCCCAGCGCCCCCCTCCCCGCGCGCCCCCCACGTGGCCGCGGGAACCAGCGCCCAGGTCACCTCGGCCCTCGCCCACCCAATCGGCGCCCGCGGGGCGGCTCCGCTCGGCCGCGCCGTCCAATCAGCGGCCGCGGGGGGCCCTGGCACCGCCCCCGCCGTCTCGCACCCGGGCGCTCCGCCTTAAAGGGAGGGAGGGCAGCTCCCTCCCGCCGAGGGCGTCTTTTCCCGGGTGAGGGACCTGAGTGCCTCGGGCCTAGCCGAAGGTTCCCTCCTCCCGGAGAGTTTTTCGCCTCCCGCCCCCTAGCTAGCTCCTCTTCGTCCTGTCGGCGGCGGCTGCGGCAGCTACTCCTCCGACAAGCTTCCCTGACAACCAGTGACTCCTCTACCTCCTGAAGAGCCCTCGCCACTCCTGCCCGTCATCCTACTCCTCTTACTAGAGTGCGAGCAGCCTCGGCCCTTGAAGGGCCTCCATCCCCAGTGCGCAGGACAGCCTGGCCCGCAGGAGGCCTTCAGGGATTGTCTTGATGAGTGAATGAATGCGCGCAGGGCCCGGCCTCTGGGGAACTCGGCCAGTCTCTCCCTTCCTTCCTTCAGCCCCAGAGGAGTGGGGATGTGGCGCATCCCTTTCCTCGCCCTCTTCCCGCCGGCCGTTCTGAGCCTTTCTTGTAAGAGAGTTAACTGAGCCTGCCCAGCCCGCTCGAGAAATCTCCGCACAAACGTTATCACTTATCACTGCACAGGGCCGTGACCATGTCCTTCGGGTTACACGGAAATGCACTGAGATGGGGGAAAACTGGTGAGCAAATCCAGCCCAGGGTGTCAGCCACAGCTTGGAGATGGAGAGCGCTTTTGTTCCCAAAGGGCCCAGAACCTTGTAGGTGCACCCCCACAGGTGGGCACCCTGACAGAGGTAGGCGGGCACAGCAGAGGTCTGAGGGCCTCAGGGGAGTTGGGAAGGAGGCACGTGTGAGCCATGCTGGCCTGCGGGGCATCGCTTTGTCTCCCCAGAGCACCTGGATGCCCTTCCAAGAGGCCGCAGTGAGGTGTAATGCCTCGAGGCTTGGTCCCAAATCTGGGCACTTCCTCTGACTAGGTGTGGGACGTTGGGCAAGCACCTTAATCCTCCAGCGCCTCATCTGGAAGCGTTACTAACACCTGAATCATAGGGACGTGCGGGTTCCCACGAGTTAGTGTGGGCACAGTGCTCGGCACAGTGCCTGACCCACGGTAAGTGAAGTGCTCAGTGGATATTCGCTGCTGTTAGACTTTGCTGTTTTTCTTGAGTTTCTTTTATGCATTATTGAATGGCAAGTGTTTGTTGAGTTCGCACGCCGGGTCCTCTGGAAAACCCTTCACCGAGGCCACGGGACAACCCTGAGTCCGCTGATGAGAAGGATCGATTGATTTACAACTTGGTCCTGCTTTCCGAAAATCCCAATTTATGAAACTCAGGGTACACAAAGGATGAAGGGTTAATTCTTACTAGCTTTCCTAAAAAGCATGTAAATTTTAAATAGAGGACTTGCCAATTACTAGACCACAGTCCCCATTTTGAGACTCTTTGGAGAAAACAACACAAGCCACAACAGAATTAACTACTGGCTCTAATGAGTTCCTGAAGCACACAAATTCATCCTGATGCCTATAATTTTAAAAATAGCAACAGGAATTTGTTTCAGGTCAAAATGAAAAAGGACCAAGGAATTAAATTCAGATGGTGAAACCATTAAAACCAGAGGGAGAATTTTGCCTTCTAAATCTTTCTCAGGAGAAAGGGACAGAGGGTGAAGATCTGAGTGGCAGGCACTGTGCTAGATCCCCGGGATACAGAAATTTACAACAGAACACCACAAAAACCAGACCTGGGAAGATACATGTGTGGAAAATGTACGTGACATTGACTCCTGACTTTGTGACCACCAAGGATCCTCTTCTTATTGGTCTTCACCAATACACTCACTCAGGAACATGATGTTTCAAAACCAAATGGATTTATACATTTGAAGTTCATTTCTTCATTTTTATTCGTGTACCAGAGTAATGTAACCACCTGTCTGAGCTCAGGTTACCAAACTCAGTGGACCTAATTCCACCAAAAGCACAGAAACTCTGAGCTTCTACCATGCATGTAGCCTTAGTAAATGTACAATAGATGTACAAGCTCAGAGGTTTGCACCAAGGGAAACAAACTTCAGTGGGAGTCAGCCATCTCCTGGGTGAGCCAAGCTAGTTCGGCTCAGGGCTGCAGCATGAAACGGCCACCACCGCAACATTATCTGCCCCCACATATCTCATCCTACATTCCTGACAGCTCTTGGGAGCCATCAGGTATAGAACCTCAACCACTGCATTAATGACTCACTTTTGCTGGAAGACCAGAGAAATCATCTCTATTAAGCAGGGGAAGGAATGACAAGGCAAGCTACGGTGGTAGGGTCGTGATCCCTGAACAGGTGAGGGCGCATGGCCCTGTCATGGCATTTCCTGATGAGTCAGTGACAGTGACTAAACCATACATGTGTGATCTTGCTATCACAATCTTCCCTTTTCACTAGAAACCCCAGAATCTGGTACTGGACTTGCCAGCTGATGAATGTTGAGTGGGAAGTAACATCACATCCTTTCCAAGCCCGTCTCCAACAAGAGGACTGAAACTGGAGCCAAGATGGTGAGCTTGGAACAGGCCTCAGCACAGCATCTCATACGCATCTGGCTTTTACAGCGCACGTTTCCATGTTTCCTCAGCAATACCTTCCCATGTTGGTAGCTACTTTCAACCTTGAGCACCATGGTTTCCTTCCCTCGGGTGTGTCCTAATGGCCATCCCTGCAACTTACCCCCCTCCCCCCAACGTCTTGCACACCCCCTCAAGTAAGTGACCTAGAACAGAATTTTTTTTTTTTTTAATTCTAAGATATGTTATGGGCTGAATTGTGTCCTTTCTCCCCAAATTAATATGTTGGAGTCCTAACACCTAGTACCTCAGAGCATGACTGTATTTAGAGATAGGGTGTGTAAAGAGGTAATTACATTAAAGTGAGGTTATTAGGGTGGGCACTGATCCTATATGACTGGTATGCTTATAAGAAGAGGAAATTTGGACACAGACACACAGAAGGAAGATAAGGTGCCTGCAGGGAGAAGACAGCCAACCACAAGCCAAGGAGAGGGGCCGGGAGCAGATCCTTCCCTCCGCCCTCGGAAGGCGCTAACCCTACTGACACCTTTATCTTGGACTTCTAGACTCCAGAACTGAGAAAATAAATTGCTGTTATTCAAGCGCCCTGGTCTGTGGTATTTTGTTATGGGCCAAGGAGACAAATTCAGTGATTAAAATAAGATTCCTTTTCATTCATTCACAAAGCAGACCAGACCACAACATTCTACAGCCAGATCCTCTCTCTTTCTGGTGTTTTCCAGGTGGCAGGAAGTGTGGAGGTTACAGGATCAGAGAAGTGTTACCTAATCTAGTTCGACTCTCTCTCATTTCCAGTTGAGAACCAGAAGGTTCTGTGGCTTGCCTGAAGTTTCAGTCTTAGTTCCAAAGGGGCACAGAATGCAGGCACCTCCACCCACCCTCTCAGTCACGGTTAGGGCAGTGCTTTTGGAGAAGAGGGAACAGGCACTCCCTGGGGATCACCTGTAGGGCCTCAGTGCCGCCGCTGCTTTATTTCTAGGAAATCTCGTTTTATCTTAGTGACTATTGTGGACTTTGTACTTCCTTCTACTTCTTTTGATATTAACATAAAGCACTGCCCCCAATACTCTGGAATAAAATGAATGCCCCAGAAATAGGTATTTAATCTTGTTGCTACCTGTACCCCATTTGAGAAGCAGAGGAACAATTCCTAGTACTTTTCCAACTGAAAAGTACAGGTTTAAAGAGGACCCCTCCCCAGAAACACTCGTTAGAGGCTTTGTTGTAAGACAGGAGTCTAGGGGTACATTTCAGAAAGTGAAGAAAGGCAGGTAATATCACATACTATCCAAAATAACATCTATGTTGAAAACATAAGCTGGTAATAATATTTAATGGAGATTTTAAAAAGATTGCACATCGAGTAGCTGCAGTTTCTCTGGAGCCCCGCTCTTCATCCACAGCCAGCTAAGGCCCCACGTTTGGCCCAGGTGGCAGCCGATGGCTACCAAGGCCTCTGGTAACCCCAGCCTAGAAAGAACTCACTTTTCTTGTCCACCTGGCTGCTCTTCTCTCCTGCTCCCTGGCATCTGTAACCCAAAGCTGTGTTTTTTTCTTGCTCATCTTTTTTTATTTTTTATTTTTGGCGGTACGCGGGCCTCTCACTGCTGCGGCCTCTCCCGTTGCAGAGCACAGGCTCCGGACGCGCAGGCTCAGCGGCCATGTCTCACGGGCCCAGCCGCTCCGCGGCATGTGGGATCCTCCCGGACCGGGGCACGAACCCGTGTCCCCTGCATCGGCAGGCGGACTCTCAACCACTGCGCCACCAGGGAAGCCCTAACAGAATTTTTTTCTTCCAGTTAGCAGATTTTTAAACCACTAGGAGCTTACTTGTTAAAAGATGAGCAGGGGTCTTCCCTGGTGGCGCAGTGGTTGAGAGTCCGCCTGCCGATGCAGGGGACACGGGTTCGTGCCCCGGTCCGGGAGGATCCCACATGCCGCGGAGCGGCTGGGCCCGTGAGACATGGCCGCTGAGCCTGCGCGTCCGGAGCCTGTGCTCTGCAACGGACAACCCAAGAACTGTGGATTTGAACCCCTTTATTTTACAGATGAGGAAATCAAGGCTCAGGGAGATTTTCTTAGCCAAGGTCACATAGCTGGTAAGTGATACAGGCCCCAAAGACCACTGTGCAAGATCACAGCTAAAGATGTTATTAGTATGCTGGGCTGAGTCATATACTCTAACCAGAAGTCAATCTCAATTTGGAATTAGTGAAAATGTCTTATTCTACATACCAGCGAATTTAAGTTACAACGTAAGGATTTAGGTTTGACATGAGAAGAATTTCATCAGAGTAAAAGTTCTTAAACAGTAAAATGGATGAGCAAGGATGTTGTGCAACTCTGGGTTTTAGGAAAAAGAATTATCTGTTGGAATTGGGCAAACAAAGCAGACAGAGATGGTAGGAGAGACCGGATGACTAAGGTTTCTTTCAGGATCAAGGGCAAGGATTTCTATTATTCCAGTTCATGATTACTAAGCCGGTATTATATACAAAAAATTCAGTTGTCAGACAATCCCTTCTGGAATTTCTCTTGGTAGGCCTCATGGAATGCAAGTTTACAGTCTATAAAGGGTAAGAGCGCTGCTCAGTTAGCAACATAAAAGTTCTGATAGAAGCTGTGACCCCTGGAGGGAAAGTGCTCACAACTGTCAGCATCCTGTGAACTCAAAGAATTTGCCTGGAATAAGTAAATTGTGAGGAAACCAGAAAGTGTCCCATGGCTAGGATTTGAGAGCGATCAAGTGCCTGCATAGTGTCCTAAAAGAAAAACAAACAAAAGACTACCTTAGGGCAGCCTAGCTAACATTTTCCAGTAATCCAAGATCTAATTTTAATAGTTCTTACCAAACTTCTTAAGACAAAAGTCACACTGACTCCTAATTAGCAAATTTAATAATTTAATCTCATTTCCAAATCCTCTGCACTCTTAAATCCTTTCTTTTCCATGAATAGAACATAGAGTCATTGTGCTGTAAGATAAAGGGAGAATTCAGAAGCCTGAAAAATTGTCAAGGGGAGACAATGGAGCAGAGCAGCTAGAGATGGCTCTGCATTCAGAGTGCCTAGGTTTAATTCTGTCTTTGCCACTTACTGTGTCCCGAGGCAAGTTTCTCAGCCTCACTCTGTGCCTGAGTTTTCCCTTCTGTAAAATGGGAATAATAAACAATGACCATTTCATAGGGTTGCTAGGGTTAAACAAGGCTAATGTATGTACAGAGCCTGTCACATAGAAAAAATTCATTTAGTGTTAGCTATTATTGTCACTATTATTATTTAATAAGTCAAACTAATAACTACGCTTTGTCAAACATATTCAAGGCCCCCTAGAGAAAGAACTCTTCTCTAATAAACAAAGATTTAACAGCAAATGGTGTAAATTCTACATTTACATACAATATCAAGAGTTGCAGTTTGTGTGTGTGTGTGGGGGGGGCTGAGCTGCGGGTATGTGGGATCTTAGTTCCCAGACCAGGGATCGAACCTGCACCCTTGTAGTGGAAGTGCGGAGTCTCAACGACTGGACCGCCATGGAAGTCCCACGAGTTGCAATTTTTGAGGAAAACAGCTTGGGAACATACCTTTAGAAACCTCCTTTGACATACCTGTTGTTGACAAAACAAATTAGAAGCAGTTAAAACTAAGCTAATGAATTTAAATAAAGGTAGAAAATTACTCCAACAGAAAAAAAACAGGCTTCAAAGTTAAGAATCTTGTGGAAATTATAGAAAGAATACAGTAATAAAGATGGTAGAGGGGCTTCCCTGGTGGCGCAGTGGTTCAGAATCTGCCTGCCAATGCAGGGGACACGGGTTCGAGCCCTGGTCTGGGAAGATCCCACATGCCGCGGAGCAACTAGCCCCGTGAGCCACAATTACTGAGCCTGCGCATCTGGAGCCTGTGCTCCACAAGAGAGGCCGCGATAGTGAGAGGCCCGCGCACCGCGATGAGGAGTGGCCTCCGCTTGCCACAACTAGAGAAAGCCCTCGCACAGAAACAAAGACCCAACGCAGCCATAAATAAATAAAAAAATAAAAATAAAAAAAAAGATGGTAGAGATTAGTTTCTTAAAAAAGGAAAACTCAGCACAGCTGAGGGATGCCGTTTAGCATCTCCTGGCTTCCAAGCACGTGTTCATCAAGGAGTTTCTAAGCCAAGAGCTTCAACAGTTCTAGCTCTTCAGCTTCAGCTCTGCAGAACTGAGTGACCATCTGTTTTAGAACAAAAATGCAAAGCAACTCTACACGCTGGAAAGTAATGTCAGTCAGAACCTCTGACTGGGGGAAACAGTTTAATAATGGTCTTTATCCAATTAAGAATAGACTTTCTCTTCATGGATAAGATTAGAACTTTTGCTTAACCCAAAGAACTGTGATTTATCAGGTTCCAAAGATGAGAAACTTCAACTATAATCCTAAATTTTTGGATTAAGGTTTTAGTTGGCTAAGTACAGCAGTTCACGTGTAAGGCTGGCTTAACCTCTTTCTCCTGACACATCAGGATGGCAAGGGAATCTCGGCCTGAGCAAGAATAACTTCTTAGGTTCTTTAAAGTAGGCATAAGGGGACTTCCCTGGTGGCACAGTGGTTAAGAATCTGCCTGCCAATGCAGGGGACAAGGGTTCGATCCCTGGTCCGGGAAGATCCCACATGCCGCGGAGCAACTAAGCCTGTACACCACAATTACTGAGCCTGTGCTCTAGAGCCCGCGAGCCACAACTACTGAGCCCACATGCCACAACTACTGAAGCCCGTGCGCCTAGAGCCCATGCTCCGCAACGAGAAGCCACTGCAATGAGAAGCCCGCACAACACAATGAAGAGTAGCCCCTGCTCACCACAACTAGAGAAAGCCCGTGCACAGCAACGAAGACCCAAAGCAGCCAAAAATAAATAAATTTTAAAAAAAATTAAAAAATAAAGTAGGTGTAAGGATAGGTTAGCAAGCCTATCCTGGGGCTGACAAAATTTTATAAAAGAGCAACAATGGAAAAAACATCAAAGGTATTAGTATATTACCTAGCTCTTGTTTCCAAGTAATTTTCCTGTTAGTTATAGACAATAGACATGACTGGACCAGGTCTCCTTTAGTTAAATCTGCGTGGATGGTTAGGATAGATTTCGGTGTTGAATGCTTTTGTCACATTACTAAGGAAAGGACTCCACCCTTCCTGCAATGGTATATCTCTTCTTTCTCATTTGAGCTTTAAGAAGCCAACAATCTCTCTCCCAGCACTTTGTGAGATTCATTTATCAAAGGCAGTTTGTAGGTGGTTTAAGGACATATGAAACACTGTAGCTGAGCTCACTAAAAGCCACTAACAGAGAGTACTGAAGCCACTGATCCACACGAATAATTGCTGAGTTATCTTTTGCGTTTGCTGTTTTCCTTTCTGTAACATGGAAGTAAAAATTGTGTTCTGCTCCTTGAGAATGGCTGGAAGGGAAATAACCCAAACATCTTTTTGTCTCAACGTCAGGAAGCTGCATGTCTTTGACAAGCTGGGGATTTTCCCTGGAAGAGTGCAATGGCCCTCTTGTCTTTTCCCATGCTGAAAGCAAGGACAGTTTTGTCCTTACCTGAATTCTGTGAATTTAACAGAGTGTCAGGGTAGAAAGGGACCTTAAATGATCTAAGTGTCTCACTCTATGGTGGAGTACCTGATATACAACATAGCCACCAGGTGACTGTTCAGGCCTTCTTTTTAAAATAAAACAATATCATAAAACACAGAAACCAACCAAAATCCTCCCACTTTTGATTCCAGAAGAGTATTCTTAGCACAGGTTCCTAACAGCTGTACTCTTAAGAATTATCACCTGCTAAACAACATGACAGAGAATTAGAACTACTTTTAGAATTAGGTCTCTAGGGTTTATCAATTCTTTTCCAGTGCTGTATTTTTCTAGTCCAAGGACATGTGTAGACATTAATCATGAAAAACTGGAATTTATGATCTTGAAAACAAGGACCTTAATAAAATACAAAATTTTTAAAAATCTCTTATGCATTAAATAATCAGGTTCAATGTAGTTAGAAACATTTACCATCCATATAAAAATTCAAAAAGCAAATAAACTGGAGCTTGTATTTAAACAGAAAATGGATGGTGGCTAATGCAAGGAGTGGAGTGGAAAAGACTCAAAGTAAGTGTAACACTTATGGCTACTTCAGAGGATAAGGAAAGGCTACTTCCAGGATACTGGAAACTTTTAAATATAAGCTACAGTTCAGCAGCTTTTAAAATTTCATGTTTATTCATATTTTTCAAAATATATGTACATAAAAAAAGGAAGATTTACAACAGGAAAGATTGCCTTACATGCAACACAAATTCCAATAAACTCATGATGGGATCACACATTGATTATGGATCTAATTCAAGCCAATCTTCTCAAGTCCAATTCCCAGCCACACTTCAGGCTGCAGATGGGATCCCAGGAGACAATGCAAATGGAATGAATTAAACAAACATCTTTCGCCTCTGGCAGCACTCAAGGGGCCAGAAGATGTACACCAAAAAGTTTAAGACAATTAAAATGTCAAGTGCCACAGGGAAGATAAATGATAACCAGAAATCAATATTTCTTAGAAAGCTAGTGCTATTTAACACAACTTCACAATACTAAAACAAATACAAATAAAAAGGGTTAGGTAGTCGGGCTTCATTTGTTTTTTCTTTTCTCTTTTTAAGTAACTCAAAAAGGAAGCCACTTGCTTGTTATCAAAAGTGCTATGGAAAGAAAGGGGGGGAAAAACCCACAGTTTATTTTAGCAAATTGTATGTTTTTCCACTTAACAATTCTACATTAGTAATGGTATAACTCTCCAATATTTCCTTATAAAAAAGGCAAAGAGGAAGTGACAACTTATGCTCCAAATATTAAAAAATATATTTAAACATTTGATCAAGAAGATTTTATATGTTTTGATTTTTGGTAACACAGGTGACGCCAGAAATCACAAATTCACTATGTTCCTATATTTCCCCTTCCGTCAAAAAACAAGTGGTGGAGAGATCTTGTGCTTGCTTTTGAGGGAATGCAATGCCCAGGGGTCAATGAAAAATACCTAGAAATTGATCAATGTGAAAAGGGGCCCAAAGGAGTCGTGCATCTTCAGAATTGAATGAGATCATAATGTTTTTGGCCTATTTCCAAAGCTAAGACATCTCTGTGTTTATAGTTGGAGAGAAGGGGCTAGTGGAGTGGTCTTATAAATAAGATTAGTTATTATAGCTATAACTGAAGTCTCCAGGCAGGAGGCGTTATGATTCAGTCAGTGCTATACTGCCTCCTTTTTACTTCCAGCACCTGACTAGCATCCCATTCTTGATGCTTTCTAACAAATATAAAAATCTTCGCAACTGTTTAGATAAAACTGGAAGAAAAAAAAAAAAAAAAAAGCCAAAGCTGACCATAAAAAAAGAAAGAGGCTTGGGGTGGGGGGAGAAAAAAGGACAAGTATAGATTATACAGTTCAGGGAAGTCCAGAATTATCGCAGAAATTAAAAAGACTGGGAGGGAGGGTGCGGGGGGAGGGGCAGGCACCAAGAAGAGCACCTAAAGCTAACAAATGGCTAAACTGGTTTATTTATATTCCCTCCCCATAATGTTCATAGGGGAGGAAAAAAATGTAATTTTAAAAGCATCGAACTAAAACAAATGCACACTGACCTTAGAAAATAAGATTTTGAATTTCATCATGATACCCTTTTTTCCTATAAAATTTACTTTTTTGCTTTGAAAGATTTCTTCATGGTGGATTTGCCCTTGCCAGGCAATTTCACTTCCTTTCTCACACTGGCTGCAGGCTTCTTTGAAGAGCTACCACTAGGTTTTTTGATGACTGGGGGTGAGGGTCTGGCTTTCTTGGCAGGAGTTTTGGCCTTAGGAGGGGCTTTCTTGGGCAGGGGCCTAGCTTTCCCTCGCTGGGCAGCTGGGACTTTAGGTGCAGGCTTGGACCCTCTCTGCTTCATGGATGCAGCCTTCCCTGGCGACTTGGCTGGGGTTTTCTTCTGCAACCTGTGAGAAACAAAGAGCAAAGGCAATTACTTAGTACTTGAGAGATTCACTTCACCAGGATGACCAGATACTTTGCCAAAAAAGAAATAGCAAAGGTAGAAGTCACCTAGGTTAAGAAGAGGAACGTGGGTTATTACTTTTTACCTAAAGGCTTTACTAAAATTGTATAAAAACTCAACCAATTCCTGAAGTCTACACATAATTCCATGTTTTTCCTAGAAAAATATGGAATTCTTTTTCTTCAAATAACCAAACTATGGACACACACACGCAGGTTTGACCAAAGAGTTATTACATATTCACAGTGTTTCACAAGTTTAGAGCCTCTAAATGCTCAAGAACAAGACAAATTCAAATGTTACACAAAGAATCTGAGAAGGATCCTGAACTGTTAACACACTTTTCACAGTCTCTCCTAGTGCTATCATTTTCAGCTCTAAGAAGGGTTTTCCACACGTCCCCACCTTCTCTTAGGGGGTGGCTCTTCATCCTCAGAGTCCTCCTCTGATGACTCATCTTCATGTTCATCCTCATCTTTAGAATCATCTGGCTCTTTCTTTGGAAACAGAACTCCTGGGCTAGTAAGAAAAAAAAAGGTAAAGAGAAGTCCCATCAGGACAAGGAAAAGAATGTGAACCTAGATATGCTCTTCCCTGGACATAACCCACTTCCTCCCACCCTCCCCAATTATGTCAAGTTAGGTTACAAATATCAGGTACAATTTAACCTATTTTGAACAAACATATGAAGTTATGACAAATCTATAAAAGTCCCAGACCATACCCCATTCCCGTCCTCCCTCCATTTAATAAAACTGATACTTCCATCATTTAGTTAGTAAACAATTATTTAAGCTCCTGACATGTGTTTGGCACTGTTATCAGCCACTGAATATATAGCAGTGAATGGTCTATACAGCGGTGAACAGCCTACACAGCAGTATATATTTTCTGCCTTTACGATACTGGCAAAAGACCTCAAAAGTGTCATAAAGCCTGAATCTCTTCAAAGTTTTTGAGAAACTCAGCAAGGATATTCTAAATTTTCTTTGTCCTTAATGGTAGAAAACTTGATCCCACTGATTAATAAGTCCTTAAATTGTAACACTGTATGTGCATGATTTTAAGAATATTTAAACATTTGAGAAACTCAAATAATATACATTCAATCAAGTAACACTTATGTTTATGCACAAAGAACAATGTAAGAAAGCTACACTATACTGCTGAAATAGGTTTTAGTGGTACATGTCATGGCACTTTATTAGAAACGAAAAGTGTAAGAAGGTGAAAGCATGGGTACACAGAAAAATGCTTGGTCCATAGGAGGTGCTCAATACATTTTTCTTGGTTAAATGAATAAATATGTATAAGAGACAAGTTTTCAAATAAATAGCCCTGTCTCTACAGTGTGAAGAGGCAGATTAGGAATCTCAGAAGTAGCCAGTGCTCTCCCTACTTGGTGCTGGACCATTAAAACATATATAATCCTCTAATAATCTTCCCGTCATTACCATGTACTTTATTCTTTATTAGAAGGAATGAACATCTAAATGACTGGCCAAGAATCTCAAAGAAAATTCAACGCTTGATTTCAGGAATACGCGCCTAACAGTAAGTTCCAGCAGGATAGCCCCAATCCCCCTGTTCTTATATGAAAACCTTCAGCTCTAAAACAATACTGCCTTAAGTAGTCTTTATTTTCAAGTATATTCAGTTCAGTATAACAATAATAAGGGCAAAATAAGTTAAGCCAAACCTGTAATCTGGAGTCAGATTTTAAATTTGCAATGACCAATACTTCACATTATGGGCTAGGTGCTTACCTGGGGTAATAGGGAAAACAGAGCTGGAAGGTGCCACTGAATCCTTTACCAGAGATCTGTTCCATCCACCCATTCTTTTCGCATCTCTGTAGGGTTTTCTTCAGCAAATGCACTGAACAATAAATTCAGAAATGAAGAAAGTACTTATTCATTCAGATTTGATAACTCCCTCAACCACAATCAGTTATACCTCAATTTATTGTCCCGACGTGCTAAGTGAATCCCTTGTGGTCACAGGGATTTTTAACTAATTCACTAAATTATTATTAAGTGTCCATAAATTTGTAAAGAGTTAAATTATAATGGGAAGAGACTTTACAGACCATTGTGTCCAATTCCTCATTGCACAGAAAGTGGAATAGTAGCCAAGGGTGGCTAATGACTTGCCCTACAGTCGTACATAAATGGTTAATAGCCAACTTAAAACTCAATCTCTCATTTCTATTCATTCGAACATCTACTGAGTGCCTGTAAGTACTGATAAGCATTTAGAAGGATATCTATAAAGAGAAAACCAATTTCTCAAGAATCAGCAAACAGTAACAAAACACTATCATGGCTCCCAAAGGCCTCACCAGTTCCCATCTTTCATATAAAAACACATGAAAATACATTTTATAGTGATTCAGTGTCCAGATAAATAGCTGCCACAATTATTAGTGACACTGGAAAGGTTAATAACCAAACTCATCTTCTCTTACAACACTTGGTCACAAGAGAAAACCATAGAATAATCTACAGGGTCAATATGCACGATTAAACACAGTATATATCTTAAGTAAAGAAAGAGAAAAAACAGCCATACAAGGGCTTCCCTGGTGCCGCAGTGGTTAAGAATCCACCTGCCAATGCAGGGGACACAGGTTTGAGTCCTGGTCCAGGAAGATCCCACATGCCGTGGAGCAACTAAGCCCGTGCACCACACCACCACAACTACTAAGCCTGTGCTCTAGAGCCCGCGAGCCACAACTACTGAAGCCCGCACGCTTAGAGCCCATGCCCCGCAACGAGAGAAGTCACCGCAATGAGAAGCCCACGCACCGCAACCAAGAGCAGCCCCTGCTCGCTGCAACTAGAGAAAGCCTGCGTGCAGCAACAAAGACCCAATGCAGCCAAAAATAAATAAATTTATTTAAAAAAAAAGACTTCAAAATTAGCTTTTCATCTAAAACAATATATTCTAGTTTGTATCTTCTGTTGCTTAATTTTCATATTCCTCACCCTACATCATTGTGCCTACTCTCATAGTTCACTGAGAAAATATACACTCTCACTAATCTGTATGTGATAATGCTGCTAAGGCAAGGTTTCTAATCTCAAACCACCACCTGACAGGGTAAATATACTTTACTGAAAAAAAGTATTTTCTGTTTAGGGCTTAAGTCAATAAGAAATAACCTAAGTGGTAAGTATTTTAAAACAATGGCTTGGTTTCAGGGTGATATTAGATGTTCTGGTAAACATTCAGAAGTAGGTGAAAAGATACTACACTTGAGAGGTGTTTCGAACCTAGAAATTTGTCTCTATTATAATAAAAATAAATATCAGAAAAATATAGCAAAGTAAAATCAAATTCTGATCCTCAGCAGACACTGTAAATCAAGGATAAGTCTTGATTCTTTTTTTGTAAATAATAAAGTTTGTAAAGTTGTTCCCTCTTGGTTTTCAGTCAGTAGTTAGTGCTTTTTCATTAACAGCATGATCTCTAGGGATCCTTTCACAAGACAATCCCCTGGATCCCCGTTAAATGTGCTCAAGCCTGAGTCTTACTTTGATAGTTGGAATTGGTCCCTGGGTGGTTCTCCAGGACATACTTCTTCAGAGCAGTGGTGGAGCAGGTCTTCGGCTCATTCATGGCAGCAATTGCAGACAAGATGGCATATTCCATCAGGCTTCCACCAAGCAGGGGTTTCTCCCCTGATTTCTTCAGCTGTTTTCCAAGGAGGAAGAGAAAAGCATCAAGACAACACTCTCCCAAAGCAGGTCAAGACAAGACTCCTCTGCACCAGGTGGGTCGGAGTTCCTGCATTAGCACAGATATGTTTTACAATAAATTGTCAGGTTAGGGACTTTCTCTTCCCACTCTTCAGGTATTCAACCTAACTGAGGAGTCCCAACCCTCCTAGGGACATTTTCTCCTTCTATCCACCCCTCCATCCAACTGAAAATAGCAAAAGCCAACCTAACCCAAAGAGAGTGACAGCTCTACTCCAATAAGGAGGTTAACTTGTTATGACCCCAATAAATTAACACTTTTGAGAATACTTCCTTTTTTTCTGAATCTGAAAAACGGAGTATTTATAAAAATAATAAATAGCCTTTTTAATCCTGTAAGGAAAATGGCAACGGAAAAGTTTGATAAATATTTAGGGTATCATACAAAAGAAAATTATATAACATACTTCAAGGACAAAAGACTGGGGAACAAAGGTTAGCACCAATAAGCAAAAAGGTTAAAGGACAAACTGAGGTATGGTCTACAATAGTGAGTCTCAAAAGAAAGTGCCACAAACCCCCTGGGGTTCCTGAGATCCCTTCAGAGGATCTGCAAGGTTAAAACTATTTTCATAATAATACTAAGATACGATTTGCCTTTTTCACTGTGATGACATTTGCACTAATGGTGGAAAAACAATGATGGGTAAAACCGCTGCTACCTGTGGAGGCACAGAAATGTACCAGTAGTTACTGCATTCTTTACTGCTATACGCTTATGGTTAAACGAAAAAAAAAAAAAAAAAAAAAACCCAGTTTCACTTAGGAATGTCCTTGATATAAAAATGATTTTATTAAATCTCAACTCCAATGCATGTCTTTTTGATACTTCGATGGGGCAAAGTGAGAAGAATTTATAAAGCATGTCAGCTGCATCTGGAGGGATGGTGGTAGTCTCAAGGAAAAGCACCTAGTGATTGAGTTGTGAGCTGAAATTAGCTGCATTTTTCATGGAATATCCTTTTTATTTGAAGGAACAATTAACAGATAAACTATGGTTAATCAGACTTGGGTATCTGGTAGTCATTTTCTTGAAAATGAATTAAGTGAGCCCGTCATATCAAGGAAAACAACTAAGAGTATTTGTTGCCAATGATAAGTTCAACTTTTCAAGAGAAAATTTAAATTGTGGAAAACTTGTATCTACCATCATGAGCACAATAATTTCCCAATACTTAAACGCTGTTCTGATGAGATCAGTGGGTGATATTAATGAATATGATTTTTGTTACTGTTGGATGAAATGTGCCAATATTTTAAAAACTGCATAATTCAATGAACTACTATTCTTCAAATGACCAAGTGATAAAATTATGGTTAAAAGATACACTCAAAGTTCAAGACAGACCAAAGGATTTTAAGGTAACAGAGTACAACAAGTTCACTGATAAGGTTTCAGGTTCCACATGGCACCTTTAACATACTTTAATACCACAAAATCAATGAATGTAATATCGTATTAACAGAATAAAGGACAAAAGCCATATGATCATCTCAAGAGTCTTAGAAAAGGCATTTGACAAATCCAACAGCCATTCATAATAAAGTTCCAACAAACCAGTAAGGGAAGAGAACTTTCTCAATCTGATAATAGGCATCTATGAAAAACCCACAGTTTTAACGGTGAAAGAATGAATGTTTTCCCTTTAAGATGGGTAGAAAGACGAAGACATCTACTCTCATCACTGCACTGGAGGTTCTATCCAGTGCAATCAGGCATGGAGGAAAAAAAAAAAAAAAAAAAAGACATCCAGATTGGAAAGGAAGAAGTAAAATGGTCTATTTGCAGATGACATTATCCTGTATGTAGAAAATCCTAGGGAATCCACCCCAAAATCCCAAGGAACCCACAAAAAAACTCTAGAACTGGGCTTCCCTGGTGGCACAGTGGTTAAGAATCTGCCTGCTAATGCAGGGGTCACGGGTTCGAGCCCTGGTCCAGGAGGATCCCACATGCCGCGGAGCAACTAAGCCCGTGCACCACAACTACTGAAGCCCGTGCGCCTAGAGCCCGTGCTCCACAACAAGAGAAGCCACCCCAATGAGAAGCCTGTGCACCACAAAGAGGAGTAGCCCCCGCTCACCATAACTAGAGAAAGTCCGCATGCAGCAATGAAGCCGCAAAGCAGTCAAAAATAAAATAAAAGTTAAAAAAAAATTTATAGAAAAAAACACTCCAGAACTAGTAAATGAGTTCAGCAAGTCGCAGGATACAAGATCAAAAGACAAACCAACTGTATTTCTATAGGCTAGCAATGAGCAATCTGAAAATGAAAATAAGAAAATTCCATTCACAATAGCATGGAAAAAGAGTAAAATATTTAGGAATAAATTTAACAAAAGAAATATAAGAACTGTACACTGAAAACTACAAAACACTGCTGAGAGAAGTTAAAGATCTAAATAAATGAAGAGACAGTGAATGTCCATGGATAGGAAAACTCAACATTGTAAAGACAGTGATTCTTCCCAAATTGATCTATAGGCTCAATGCAATCTCTACCAAAATCCTAGCTGGATTTTTTGTGAAAATTGATAAGTGAATCCTAAAATTCACACGGAAATGCACAAGATCCAGAATAGTCAAAATACTTTTGAAAAAGAAAAAGTCGAGGACTTATATTTCCCAACTTCAAAACTTACTACAAAGCTACAGTCATCAAGACAGTGTGATCGTGGCATGAGGATTCACATACAGATCAATGGAACAGAACTGAATCCAGAAATAAACCCTTACACTCATGGTCAATTAAGTTTTGATAAAGGTACGAAGGCAATTCAGTGAGAAAGGGACAGTCTTTTCAATAAATGGTTTTGGGACAATTGGATGCCCACATGCAAAAACATGAATTTACAACCCCTACCTCACACCATAAACAAAACAACTCAAAACGGATCACAGACCTAAATGTAAGAGCTAAAGCCATAAAACTCTTAAAAGAAATATAGGAGTAAATCTTCCTGATCTTAAGCTAGGCAATAATTTATTAGATATGTCACCAATAATACAAGCAATTAAAAAAAATGATAAACTGGACTTCATCCAAATTAAACACTTGTGCTTCAAAAGGCACCATTAAGAAAGTGAAAGCATGGGTTTAGGAGAAAATATCTGCAAATCGTATATCTGATAAGGAACTTGTATCTAGTTATATAACTCATAACTCAATAATAAAACAAATAGCTCAATTTTAAAAACAGACCAAGGATCTAAATAGACATTTACCGAAGAAGATAAATAAATGTCCATTAAGCACATGAAAAAATGGTCAACATCAGTAGGCTTAGGGGAATGCCAAACAAAACCATGAGACATCACTTTGTATTCACTAGTATGGCTATAATTTAAAAAAGACAATAAACGTGTTGGCAAAGATAAGGAGAAACTGGAACCCTTATACATACATTGTTGGTGGGAATGCAAAATGATGCAGCCACTTGGGCAGTTTCTTAAAACAAATTTACCATATAGTCCAGGCAGTCCACACGCCTACTTATATACCCGAGGGAAATAAAAATGTATATCCACACAAAGATTCGGACATAAATGTTCACAGGCAACATTAACCATAATAGCTAAAAAGTGGAAATAACCCAACTTGTGAATGGATAAACAAAGTGTGTCAGATCCATACAGTGGAATACTATTTGGCAATAAAAGGAATGAAGTACTGATTCATGCTGCAACATGGATAAACCTAAAAAAACATTATGCTAAGTGAAAGACGTCAGACACAAAAGACCACATAATGTATGATTTTACCTACATGAAATATGTAAAAAGGCAAATCTATACAGAGAAAAAATAGATCAACAGGTTGGATGGGGATGGGAACAGGGAGTGATGCAAACGGGCCCAAGAGATCTTTTTTGGGTGATGGAAATGCTCTAAAATTGGACGGTGGTGATGGTTATACAACACTGTAAATTTACTAAGAATCACTGAATTATACATCGTAACATAAAATGGTTGTATCTTATGGTGTATAAATCATACTTCAATAAAGCTATTACAAAATACTATCATTTGTTGACTTTTGGTTTACTATCAAAGAATAGTATCAACCTCTACCTGAAAATTATCTTAAAATACTCCACATTGATCTAACTGTGCTCCTGTGTGAGCTGGATTCTCTTCATAGATGTAACCCAAAATACATTAAAACAGATACCAGCTGTCTTCTATTAAGCTAGACAGTAAAGACACTTGTAAAAACGTAATAGATAGTAACCCTCTTCTCATTAAAATTTTTTTTATTTTGGGAAATACAGGGGTTTTTTTTGGTCGTGCCACGTGGCATATGCAGAATCTTAGTTCCCTGACCAGGGATCAAACCCGTATCCCCTGCATTGGGAGCACAGAGGCTTAACCACTGGACCTCCAGGGAAGTCCCATGGGAAATACAGTTTTCATAAAAAGTGTTATTTATGTTACATGCAATGGGTTTATTATTTTTTTAATGAATTAATATTTAAAATTTTCCTCAGTTGTGATTTCTAATATGGTAAATATTGATATGCATAACCCACATAAACAAAACCTCTTGGGGCCCTCAATACATTTTTGGAGTATAAGGAGGTCCTGAAACCACAACTTTTGAAAACTACTTCTCTACAACCAAGCCTTTTTAGCCTCTAACCTGGAATGTCCCAGAAGCACCTTTGCCAGTTATTTGTTCTAACTGGCCTCTCTCTACTGCTCTCTGCAGAGCATTCTTCAACAGCTGAGGCCTGCAGAGAAAACATAAAATAACAATAAATATATTAATGAAGGTAAGATTTGAAGAAAACAGAACCAGGGTTATTCTAAAGAACTAAAGTTCTGATTCCTATTATATGTGTAGTACTTTGTTAAAACAGTAAAGTAATAAATTGTTGGCACGCTTAGTAAGTGGTATTTCTTTTTTCTTCAAGCAAAGAAGCTAAGTCATTACCTGTACATACAGAACCATGAACCATACAGAACCAATTTCCAACTTGCCAGGGCACTCCAAAAGCCTCTTTTTTACCATCAGACTACAATAGCAACCAAACTTTGTACTCAAGCAAAGAATGGATACCTTTAAAGTCCCATCTAATTCTGATATTCTCTGCGGCAAAATTCCTGATTTTTTAAAAGTATATACACATTAACAAAAAATGGAGTTGTTTCTTACAAACCAGTATCTAAGGTCAGCCTAATAAAACACATTCCATGAGAAAGAAAATAGGTTGTTTTTAACATAGTATCTCTGCCTTAAGTATCTACAAACCTTAAGAGGGTTGTATTAAAAAAAGCAAAAACAAAACCAAAAAACTAGGTCATCAAAACCAAATGGCAGGCAAGAAGAAATCGAGTATCATTAAAAACACAAGAACAGGAATTCCCTGGTGGTCCAGTGGTAAAGAATTCGCCTTCCAATGCAGGGGATGCAGGTTTGATCCCTGGTCCAGGAACTAAGATCCCACATGCCACAACTAAGCCCAGGTGCCACAACTACTGAGCTTGTGCGCCTCAATTAGAGAGCCCGTGTGCCGCAAACTTCAGAGTCCACACGCTCTGGAGCCTGCGTGCCACGCTAGAGAGAGAAAACCTGCACATCACTACTAGAGAGAAGTCCGTGTGCTGCAACCAAGGCCCGACACAGCCAAAAAAATAAAAGTAAATAAAATAAAATATTAAAACAAAACCAAAACAGAAACACATAAGAACGAAGTGTTGAGGCAAGAGCTGCTCTGTCAAGGAGCAATGGTCTGAACGGTGGGTGAAGAATGTCAGGTGCAGGGACAAATCAATCAAGTTGACTTAGGGCTTAAAGGGGTCTGTGGTATGGAACAAGACAAAATGGAAAGCTATACACCCAGGCCAACAACAGGACATCTGAAGAAAGGGTTAATCGTAACCCAAAAGTTAAGAGATGTGTTTTGCCACACCTCCCCAGAATTACTAGAATAGCACCCAAGGAGCAGAAAATCATGAGACTTCTTTGAAACTGATTACTTGGTAAGTTGAAAAGATTAACAACTTGGCAGCCCACTGAGGGGCAGAATGATGAGGGCCAAACTATTACCACTTGAGGTGATTTATCGAGCTTTGATACTTTTGTTTGGAGAAGAAATTTTGAATCTTTTCTCCAACCACTAAACATTACAGCCTGAGCTGACACTAGAGTTATTAATTACATTATCCACATGTTTGGGGTAGAAGGGTGGAGGGGATCCCCTGTTCTAACAGGATGCTAAAGAGCAGAAACCATGCTATCAAATCTTGTACATCCTGACACTCCAAATGAAGAAACTCCCTCTCCACCAAATCACAATCCAAGTATTTCTAAGCCAGTGCTATTCCATTCAGGACAAATATGATTTATGCCATAACCCAAAACACACTCAAAGTCATTCACCCCACAAGTATTTACTGAGTATTTATTATGGTTATGCAGGAATAAACACTTAGATCTAGTCACTAAACTCAAGGAATTTAAGAGATGATGAATACATAATAATTATGGTAGAGAATAATAAGGTTCAGGGTTGAAGTATGTGCATAGAGCTTTGGGAACACAATTGAAGGAATGATTTAACTGTCAAACAATTTTACTATTAGTTGCTCTGTAAGTTAGATTCCAATGGAGGATCATACAGCTTAAGTTAAACACTGAAACCCTAGTCTCTTGTATCACATTAAACAACCAATCTGAGAAGTATCTTCTTTTTTTTTTTCTTTTTGGGCCATGCCGCGATGCTTGCGGGATCCTAGTTCCTCAATCAGGGATCGAACCCAGGCCCTTGGCAGTGAAAGCTTGGAGTCTTAACCACTGGACTGCCAGGGAATTCCCTGAGAAGAGTCTTCTTAACGAAGGTTCAAATGCTTCAGGAATGAGTTATCAGTTAAATAGGTTCCCTTAACATTTTTGTTTTCTCAGCAATACCAGTCATTACCTTAGCATACACCTTATCCTGGGCCTTTAGAAATCTCACAGTTCTATCACTCACTCCTACCTTCAGGTAAAACCACACTTACCAAGTGCTTCAAAGCTTCTCAGATTGGCCCTTTCTCTCTCATCACTGTTATAACCTTAGTACAAGCCACCATGGTCTCCCTTCTGGGCACTGTGCTGCTGTTTTCATAGTGCACACCACTATTAAGGCAATAAGCCTATAAAGGCCTCCTTTAATATGTGACTCAGTTGATCAGGTGTCAGGTCTTAATGCTTCCACCCAGCTTCAAAGCTTTCCATGGCCTGGTGCCAGTCCTTGTTAGTCTAGATCCAGGCAGGCTTCTTTCCGTTCCGCAAAAAGAATGCCAACTCCTGCCTCTGAAATTTTTTCATGAGGCTCCTTTAAGATGCCTTCTCCACTCTATCACCACATCTAAATTCTACACATTCTCTAGACCCATCTCAATGGGATGGGACCCGACTGGATCCTCACCTTGATTGGATGGGGAGCCCAATCAATCCCCATCTTTTTAACTCACTGCTAACTCCCAAGCACGATTCCTTTTTCTGAAAAATTCTAGTCTGTATCACACCACTCTGTACCTATGATGGTGCTAACTAAGTGCTGCTGTAAATGTTTTACACGGATGGAATAAACAAGAGAATACAACAACCCCAAGAAACAGGTAGTACTATTGCCCATACTTTACTGAACGGGAAAAGTTAAGTGACAGAAAAATTAAGACATTTCTCCCAGATCACATAGCCAGGCCGTGGAAGAACCAGGTTATAAACTTGAGCAGTCTGATTCCAGATTTTGCATTTTTACTTACTATGCTAGGTAGGCCTGCACTTTCCAATATAAGACAGCCCTGGACAGTGGAAAAAGCAAGAGGTTATAATGGAAAAATGAAATAAAGTTCTGCTTTCACCAGTGAATAGCCGAGTAACCCAGGGTAAGATCTTTATCAGCAAAATTGAGGTAGGAATACCTATTTTTAAGTCTATTTTGAGAATTACAGAAAACAATGCAAAATAAATGTTTTTAAAAGCCCTATACAAATTTATTTTATACAATTTGTTTATTATAACAAATTTTTATATTTATTGTAACAAGTTTTTCTTTTTAAAAATAAGATGAATAGACCAGCTTAATTAGAAAGCAGGGAATAGTGAGTGATTGTTGGTGGCTGTTTTTCAACTGTGGAGAAAGTCTGCACTGAGAGAGATAAAAACGAAAGCAATGCACAAAGCGAATGGAAGGTAAGGGAGGGAGTGGCAGGAATCTAAGAGTTACATCAATCTGTTAGAAACGCATGGACAGAATTAAGAAGATCAAGACTCTTGAAAGTACTTATAGAGTTTAAACTGTTAAGAAATTAAGGCATCTCCAGAGAAATTAATATGTTTAGAGAAAAGTATGGGGGTAAAATTGCATCTTGGGCTATGCTCATATTTTGGTATGCACAGAAAGAGAAAAATCAAGAGAATACGATGAAGTTACACCATACACAAGGATCAGACATTAAAATTTGATTTCTAATGTCATATGACAGCATTACCTTTGAGAGCACCTTCTTGGAGGCCAACCCAAAGCCTATGTAAAGCCAACATACCCCATTTTTCTCTAGGGTTGCAAAAAACATTGTTAATAAAGGAGGTGACTTGCGTGTTATATAAAAACACTGTCTTTAAACATTAGAATCATATTTAGTATGGTGTGATGCTCATACCATGAGAACCACGTTGGAATTGAGACTCACTAATAATACTAACATTAGATGAGTTATTATTACATGCCAGGCACTGTTATTTATTTATTTGGCCATGCCGGGTCTTAGTTGTGGCACGTGGGATTTTTGTTGTGGCATGCAGGATCTTTTTTTTTTTTTTTTTTTAAGTTGTGGCATGTGGACTCTTAGCTGCAGCAGCATTCGGGATCTAGTTCCCAGACCAGGGATCGAGTTCCGGCCCCCTGCACTGGAAGCGCAGTCTTCACTACTGGACCACCAGGGAAGTCTCAGGCACTGTTCTAAGTGCTTAACACATACGAAGGTTCCTAACAACTCTATGACTTAAACACTGTTTATCAATGAGGAAACCAAGACACAAAGAGATAACTTATTCAGAGATATAAAGCTAGAAATGACAGACTCAGGGTTTAAACATAAGGGTCGGGTTCCAAGGTCTGTGCTCTTTACCACAATGCTCTACAGCCTCCAGTGTATGGTAGGAGGAATTCATGTCTCATCTCGTATGCTCCAGGGCAAAAGTTCCTTGAGTGAAATGGCCAGGTGAAGTGCCCATATTAGTTCACTCATTCAACTAATATTTATTGAGCATGTACTGTGTGCTAGGCTTGGGAAAAACAGAAGTGAACAATATAAAAATCTGCCATTTTGGGCTTCCCTGGTGGTGCAGTGGTTGAGAGTCCGCCTGCCGATGCAGGGGACATGGGTTCGTGCCCCGGTCCAGGAAGATCCTACATGCCGCAGAGCAGCTGGGCCTGTGAGCCATGGCCACTGAGCCTGCGCGTCCGGAGCCTGCGCTCCGCAACGGGAGAGGCCACAACAGTGAGAGGACTGTGTACCGCAAAAAAAAAAAAAAAAAAAAAAAACTGCCATTTTAATGGGATAAACAGGTAATTTTAAAAAAGGCAAATAAAATACACAGTATGTTAGAATATGATGAGTGCTATGGAGAAAAATACGGCAGAGAAATAGAATTCTGCATGCTGGGAGAGGAGGGAAAGGTTGCAAATGTAAGTTAAATGGTCCTATCAACCAAATGCAATGAGTGGACCATGTTTGGATATTGACTTGAAAAAACCAACTGTAAAAAGTCATTTTGGGGGCTTCCCTGGTGGCGCAGTGGTTGAGAGTCCGCCTGCCGATGCAGGGGACACGGGTTCGTGCCCCGGTCCGGGAAGATCCCACATGCTGCGGAGCGGTTGGGCCCGTGAGCCATGGCCGCTGAGCCTGCGCGTCCAGAGCCTGTGCTCCGCAACTGGAGAGGCCACAACAGTTAGAGGCCCGCGTACCGCAAAAAAAAAAAAGTCATTTTGGAGACAACTGAGGACATCTGAACATGGTCTGGGTACTGGATAATGTTAAGGAATTATTAGTTTAGTTAGGAATTAGGTTAGTATGATGGTTATGTTCTCTCTACATTTATGTGTATGTCTGAAAATCTCCAAAATAAAATGTTAAAAAATGGTACAGTAATCAAGGCAGGCATGTGGTGATGATACGAGAGTAAAAACTGAAAGGAAGTGAAAGAGTGAGTAAGGTGGGTTATGAGGGAAAACCACCCAGGCAAAGGGAACAGCAAGTGTGAAGTCTCTGAGGCCAGTAAGGGAGAGAAGAGTAGTAGGAGATTAGGTTGGAGATGCAATGGAAGCATAGTGCCTTGTAGGCCATTTTAAAGACTCTAGCTTTAAACTTTTTAACTGTGAAGTGGTTGAGAAGCCACTGGGAGGTCTGAGCAGCAACGTGGTATGGTCTAACGTAATTTTATTATTATTATTATTTTTTGTGTGTTTGTGTGTGGTATGCAGGCCTCTCACTGTTGTGGCCTCTCCCGTTGCGGAGCACAGGATCCAGACGCGCAGGCTCAGTGGCCATGGCTCATGGGCCCACTTGCTCCACGGCATGTGGGATCTTCCTGGACCGGGGCACGAACCCGTGTCCCCTGCATTGGTAGGCAGACTCTCAACCACTGTGCCACCAGGGAAGCCCCTAACTTACATTTTAGAAGTCTCACTCTCACTGCTATGTTAAGAACAGGCTGAAAGGGAGGGAGCATGGGAGAAGCAGGAGATTATTGCTCTAATGCATGTGAAAGATGATGGTGGCTTCGAAAAGAGTGAAAATAGTGAAGGTAATGAAAAGAGGTCTGTTTATGAATGTATTTTAAAGACAAAGTAATTTTTTATAGATTACACTTAGGTGTGAGATAAAGAGACCAGGACAAACCCAAGGTTTTTGGCTTCAGCAACTGAAAAGATGTTATTGCCACTAACTGAGATGAGGGAGGTATGGGAAGTGCAGGGCCTTTCTGGTGGGGCGGGAGAGATGGGGCAGGAGGGACGGGCGAGGGTGGGGTGGGGATCAACAGTTTAGTTTTGGACATGTGAAATTAGCCACACAAGCGGTGATGTCAAACAGGTGTCTGTATATATAAATGTGGAGCTAGGAGGGAGGTATGGGCCAGATTTATATACCTGTATATTAGTATTGTGTAGGTGCTATTTAAAGCTTTGAGAATGCCAAGAATTACCATTCATTCAAAGTGAATGTGGACAGTAAAGACAAGAGGCCTAAGGTCTAACCATGGGGCACTTGTACATTAAGGAGGCAGGAGATGGGAAATCAGGAATCCTTAGGAGGCTGAGAAAGAATGGGCGGGTAGTGAAGCTGGAGGTAAATCAGAAAGGTATGTGTGGTGTTCTGAAAGGCAAGTGAAGAAAGTGTTTCAAGCGGGTGGGAGCCATCAACTGTGTCAAATACTGTAGAAAGACCAGCAAGTAAGTCAAGGACTATGAACTGACTACTGTAATTTGCAATGTGGAGGCCCTCAGTGACACTGACAGGAAGAAGTATTTCAGGTAAAATGGTGGGGGTAATGTATGACAAAAGTGGGTTTAAGACAAAGTACGAGGAGAAAAATTATAGGCAGCAAGTATAGACAGACAACTCATACTTTAAAACTGTACTTTTCTTGTTCTTTTGTTCGGTCAAGCGTTAAGTACGGCTAAACTTTCACGTTAAATATATGTATGGCAGGATTCCACTACAGTCGGTGGTAGAGAAAATCAAAGTAAAGGAAAAAAGAGCTTCAAAGAAAGAAGTTACTATTTAATAAGGTAATAAGAAAAGGTCTTCAAGTTCATCATCATCTATGGGCTGACAACCCACCTATTTTCGGGCAAATTTTGTTTCAACATAAAATGACAACGGGACATGTTCCCAAAGACATGGAGCAAAGTTACACTGCAATCACCAGCATGTCTCATGTAAGTAAAGTAGAACCGTAAGGAAAGAAAAAAGCTAGGGGAGGATACAGTCTCTAGTCACCAAAAACAGAGTAAAAAGAGGTAAGAGTGAAATGTATTTCCATCTTTAAATGCGCCAAACAATTCGTATTGGACCCAAAGTTGTATCTGTGGCTCATAATCAGGGTATAAGAAGCATGAAAAAATCCGGATATTAATTTCAAATTTTCTCCTTCTATGATTCCCCTTTCTTTGGCATTTTCACTAACTGGCCACTCTGAAGACCACTAAGTGCTCTTCTGAGAATGTGGCTTCTGGGCTGAAACCCCTGCAATTCTAACTGTATGCCTCAGTAATCCAAAGTAAATACCGGTACTAAACTCTATCAGGACAATGTGCATCCAATACAGAAACTGTCTGTAGAAAGGACTCTGGATTAAACACAATTTCCCAGAAGTCAATGTAACAAAGATGTTACACAAACACATTCACAACACAAACTGTGAATTACAAATCTGAACAATGTGTCTGCATGAATCCACAAGCACATGTGACAATCTAATCAGTCTAGATGCTTTTAAGTGGCAATTATTTTACAAATGAATTACTATCAAAATTCTCTCAGAATTTTACATTAAATGTTTAAATGATGAAAATATTATGCTATTTCTATGCAGAAGTGCTACAGAAGCCTGAAGTCTCCTATGTTCTCAGTTATACATCTAAATAAAAAATGAGCTACCAACCACCTCATCCCCTATTAGGACGGTTACTATCAAAAAACAAACAAAAAAACACCAGAAATGAGTGTTGGTGAAGATATGGAGAAATCAGAACCCCTGTGCACTGATGGTGGGAATGTAAAATGGTACAGTCACTGTGGAAAACGGTGTGGTGGTTCTTTACATAGTTAAAAACAGAATTATCATATCATCCAGAAATTCTACTTCTGGGTATTTGAAAACAGGGTCTCAAAGAGATATTAGTACACAAATGTTCACAGCAGCATTATTTCACAATAGCTAAAACATGAAAGCAACCCAAGTGTCCAATGACAGATGAAAGGACAAACAAAAGGACAGACAAAATGTAGTATATACATACAATGGAATATTATTCAGCCTTAAAAAGAAGGGAAATTCTCTAACACGCACAACAACATGGATGAACCTTAAGGGCATTATGCTAAGTGAAATAAGCCAGTCACAAAATATACTGTATGATTCTACTTATATGAGGTATGCACCTAGAGCAGTCAAGCATTGTAGAGACCAAGTAGAATGGTGGCTGCTAGGGACTGGAGGATAAGGGGGAACAGGGAGTTCTTGTTTAATGGGTACAGAGTTACAGTTTTATAAGATGAAAAGAGTCCTGGAGATGGGTGGTGGCGATGGTAGCACACTCTGGAAGTATTTAATACAACTAAACACTGTTACCACTACAAATGGTTAAGAAACTAAATTTTACATTTATGTGTATTTTATCACAATAAAAAAATTAAAAAAATAATCAGCAGCTGAGAGGACATCGTTTAATGCTGAATATTCTAGCAGCTGACATCATGAAAAGTTACTCTATCAGAGTCTTGTGAAAGTCAACATGCGGTCTGAGTTTCAAAAAGAAACTACATATGGAGATATGAAAAGGAAAATATAATGGGACAAAAAATAAAACCCACAAAAAAAGGTTTTATTCCTAGCTCAACTGAAAGTAATCCTTACTGAATATTTAATCTTTCTCCTTTCTCATGAAAAAGGGGCTAAGGAAGTAATACAGACATCTGTGTTTTAAAGTCCAGGCCTCTGGCTCATACCTGATGTCCACTCTAAGTTTAGGGTAATACTGAGACACGTATTTCCTGATGAGACTGTAGGAAGCTTCTTTAGGTTCACAAAGGCGAGTAAAGGCCAGTGGGAGGATATCCTCCAATTTTACTTGTGGTTCTGGATCCACTGCAGAGCTCCTGTTCTGAAATGTAATATCAAAAATTATCATCATTACAGGATATAGAGTTTTCTTTTCTAATGCTTCTATATTCAACTCAAGGGCTTTCCCAAGCTGACTGCCAAATCAAATAAGCAAAAGAAAACTATTCCTTTTTAGCACATTCAAACAATTCATACCACAGTGGTGTAATGTCACTTGAGTGGCAATTTCTTTGAGATAAAAGTTTCAGGGACTTCCCTGGTGGCGCAGTGGTTAAGAATCAGCCTGCCAATGCAGGGGACACGGGTTCAATCCCGATCCGGGAAGATCCCCCATGTTGCGGAGCAACTAAGCCCGTGCACCACAACTACTGAGCCTGCGCTCTAGAGCCCACGAGCCACAACTACTGAGCCCGCATGCCACAACTACTGAGCCCGCGTGCCACAACTACTGAAGCCAGCACACCTAGAGCCTGTGCTCCGCCAGAAAGAGAAGCCACCGCAATGAGAAGCCCGCGCATCGCAATGAAGAGGAGCCCCCGCTCGCCGCAACTAGGAAAGCCCACGCGCAGCAATGAAGACCCAACGCGGCCAGAGATTAAAAAAAAAAAAAAAATTGAACTGGGAGAGTTAAAAATATATATAAAAATTAAAAGGTATTAAAAGTCTTAATTCATTCTTCAATAACAAAGAATGAAAAGGATCATGCAGCACCAGACAGCACTGTACAAAAACATTCATTTTGAAAGTTTGAAAGCCTTATAAAGAAAGTACAAAAATCTCCAGTGCTGTAACACTGGAGATGTAGAGGAACAGTCATGATTTCAACTACTGACACAGAGGAAATATTATGTATTTCACTTTATTATCGTATACTTTCCATAAATGAAATTATGTGTCTGGAGGAGGGGGAGTGTTAGTATCTACAAAAAAGAAAAACTGGCTTAAGATATAGTTTTAGGGTCTAATATTGGGTAAACATGTACTTGTATGCCTCTTCTAGTTTAAAAGGTATTTCACAAAAAAGCAGTATAACTCATACAGCTGCCCATAGTTCAACAGAGGGCAGTTAGGCCCACGGGCTCCGGGGCTGGGGTGCCTGGAGTCGCACACTGTCCCGTCTACTCTCTGGCTGAATCATGATGAGCAAATGAATTATAACCTCTCCAGGCCTTCAGAGAAAGGCTGCATCCTGCACAGTGCACACAGTGAACACTCAGTAAACACTGTATTGTTAGCAGTAGTAATAGTATTACAGTGCTCAATCAAACTGGTACAGACTTCTTACCTTTCTGTTTCTGGACTTCTGAGGTGTTTTTCTTGATTTCTGGACCACAATAAAACTCCCGGAAGCACCTTTTCCTTTTACCTAAAGTAAATTAACTTTAGTTGCAATAACAGGTATTTTTATTTTAAATTATTCTGGTACTCATATTGATAACTTTATACTAGACTAAGCGAATTACAGGGCATGGTGATGCAAGAACTAATGTAAAGTGCTGCTGAACTCTTCAGAGAAAAAAGAATGGATGAGTCAAAAGACTTGGGATCAAATCCTATTTATGGTACCATTTAGCTATTCAATACTGGACAACCTCATAAACCCTCTGAGCTTTTGTTTCCTCATCTACAAAAATGGTGATACCAGGTTAAACAGTCTACTGTAAGCTTTCAAGGAAAAAAATAAGTGAGGAAACCTCTATCTTGAAAGGAAGACAGCTCCTTGGCAAAAGTTCAGGCCTAGTTAATCTCAGGCCACAATGCTTCCTACAGTTTGCCCGTTACAGATTATTACTGCATATGGGAAAGGTTATCTAGCAATTTTAGACATTGCACATGACGGTATGTGGAAGTCTTAGAATGTACTTCCACAGTTTACGAAGTGCTGTCATAGAACTTCACATTAACCTGAGTCCTCCACACCTTAGCTTCACCTACCCTGCTGTGACAGCAATCAAACGGAAATGCTTTCAGCCTATAAACCTGTTGACGCATCAAACTGAGGGTCAGCCTATGAGGCAAAATAGGTCACAAACTATATTTTCAAAAAGAAAAACATGAAGCCAGCTAATAAACTGTGCTGACATATACTATGATACTAATTATAATGGTTAGACAATATATTTTAAGCAATGATTATTTTAAAGGCCATTTAAATATCAGTTTTACAACATTTTGAGAAAGGTAGAATGTAAGCTCCATCACAGGACTGTTTTACTCACAGATGGACCCCCAAGCACCTGGCACACAGGACACACTCAATAATATATTTGTGGAGTTAAGTACTTGTTGAAAGTTCCTAAGAGGAATTTAAATGCCTGAGTGGCACAGAATTCTGTTATTAACCAAACCATGCAGAAAGATATAGAAAAAAGGCAACAGGACTCAGGGAATGCAGTGAACTAGATCTTCAGAACCATCTTTGCTATTACCATGGGACCTTGGTAGTTACTTCCTCCCTCTGGACCTCTGAAGATTGACAAGAAAGTTCATTCTAGCTAAACAATTTTCTTTTTAAGTTGAGGTATAGTTGATTTACAATATTATATTAGTTTCAGGTTACAATACAGTGATTCAAAAATTTTATACATTATACTCCATTTAAAATTATTATAAAATACTGGCTATATTCGCTGTGTTGTACAAAATATCCTCATAGCTCTAAGTAAAGTTTTGATGTACTATGCAAAGTAACATGGATTTATGCCTGAAATCAATATTGGTTTTAGTATTATTCTCAATTTATTCAGGTTTATCTGATGCTCCCAAAAGCCTTAATAGTTTCAGATACTAATAAGTTAAGGTGAACCTATGTGCAAATCTAATTTATAATGATAACCAGTCTAGCCACAGAAGCTAGGCCTTAAAACTAACAACCCTAAGACAAGAACAATTACCTTTTCTGCTGCTGCAGTACCTGGACTCCTCAACCCCACTTCTAATCTGCAGCACCACATAATCTCAAGCACAAGCAGCCCCCCGAAAGTTCAATTAAAAGTACAGGCCGCTAGAAAAAAGTTACATTACCATACTGCTTCTGTTCTCTAGAATGGTTATCTTTAAGCTTTTCATCATCATGTTAACTTATTTTAACTAACAAATTCACAAAGCACAAAAAGCCTAAATGTTACTAAATATGGATTTACAGCTAATACATGTTGAAATGATCTTATTACAAACAACCATTTAATACCTGTTTGATAACACCTCTATTTAATTCTCTTTTCAGTGCTTGTTTAAGGAGGTAGCCCCTTCTCTCCAGCTCCAGAGAAGGGTACTTATGGATGATATATTTTCGAATAGCAACCACGGATGCACCACTCTTCTGGAAGCATGCCTAGGAAACAGATTTATCAAACCATACATATTAATTTAAACTAGCTGTTTTTCATGTTTTCTGACACCTATGTTTTCAAAATAAATTATTTTGGAAGTGAACTTGATAATGGATGATAAAAATGGCAGGAAAGAGTGAACAGTATTGCAGGTAACTTCAGTTCATCATGGCTGTGGAGAAATACAGAATTAACAATATTTCTGCAACAATTTTAAATTGTTCAAAACAGCCAAAGAGAAGATACAACATGTGAACAACATTCTGTGTGTTAATGAAGAAGCTCTTTCCATTCTAATTCTATTCTGTATTTAGAAGACAGGTCTTTAGCATGAAAGTGAGGAAAGCAGGGCACTTCTATCCCTTGTAGGTTCACAGATCTGGCCCATTTTATGGAATGAACTTCAGCACACCAGAACCAGTATTCCTCTGCAGGCTTTGTGTGAATGCCAGCAGATACCATAAGCAAAGATAATCTGAATAAATGGCACAAAACTGGGTTTACAGATGCAAAGCCTTAACGGGCGTTTTGGACAATGAGAGCATTCGATTGCAATTTAAAGTGTCCTCTTCCTTTTCCATCCTATTTATCTATATTCCATTTGACTAATGCCCATGGAAAACTGAAGTAGGTCATTGCGTCACAAAGGCAGCAATTCTGTTTCAAAAGCTTTACATTTTGAAGCACACAAGCAGCATCTATTATCTAATGAGCTAGTCCACCAGTTTTGTGTAGCCACTGTCTATAAAATGACCATAGGATTTACTCACTGTCGTTGCATAAAGACTTGTTTGAATGTTATTTTATACACTGACACTAAAGAAAAATAAGTCACAGACAGATGAACCAGAAAAGACTGTACAACACAATTTAATATGGATTGTGTTAAAATGAATCACCTGCTTCAAGTAAATGTCTCTGACCTATTACAACCTACTGAAGTTTTCTTCTGATCTTATAAAAAAACACAGAGTAAAGAAAATCAAGCAGAAAAGCACATTCTAATGCTCAAACAATCCCTGCTCCACCAAACTGAATAAGATGAAAATAGGTATCAAGATTCCTGTTCAATTCAGAAAATGGTGTCAATGGTCTGAAATCATGATTTGTTTACAGTGCATGGAATACACGAGATATATATATATATATATATATGTATATGTATGTATTTCATTTGTACAAATATGCATAATCATATTCAAACTATTTTTCAGGCCTAATTATACTGTTTAAATTTTTTGTTTTATTATCTTAGAATTTTAGTCCCTTCTCCACCCTCACTGTAACCCTGCTCCTCCAAACCTAGACTGAGAGGTCACAAAGTGAAATCCTTGAAGAAAGGCTACACAAAGAGATCTCACTATAATCAAGCTATATAAACCAAGAAAGTTTTCTTAATGAGTTGAGAGTTGTCTTGAAGGAGCGTAGGGAGAGGTCTGAAGGCAAACCTTTTTTCCAGTTTGTTAGTGCCGTCTTCTCAAATTCTAAGTATGACCACCAAGCTCCTCTTTCCTATGTAAACCACCGTTGGTTAAACTGATCTGTAGCCTTCTCTCCCCAATTCTGACTCAGATCCTAGCAACACGGTCCCTGAAATCAGAGTGTCTATGGCTTCTACTTTAACTCCTCTTGTCATCTGATCATGTGAAATAAACATGGCAAAATGAACCCGAAAAATTTACACACAAAAAGGCAAGGTCAGATTAGAAGATACCCTTAAAACAGGAAAACAGTATCTGATGATCATACAAGCTAATGAAAGTCAATGAATTATAGCAAAGTTATAAAGCTATGGAAGGAGGATAGATTTTGCCAGTATTCTGGAATTGACTAGGTGATGAAGCAAAGTAGTGACGTTTCTAAAAGAGTTCTGGTATGAAAGATAACCAACTACTAATATTAGACATAAGCTTTGAAAATGAACCTAAAGGTAGTATACTTTTTTGAAATAAAAATTTTCTCATTGCTATTCAGTTACCCTGAGTCACAATTCAATTTCATAAGGGCAAGGACTCTGTTTGTCTTATTCTATGCTATAGCACTAGTAGGACTGCCTGCTACAGCGAAGCTAGTCCTTAATTGTTTGTTGAATGAATTAACATGTTCAGCCTTCAAATAAAAACTATACTGAAAATAAACTGAGTTTTTAAAAAAAACATCTAAAGATAAGTTAAAAATACTTGCTATAGTAAATCTGAGTTTCTAAAAAAATTAACAGTGCTCACCAAATGTGATAATATTATAAAAACATGAACTTAGCAATGGCTTTCTTCTATTTAAATCTCTTTTAGGAAGCAGAGCAAGATTTCTGATGCCTGCACAGGAGTATGCCATTTTCAAATACGCAAGAGACAAACAGAATAAATCTAAGATGAACTGCTTGAAATAAAAACTTGCCTTAATGGCCTCAGTTAGGATTGCATCCATCTTGGGACGTGGGGAGGAAGCCATCGGTGTTTGTTTCTGGGCCCTGGCTAGCTGGCTGGCAGAAAGGGTAGCCCAGGAAGGTATTGTTTTTTTCACTTTCTTCTCCTTTTCTTTAGACTGATCTTTCTCACTTTAAAACAAAGAATTGTTATTATGCAAGATAAACTCTTCAGAAAGAAGTATAAAGTCAGAAAGAAGAAAAGACCAGAGAGGGATAAAAATCAATGTTTTAATTCATTTCCACACTGAGGTGATACGTAAAATAAGCAACATTTTACAAAATAAAACATTTTTAAAAAATTGGGTTCTACAAATGAACCAAAAAGGTGTGCTCTCCCAGCTGCACACAGGAGAGAGGAGTCATATAAATCAGCACTAGTATGAAGGGCCAGTACATAAAAGAAATGAGAATTTTAAAATGAATTCTAGTAACAACTGCAACAGATGCGATTCAGTACAGTGCGAAGAACTCAAGCTCTGAAGTCAGAAAACTTGGGTTTGAGTCTCAGCTCCAACATTTACTAGCTATATGATCTTAGCCAGTGACCTGAGTCTCAATCTCCTCAGCTGTAAAACAGTAATGTAATACCAAATACTTCACAAGGTGCTGCAAGAAATGATAAGATTACGTTTATAAAAAGTTTTGTGAACCATAAAGCATTATACAAATTTTATTCTAAGTAATAATAACACTCCATGTACCTAAAAGAAAGGGTAGCTGCTAAAAATTCCACAGACCTTACATATACCTATGAAACTGGGATGAAGGATTCCCTGAGGATTATACCTGGAAAGTATAGTTATTTCTAAGTCATTCTTTTATTTAAAAAGTAATTCCTGTTTTCACCAACTATGAAAAGAATAGAATGAATGCTACCAGCTGTCCTGCAAAAAAAAATTTAAATTAAAAAAGAATCACCATCACATTGTACAGATTATCAATAGCAAATTTTGCCTTCAGATTCTCAAAGTCACCCTCCAATTGAATACTTCATCAAATATATACAGAGTTTTAGGTCACTCTAGCAATGTCTTGGTATAGATTAACGCTTTCTAACATAAGCACGTAAAAATAACTCATTCCTGCCAAGAGGGAGGAATAAAGTGAAGAAGAATCTCTCAGGTCAGATTTTTAGTCACGTTCCATTTCTTATTGAAATTATGTCAATGTTTACAATAGGAGACACTCCCACAATGAATTCTAAGCACAAAAACACATGCCAAAGCCGAAAAGAATGAATTTTGCATCCGTCAAACCACTGTTCTGATAACTACTACAAATTCTAATAGGCCATACGACTACATCGTAAGCCTATTCCAAAAGATAATTCCAAAAAAAGTAACTCCAAATAGCATGTATCTAGCATAAATTAAGTTGTATCACTTTAAAAAAATCTGACCTACAGTCCTTTTACATAGTCTTCACATACAAATAGCAAGAAGGCATAAGTCCTTACTCCTTTTTGGTTTCCTCAGAAGGCTTGTTTTCTTCCTTCTCTTCATTCTCAGGTTGCCCCTTTGGCTGCTCTGTCTCACTAGATGTAGCAGGTGGAGTTTCATTCTCTTGTTCTTCTACAGTGGAGACAGATTCCTCTGAACTTACATCTGGTTCTAAAAAAAAAAAAAAAAGAAATCAGGTGAGTAGGATTGCATCAAGTAAATACATTAGAGCCTGAGTCAATAAAAGGGTAAAAGTTTATCTCTTTAAACAGATAAGCCAAATGCTGCAATTAACAGTTGTATCCTAAAATGAACAAATGATTTATGAGTACACTTTTTTCCCCTGATTTATGTCACTCAAATTGCCTATATAAGGGGTTGCTGATCCAGACCATTAGGTGAGAAAAAGAGAAGGCTCAGCAAATTGCACAGAAAGGGAAACTCATTTTACCCCAAATCAAAACTCTTGAGTGTTTTACTCTATAACATTAATGATGAGACTCATAATTAAGAAATTGGCCATTTCATAATTTAACAGGCTAATATTAGTAAGGGAATAAATAATAGAAAATTAATATTTATTTCCCAAGTGAAATGATTCTGGCAAGTGTAGAAATATGAGAGGGGGAATACTGAGGTCTGCAGTTGCTGGTCTGTGTCTTTTCTCAGTAGGTCTCCTTGAGCAGCCACTACAGAACACAGAACCCCAGGAAATGGTTAAGCAGAGACTTAAAAGAAAAGGGCATCAGTGGCCAAAACAAGGCAAAAAAAAAAAAAGGATATGCTTGAAGAGTTTAGTCATTTAAATTATGTGAACTCATTACTGGCATAATGAAGACTTCTTTGGGGCCTTCACATAAATAAGAGAATTTTTAAAAATGCCACTTCCTTCTGATAGCCAAACCACATACATACAATGCTAAAGGAATTCTACAAATTAAAATTCTAAATCATAAGTTTCAGGATAGTCAACTATAATTTGTAAATCATCCTGGATTATGCTCTTCAACCAGACTTGCATGTAAGTGAAAAATCCTCCCATATATGCTCAGCAAAAATCAAGGCTCTAGAGTCAGATATATCTGGATTCAAGTTCAGACTTTCTAACATTCTAGCTTGATATCTTAGGGCAAGTTCTTTGACATCTCCAAATCTCAGTACCCTTACTTCACAGAGTTATTATGAACACAATACAAAATGCTTTAGGGGAAACCTGTAGGCTAGCACTTGTACTGATTCCCATCCTCCTCTGGCCTCTTCTACTGCTTCTAGAGCTGTTACGCAAATATTAAGGCTAGAACTTCAGTATAACAATGGTATCTGGTGATACAGATAACTGCAAGATGTATTTTTTTTTATCACGATGTATCTTTTACAGCCCTTTGCCCCAACGATCTGACCTAACTGGCCGACCTAACTGTGTAAGAACTTACTTTTAGTTAGTCATGTTTACTTATTTTTACATTGCTTTATTCTAAACAAATTGAAAAGCCAAGACCATTTACTGAGTTTTACCGTAACAGCAGGGCTACAAATTAAATTCCACATTATTTTCTCTTAAAGCTTACGGTTTAATAAAGGTTCAATTGCTCAACAGATAATGAGACACTGTTACATACGAGACAATGTTTCCAACTCACAGAACTATTGTGTATGCCTTTTTGGATTTATAAAATTTACAACATGAGTGAAGTCCAATGTACAAAATACCATAATGGGACAGAGATAAGATAAGCAAACAACTTGTGAAGTGTCTTACTGGTCCTTTATAAATTCTCGGTTGACTTTTCTAATACCTTACACCTGAACACTCTGTTGTATTCTGAAAACTCACGTTATTAGTGACTTAGTGACTTCAGCTGGCTGTTAAATGCGGCTCAAGATGGGCCATCAAGTGGCTTATCTCAGTGCTGGAAAAAATAACCTATCCTCAACTCACCAGCAACTATTATTTTTTTTAATATGCTGATTCCCATGTCTCCTCACTGCCTTAGGCCAGAGTACCCCAAATGCTTGTAGTATTCGTCTGAGGATTCTGAGACAAAATCCATGCTCAGCTGGAGAAGAGCAGATCCCTAGTGCACTAAGGATAAAGGCATTAAGGGTGCATGTATTATTTTATTGGTAATATATGCTGGTCAGCAAATACTTGGTTCTAACAGCCACGACAGGGACAGCACCATGTGCTCATCCTTGGCAATGAAAAGAAAAAAAGAAAAAGGTCACAAGAACAAGAAAAGCAGTTCCACTTGAAGAAGTGGTTAGAGGTGCCATAAAGGAACACGAATACTCCAGATTGACGGTTCTACCTTTCTCTTGATTTATTATGTTCCCACCTCTGCCTGGCCAATCTTCTCTCCACCAACACCAAAGTTACAAACCAATGATTTGATCGCCCATTTGCTCCCTTAAGGCCTCTTGATGATTTCTGGTTGAGCCTTCCGCTGTCCATCTTGAAGGCCCAAGTCTTCCATTCTTCCAGGGTCTTCATCCCCATGACACTGTATGCCCAGAAGCTACTCTTCGACCATTCCTGTTCTCTCCACCCATCTTTCTGTTTTTTAATTCCAAGAACATGAAATTTTCACCTTCTAAAAATCTTTAGAGACAAGATGAAATTTTCTTTGCCCACATGGTCTAGAAATGACATACCAACAGGTACCACCTCTCTCTCTAAATGCTCCCCCCAAACACTGAAGCATAAAAAAAGAACAAGTAAGTTCAAGGGAATTTATGGGACACTCCCAAACTGGAGCAGAAACTTTTGCCTTTTGAAGCTGTCCACCGCTTTACTTTACCTGGCTTTTCTTCCTCCCCTTCAGCGAGCTTGCTCTTGGGAGGAGTTTCCCGGGTAGAATTCACAGCTCGACGAATCGGCATGGTGTTATCTTCTACCTTCTAAGAAAAGAAATGGCCATAATCACACATGCAAACAAAATTTCTCTTTTCTCTCTTTTTCAAGGGGCCTAACTGGGTGTCAGAAGATGTAGGAGAATTCTTCAAGTCGACTCCAGGATCTGATGCAAATTACTTTTAACAAGGTTTTTTGAAATGAAATATGATTCTTAAGAAGTACTTTTCAATGTATTTTATTTTAGCTAGAATTTCAAATGGAAATAAGTAATTATACTTGATTTGGAATAAATTTAGGTTTTCTCAGGAGTTTGAGGGGAAAGGGAAGATGAAAAGAACTTTGTATCTACTTGATTTGTTCAGATTCACAACCCAGACTCCCCCAAGTAGAGGAAGGAACAGGTACCAAGAAGGACCCAGCAGGGCCTGAAGTCAGGGACTGATCCAAGAGTGAAGCTTCAAGACTGTGTCAGCCCCTACCTCACCTAACTTGTCCGCGTGGATCAGCTGAGCTCCTACTATAAGTGGGAGTGCCTTAGGATGGACGAGTTCACCTTGAGACGTATCAGTCGCCATTTAAAATAATTTCTAGGCCCGAGTACAGGTTACACTCTGAAGCCTCTGCTGTTAACCACAAGGATTTTTCCTAATGGTTTCAGTGTGGTGAAGAATCAACCTAAAGCACAGAAAAGACCTGGTGTGAAGATTAACAGAAACAAAACTAAACTAAAACGTCTAAATTTAATATACATCCAAAGGGGAAAAAAATTCACTATAAAACTTATAGTTAAGCGACAGATGACTTGGTCAGTTATCATTCAGAAAGATAAAATCACTATCAAAATATAGACTATGTAAAAGCAGCGACTAAGACAAATGCACAAGCCACAGCAGCTGTTGCACCTTCCACACGAACAAAGGCAACAAGGACAAGAAAGCTCATAAGGAACCTAACCCCATCCCCTCTGCTAGTATCAGGAACTCAGAAAGGACAGAATAAGGAGACCTAGAAATAGTTTAGTCAATGTTTACTCAAAGATCAGTTTACTAAAGAGAGAGGCTATTGTTGTTACTGTTCTCAAAGGGGTCAGGAAACTTAACTGTAACCTTAACTCCATCTCCATCAGAGAAGTAATACAAGGGCAAAAATACTGCTGAAGAACATGACAGTCTAAGAGCCTCCAGACTCAGAAAAGCAAATTCAGACCATCACCTAGGAGAATAAGTATGCCTCTAAGACCTTATTTGTCATATTTCTAATGTTAAGTAAAATCAGCACAAAAGAACAAAATTAAAGATTTAAAAATAAAACGCATGTAAATCACTCAAATTTACCTGATCATTAATACCCTCTGCCCCGCCCATCCTCATCTGGGACTCAATAACATTTTATATAAAAACTCTTCCAAAATTTAAGAAAATAATCAGTTAGGCGTTTAGATCTTTGTGCTACTGAACATTAATGAAGACTTGGGAAAGAGCAGACTAGTCATTCAGCTTCTACTTTAAGCTCTAACCCTGTCTAGGAATTTAAGAGCTTTCAATTTGTCAGGTAATAGTTTGAAGCTCCAAACATACAGAACGCTTTCACGTTTACAGGGAAAACCATTTTATGGGAACACCAAGAGCAATGCCAGACTTGTGAACTATCCGTCAGCTGCAATGAAAGGCAGCTGAAAGAATTCAAGATCATATAATATGCTAAAAACTTATTATTCAAGAGTAAATTAGGAATATCCACGAATATTTAAAAATTATTAACTGTTACAAAAACTACTTAAAGTGCTCATATAGCAGTTCACTTCAACAACTATAAAACACAAAAATAAAAAGTTTTCTCATTTGTGAAAAGTTGGGTTTAAGGGCATTATTTAGGTTTGTGGAAGCCAAAAGTCTATCTTGGAATAATTTCAATACATAAACTTGCTCCCTCACCCAACTAGAACTTACATAGTAATACATTTTCCTTGATTAAAAAAAAAGCAAATCTGATGACACTTTTACATGTAAATACCATACAGAAGTAAAACTTCACGATCAGGTTATTCTTGGTGAAGTGATACAGCTAATGAATTCATCTTCCTTAACCCATGATAATACTAGCTAGGTTGAAAATGATACTGTGGAGTCAGCAAAACCTTCAGCAGTCTGTTCATAGAGGATCTTTAAAAAATATTTTCCCTGTAAGTAAAATACTAAAAAAAAAAGTCAAAACCCTACCAGTCAACTCTATATTTACTAATTGCTCAAAATTGAAACAAACAGGTTTTAGAAAAGGAGTGGGGGTGCAAAGGAAACTACTCTCAACGCCAAGATGACAAAATTGACTGAAGTCAGGGCAACAAGTACATGGTCCATAAAGACATTAGACATCATTAACCTGAGGACAAGAGTGTTAGTTTAAATTAGGACAGGTAAGAAGTATGCCTAGGGTGGAATAACTGAGAAATAAGTTGGTTTGCCAATCTTCCTGGCTGCATCCACCAAAAAAAACAGAGCCTGACACTTTCCTGCTTAAAACCTCCCCATCACCACACCCCCTTATTTCAGTAATCTCACCCCTTACTACTCCACCCATCACTCTACTCTCTTGACTCCAAACACACAGATCTTCTTTTGGTCCTCAGTGTGTGCTTTGCACATGCTCTTCTTTTACACTGCAACATTCTTTTCCTAGACACTTCAATTAGATTTGTGCTCAGTGTCACCCCCTCAGAAAGCCTTCCCATCCTTCTTATTCTTTTTCAGGTTTCTTTATATGGCATTTGTAATAGCATTTAACACCACCTGTAATTCAACATACGTCTATTTACTTTTTTATTATGTGTCTCTTCCAGTGAAATGTAAGCATTACAAGGGCTAGGACTAATTCATCACTGTATTCCCAGCACCTAGAAGGATGCCCAGCACATACTGGGTGCTGGATAAATATTGGGGAAAAAAGTTGAATGAACAATGACACCTGACAGTACTTATTACTATATTCAGCAAGTGTGAAGAACACTTAAAAAAATAAAACTAAATATTTAAAATTTAATATAAATATTAAGAAACGTTTGCCTCAGCTCTGTATTTCCTTAATAAAGGTCATGAAGATTAAGGCTTCAGTCTATAGCACTTTCTTTTCTTTTGGCCTCTCCCGTTGCGGAGCACAGGCTCTGGACGCGCAGGCTCAGCGGCCATGGCTCATGGGCCCAGCCGCTCCGCGGCATGTGGGATCTTCCCGGACCGGGGCACGAACCTAGGTCCCCTGCATCGGCAGGCGGACTCTCAACCACTGCGCCACCAAGGGAAGCCCTATAGCACTTTCTTTATAATAGGTCGGTTAATGAGTTATTCCATAAGTTCACTGTTCATCACAAAGCTAACAAAACTATATGAATGGTTAATTCATACTACCTTAACATCACAGGTACTCATTAATTTAACTTTTGTTGCTACATTTCTGAATGATCAGACTTTTAGGCCGCCACACTTGTTTCCTCGCAGGAATCTTATCTGGCTGGTTCACTGCTGCATACTTGGTGCCTAAGAAACATGCCAGGCACAGAATAGGTGCTTAATATTTATTAAGTGAAAGAACGAACAGACGAAACTTGAGTAAGTTTTTCATCTGGGTTCTTATATGTGCCATCTGAGTTTACCTGTGGTTTATGTGGTCTTTCTGTGGTCATCAACCTGTTTTTAAAATTTAATGTGAGATTAACATAACAAAGAGTTGCTTTCGCCAAGGGAAGTGCTAAGTTGTTTAAATGCAGGCAATAAAGAAAAGGTTGTAAAAGTAGTAAGTCCGTAATTTCAGAGTTTTAATTTACTTTCTCTACATTGAGAAAGCACTAGAAAAATAAGTAGTTCAACAATGTATTTCAGTTTACTGATATCCTTGAAAGTACGCATTTTAGGGAAAGTATTATTTCATATTTTGCCATAAAATGTACACAAGACATTATACGTTATAATATCATTAGCTATGCACTGATTACATCAAGTTGTTCTCAATCTAAAATCTTTATATTCAGACTTAACAGGTAATGTCACAAAAAGCATGCGTATAATTAGCTAGCAACTTCTTTTTCACTTTTGTGTTTCAATTTATCAGTGTCTATATTGGGCACAGATGCTATGGACACTACAGGGATCTATTCCTAAGGCACGCACAATCTAACTGGCTAAAGAGTTAGGATTTTCATCTATACACGAAGAGTTCAGGACACTTTCTCCAAGTTCTCGCCCTCAATCTTCCAATTAAGCTTAAAAACAAGGCCAAAAATAACCTCTAAAAATGTTACTTCTACTTTGAAACACATTACACTAAACTTTTAAAAAGAGCAATAAGAATTTTAAAAGCGCTTAACAGTTTTATGCCTATGCCAGATTAAACAAAACTAAACCATCTTCCAAAATAAAACTAGACACGTGTAACTTCACTCTAAGACAGGCCAGCTTTGTCCATAAAGTCCCAGGTGAATTCCTAGCTGTACTTTTAACTAAATTCTCACTTTTCAATGTAACATAAAGTCGGGAAGCATGATAAACAACAGAGAGAAAATGTATACGCAGAAAGGGCGGTAAAGTTCACCTTGGCCGTCCTCTGTGCAGGGGTGAACACTCCCTCAAAGTGGTTAAGTGACTCGTCCTCGGTCACAGACATTGGTCAATTCGGTATCAAAATCTCAAATCTGGGCCTCTCACTTCACCACTCCTGCCTCCAACTCTTTACAAACGCCCCTATTCACACGTTTGACTTTATTAGCTAAAATCACATCACCTAAGAAGCAGTGACTAACAAGCTCTAGGAAAGCCATACGGGAAAACGAAAGCTTAGGCCCGCGTCGCGGCGGCAGCGGCAGCAGCAGCAAAGGCTTTTCAGGGGTGCCAACAGCTGACACCGAGCCCAGACCGCCGAGAGAACCGGTTAGAAAGACCAGCAGAGACAAAGGCGGGGAGCAGCCGGTGCGGCGCCGAGCACAAGGCGGGGGGGAGAGCGGAGCCAGGATGAAGGCGGCGAGGCAAAGGGCGGCGAGGCAAAGGGCGGCGAGCTCAGCGGCGGCGGACACCGAGCTGCGCGCTCATTGCAGCTGACAGCTCGGGCTCCCGCTCCGGGATGCGCGCAGGGAGGCCGACGCCGCGACCCGAGCGGCGCCCGCCCGCGCGACGGAGGAGGCGGCGGACCGCGAGTCCCAGCGCTCGGCGAACTCACCGCTGGGAGCTCCGTAATGGCGGCGGCGGGGGCGGAGAACCCGGGGGGCGGGTTCGCCACAGCCAGTCACCGCCGCCGGCATCTTTCGAACCGGCTCCGAAAACCGCAGAGAGTAGGGTGAGGGGGAGGGCGGGAGCGGACAGCGAGGCCCACCGCGGGCCTCGGGAGCATGCGCAAGACCTCAGCCAATCGGAGCGGGCGGGAGGACGCTGGCGCAGGCGCGCTGGGACGCAGGGCCCTAGATCAGGGAAGAGCTCCCCAACCTCCTCAGTCCAAACAAAACAAGGGCGGGAGCGCGCGCGCGAGAGGGTCCCGGAGGAGGCTTCCAGGAGAGGGGCAGGGGGCTAGGTCGCAGTGGGGGGAGGGAAGGGGGCGGAGCGGTCGGGGAAGGCAGACAAAAGGCACCACCTCCGGGGACGCGAGCGCCCCGCCCCCTCCTCTCGGGTAGCGGCGTCGGCGCCCCGGGCGAGCGGCCTCCGCCACTCGCCCTCGGGGTCCAGGGGGCCCGCACCCACTCCCCACCCGCCTTTTCCGTCCTGAGTTACCTCTGCGCTCCCCGCTTCCTGTCGCCCGCGTCCCGCAAGGATTCTCGGCGCCGCTCCCGCTGCTGCTCGTCGCCTCCGCCGCCGCTGTCCTCCAGGCCCAGCCGCCGAGCTCTGCCGCCCCGCCCCCCTGCCCGCGGCCCCGCGCGCGCGCCCCCCTAGCCGGCCCCGCCCCCGCGCGCGCCGGCGGCCGCACCCCCAGCCCGCGGGAGCGGAGGGAGCGCGCGAGGCTTGCCTCCCCGGTCGGGCGCGCGGGGGCGCGAGAGGGCGCTCCGGGATGTGGGGACGCCCGGGCGGGGTCTGTGTATCCTCGTACCTTCCACCCGGCGCTTCCCGGGTGGCGCCCGTTAGCTTGGGCGATGCGGTTTCGGTTTCTCGGAAGGGCACTCTTTTCACTTAACCCTTCTCTACTCTGGTTCAGTCCCTGGTTTTGGCGATCCGTCTGCCTTTAGAGGGGTTGGCATTTCCCGCTTCTGAATTTAGCCACAGCACAAGAACTACACTTCTTTGAAGGCGGTTGGAATAATTAGAAACCCAGAGAGCGGAAAATTTAGTACCTCACGTTCTTTCCCATTAAGTATCCATACAGTACAGGGTAGCGTAATAACTCAGGAAAAGAACTGTAAAAAGTTGATTTTCTAATCAATGAAACGGTCTTCCCTGGCTCCCTAATCTGCATATGCAGGGACGGTTCTCAACAAGGAAACCGTGGGATTAGAAAACAGGGAATTCCCTTTGGATTGCCATTTTACGTTGGTATCAGCGTACTTCGGCTTGTACGTACTGTTTAAAAATGTAACTTTTCAAAGTCGGTTTGGGAAAATTCGATGTACCTAAAGTAGTAGGTGTTTTGTCGCGGATAGAGGGGGTTCGGGTAATGATATAGGGAAATAATAAACACTACAATTGCCGTGAGGCTCAGATCAGTGTGACTAGCACTCAAATGCATGTGCCTGTCATCCCAAAGATTTATTATGAAACCATTTAAGCACTTGCTAGTCCAGTCCTCAGGCTCTGGCATTGCCATTAGCACTTTAACTGTCTCACCAGCTTTCCCAGGCATAGCCATACACTCCATCAGTTCCAAAGGGAGGTATATAAAAATTTAACCACCACCACCAAAAATTCCTTACAAGGTGAGTGTTACCATTAATGTCCCGATGGCATTACCAATGCCCTGGCACTCTGGGGTCCCATTAAACATGTTCACAAGGTGTTTTGGTCATTTTGTGCCCAAACTTCATCCTGCTCACTTCCTTTCTTATCAACATTTCTATCTTTTGTCTCCTTTTTAAAAGACTCTTGAATTTTTATGTGTTCATATGCTTAAAACGTCCTACCTTTCTTCTTTTTCCCGGAAATGTCTTTAGCCCCATCTCATGCAAGAAGCTGACACAGATAAGGGCAAACTAGATTTCTCCACTCCACAGATTTTTGCTTAAAAAACACACACACAACTTATCTGTTGTTTACAACATGTACACCCAAGGAGGGAAAACCCTGAAAAAATTCTTTCTCCAGAGTGTGCGCATGGAGGTGCTTTGCACACAACCGCCCCCCAACCATGCACTAAAGCTACCACTCACTGAAGTCTGAAGCTGTTTTTCACTTCCAAAGGGATTTGAAGTTTTTATTGGACATGTATATTGCTTGAGGCATTTTACCTCTGCTAAATGTAACATCTGGTCAGTTTTGCTTTTTTTTTTTTTTTTTTTGCGGTACGCGGGCCTCTCACGGTTGTGGCCTCTCCCGCTGCGGAGCACAGGCTCCAGACGCGCAGGCTCAGCGGCCATGGCTCACGGGCCCTGCCTCTCCGCGGCATGTGGGATCTTCCCAGACCGGGGCATGAACCGGTGTCCCCTGCATCGGCAGGCGGACTCTCAACCACTGCGCCACCAGGGAAGCCCAGTTTTGCTTTTTATACTTAGCCACATCCGAGTTAAGACTCCATGGAGTATGGTTTTATAGTTTATCTCACTTGGCTTTCTTTGAGCTATACTAGTAAAAACATCATTCAATTGTGTTTGTTAAAAACAGATTTACATGATGAATTTTGCACCCTTTACTTAAGCTGTTAGGCTGTTTGATGTTCTGCACCGAGGGAACACACATCTTGGCAAGTTTAAGAGCAGCTCAGTTCTTATGGAGTGTGTGGAGTTCATGGTCAGAGCACCAGTAAGACCCTCTTGCACAGAGACCTCTCACACTGACTGATATCAAAGTCCCTGAAGTTCCACCATTCACTCCTTTTAATCTCTTCTATAGCAATTCTATTTATTTATTTATTTATTTGGCGGTACGCGGGCCTCACTGTTGTGGCCTCTCCCGCCGCGGAGCACAGGCTCCGGACGTGCAGGCCCAGCGGCCACGGCTCACGGGCCCAGCCGCTCCGCGGCATGTGGGATCCTCCCAGACGGGGGCACGAACCCGCGTCCCCTGCATCGACAGGCGGACTTTCAACCACTGCGCCACCAGGGAAGCCCGTCTTCTATAGCAATTTTAAAAGTGCTGCTATCAAGGAGAGCTAACATACAGGTCTCAAACTGATAATTCAGAATTCATTGTTTTAACCTCTGAACTTGAGAATCTAAAGCTTTCCATTGGACAGTCAGGGATCAGAAGAGTAAGAACTCCGGGTGTCTGACTAGAGGAAGAGCTTCTAGGAGAGAGAAAGGAGTAAATGTGCTGTCGTCTGTGATGATTTCACACTTCTGCCCAGGGCCAACCAGCTTACAGGAGTGACTCTGGAGTCCCAGAAACATGAGGAAATGTAGGGTTTTGTGAACTAGAAAATCAAGTGTTAAGAAGTCCCCAAAATGGATAACTAATAAGAACCTGCTGTATAAAAAAAAAAATTAAAAAAAAAAAAAAGTCGGGCTTCCCTGGTGGCGCAGTGGTTGAGAGTCTGCCTGCCGATGCAGGGGACACGGGTTCGTGCCCCGGTCCGGGAAGATCCCACATGCCGCGGAGCGGCTGGGCCTGTGAGCCATGGTCGCTGAGCCTGCGCGTCTGGAGCCTGTGCTCCGCAACGGGAGAGGCCACAACAGTGAGAGGTCCGCGTACCGCAAAAAAAAAAAAAGTCCCCAAAATGCAACTGCATCATTTCTAGTTTTCAACAAAAACACCCATTTTCTTCAGAAGCCAAGTCACTGTTGCAACTTTAGCATACAGCAAGCTTTGCAGACTTCATGGCCTGTTGTCAGTGTAATAGGTTTTTTGCTATTCCTCAAATTTAAAGCTAAGTGATACTTAAGTCTGTTAGGCTAAAAGGTCTTGTTTTGTATTGAAAAGCAAAATATGTGACTTTGGAGATTTAGGCATAAGGATAGAGGAAGTTGAAGCAATTGCAGATTCCAAGAATATTCCAGACCACAGCTATGACACTGCCTCACAAAGTTGAGCATGAAAGATACATCAACCTATTTTACTCACATTCCACCTCGTGTTAACACAGATGTTTGAAGAATAATTCTTGATTGCCTGGTGGGGAGAGAAGTTTCTGTTCCTAGCAAGCCTGATCTTTATTTTCCCCACAAATCAAGGCTAAGCTTGCAATTTCACACAGCAGTAACCAAAAGCCAGGCTGGAGCTTTGATCCCTTAAGAAGGTATGGTCCTGGTAGGGTTGGGGGTCACCTGACTTTTCTGGTTTCTAGCCAGAAAGACTGGAAATGGCCCTCAATTTGGCTGCAGCTTGGAAAGGGATGGTAAGAGAATTAATTTATACGATTAGGCAGAAAGTGGATGATGAAGAGATTTAATATTACTTCACTACTGCCACCCCCTTAATGGTTTTCTCTTTTATTGTTTGTTATTATCTGAGGCCAAGACCCTGGTTTAGAGATAAGCAACACCCCTGGATCCTCCTCTGACGATGTTGCACTTTCTTCTACTCACTGGTGGCAATAATTTTAACTCTATTCAGCATAGCAGTCATCGAACTGAAAAACTTTTTTCTAAACTGAAAAATTCTGAGTCTAAAATATGTCTGATCCCAATCGTTTTGGATAAAGGATCATACATAGATCAGAATATAAAAACCAAATACATTTTACAAAATAACATTTTCTGTCGTATGTCCCTCCCTTCTCTCTCTCTCTCTCTCTCTCTCTCTCTATATATATATATATATATATAAAATGCTAGTTGTAATCCATTAATTTTGTCATTCACAGTTTGAGAACCTCTGTCCTAGATGTCATTAGCCCTTTGGTGTTCAATTGGAGTCAACGTTTCTAGCTCCTTGAGGGGGTCTGAAAAGTGTTAGTGCCAAGAGTTTACTGTCATTTTGAGGATAAGGGTTTTAAAAACTACCCTTTAAGTTTGAAGCATCTGACATATTGAAGTTACAATTCAGCCTTCAAAGGAACAAAAACATTTGGGAATGTTATTATAGGTGTCTTTCAGTGGGAACTAGAACCTAGAATTAAGGTCCCTAAGGTACTTAGTCCTGCCATCTCTAGGGAAAGCAAAAGGATTTGCTTTCAAGCCTGATTCATGTCAGGTTCTGGGAATTGTATGTGTTGAACCATCTTTTACCCCTTTTAAACACCAGAGGCAAGACAACCGCATTTTAGACATAATAAAGACAGTCATTTATCAGATTTACTAAAAATCAAAATATATCCAGTTTTGACAGTGTAATAGGAAGTAAATTTGCCAACAGTACTATTCTTCTCTCTCCACTCCTACTTTGTGTCTTAAAAGGCAAATCATATTTGCGGGAAGATGCCTGAAGGGGAACCAAGCCTGTGATGGTGGCCAGAGATAAGTGAGAGTCAGATCAATGACACCTACGGTGGTGACTGTCGGGGTTTACTGATGGGGAGGTTGAGGGTTAGTGGGAGGCAGGACGTTCAGGTTTTAAAAAAGGAAAATCCCAGCAAAATGAGTTGGTCACCATAACACATCTTTCTTTCGTGGTTATGGGGAAGCTTGAGAAAGTTTCTTTATGCTTAAAGGGGAAGATATTTTTCCCAATAAAACCCAGCAATTTAAAGGAAAACATGAATCAAAATCTATGACTGAAAAGAAGACAGATTTTTATAGTCAGAATTATGAAATTGGATCCATTTGTTTAAAAAAACACAAACCTGAAGTTCCAAAAAGAATGGTGATGGAAGGACCTCCCTGGCGGTCCAGTGGTTAAGACTCCATGCTCCGCTGCAGGGGGTATGGGTTCGAAGGTAGTGTAGTTTAATTTTGTATGTAGCTGAATATGACTAAGGTTGTAGAATGGGATAGAAAAAGAACACTGGACACAGGGAGGACATGCCCCAGGTATTCCAGGCAGGATGCTGGGGGCTTTATCTGATCTCCTTTAATTAATCCTCACAACAACCTTATGAGGTGCATGGTGTTTATAGATAACCTTAATCTTAGATATAAACTTAACTGCTCATTCTAAAGAGCCAGAAGTTATTCCCATCCACTAACTGTGTGTCTAAATTTTGGGACTGGAAATGATTAAAAGTACCACCATTCCTTTTACTGAGTGACAACTTATTAAATAAAAAACCAAAACATAAAAAAACCAACTAAGGTTGGTCTCTAGCGAATTCTACTAAATTGAGAGAATATGGCAACTTTCAAAAAGTTCTTTCACCCATTTGCCCAGAGAAGGTTTGTCCGAATTAATTTGTCACAGGACATGCTTAAATTCTACTTTTGCATATGAAATGGACTCTCACCATACCTGCCACTCTTTCTTCATTTTTCAGATACACCCTGCATCCCCCCTACCACAGAGCCTTTGCACTCATGATCCCTTCTGCTTGAACCCACCCCCTTAACTATTTAATTCTTTAGATTTCTCAGTTTAAAATTCTCTTCCTGAGGGAAGCATCCCCTAACCCCCCAGTTTACAAAGGGCACCCATTATATGCTCTCATAGCACTGTATTTTCAAAGCATGTGCCATTTGTAATGCCACATTTGTGTGTCCAACCAACACCTTGCAGTTTAAAAATATTTTTAAAATATCAGAGGGCTTCCCTGGTGGTCCAGTGGTTAAGACTTCGCATTTCCACTGCAGGGGGCGTGGGTTTGATCCCTGTTCAGGGAAGTTCCGAATGCCATGCGGTGTGGCCAAAAAAAAACAATGAAGATGTGAAAAAGGGTTGTAACGTGACTGAAACTTAAAAAAAAAAAAAATCTGAAAATATAAATTGTTCTCTAAACTGTTTGGTAAATCAGGTTATTTTCACCATTCCACAGTGATCTCAACCCTGGCTCATATTAGTATCACCTAGGCAACTTTTTAAAAAAAATGATGCCAAGGTTTCATCCTCAGAGAGTCTGAAATAACTGGTCTGGGGTGGAGTCCCAGGATTTGTGTTTTTGAAAACTCCCAGGTGATTCTAACACACAACAATGCTGGGCCCCGTTATTCTATGTTCTAGGAAGCAATTAAGATAGGACAACCGTTAGAGCTTTGGCAAAGATAAGTTTCCTAGGACTTCAGGTCAGAAGACGTATTTTGATCAACAAGAGGTAAATATTTCAGAAGAGTCAGAAAGAAAATCACCGGTAGAACAAGTTCAACAGCTAGATGGTCATTTGTTTTGAAAATTTCAGAAAATCTTTATATTCTTACTTCTTTGAAAAGTTTAATATCCTATTTCACCAAAACTTAATTCACTGTTAAGCTTGGTAAACAGTATTTAAAGTGATTCTGGATGTGCTCATATGGTTGGCATGAGTGAACCCTTTTTAGAGAGGACGGTGGGGGCCCATACAAGTGAGAGTGAACAAATTAGCAGTAAACAGTAGCGTTAGCATCAGAACACAAGTCTCCTAACTCTAGTCAAGATCTCTTTTCCACTACACTGCATACAACTTCTTCCTATATGAACTCTTGCTATCCACTCAGGTAGCATGTTTTTTACTCAGCTGGTTCCTTCGATGGCCTAATTTGTTTAACTCTTTCATGTTTCCTGAATAAATCTAAGACACTACATTTACCTCGAAGTACTACTTTAGTTGCATCTCATCAAGTTTTGATATGCAGTACAATGGTTTCCATTGTCAGTTAACTTCTGGTTATTTAGCAACTTCCATTATTATTATTTAATTGAGTTAGTCTCTCAGGTAAGATTTTAACACTGTAATGTACGGTACTTTAGTAGATTGTCTGAATATTGCTAGCTAAGGGAAAGTTAAAACAAATTATCATAATAGGGAAAGAGAGGGAATAGTTCTAATCCTTTTTTCTTGTCAGGTAGGGTGAGCAAAAGCATAACCGTAATGTCTATAGGGTGAAGTCTTTTGGGTACCAGAGTTATCATATAAAAAATGAAGCAGTATTTGTAAAAAGTCAGTGTTCCTGTGAAACTGGCAAGATCTCACATTCAGTATTTAAAAAAAAAAAAAAAGAGTTTACAGTGCTGGCAGAACTAGAAGCAGAGAAACCCCAGTAGTAATGAGCTCACCCAGTGCCCAGATCTTGGTTTCTAAATACTATTCTCCTAAAAGAAACCAAGGCTCCTTGAGGAAATGACGGACTCTATGACTAGGGCAGGAAAAATACAAAAATACAAGATACTCCAGTGGCATCTTGTACTGTCACAAAGCAAGTGCTCTAAAAACAAACAGATGAAGAAATGTCAGAGAGACACATAAATCAACTTGAAAGAGCTCCCAAGGCCAAAGCTGGAACAATCTGGGTGACAAAATAATGTGGTATTGGATTATAACTCAAAGTGTAAGATAAATATATATGAATCTGTACTGATATATATGTATATATATAATATAGTTATATATGTGTGTATGTGTGTGTGTGTGTGTGTATTTACACACGACTTAATAAAGAAACAAATAGAAGAGACAAATCTTTCTTGCAGGAGAATTCGAAATAATAAGCAGGTATCTCCAACTCCAGGAAGGAAGTGGAGCTTAATTCTCTCCTATTCCACCCTCCCTCCCCCAATGTGGGCTAGACTTAGTGACTAGCTTCCAAATAGACCAGAGTAAGAAAGGGGGAAAAGAAAAACAACTTTAGAGTGGAGACCTAACAAACACCACCTTAACCATGTAGTCAAGGTTAAACATCACCAATGACGTCATGGGGGCATCACATACCCTCTGATATAAGGAGGGCACTTCACTTAAAAGGTATTTTTACGGGCTTCCCTGGTGGCGCAGTGGTTGAGAGTCCGCCTGTCGATGCAGGGGACACGGGTTCGTGCCCCGGTCCGGGAAGATCCCACATGCCGCAGAGCGGCTGGGCCCGTGAGCCATGGCCGCTGAGCCTGCGCTCCCCAACGGGAGAGGCCACAACAGTGAGAGGCCCGCGTACCGCAAAAAAAAAAAAAAAAGGTATTTTTACCCCAAACTCTAATCATCTGAAAAACACCCGAATTGAGGGACATTCTACAAAGTACCTGACCAGTGCTGTCAAGGTCATGACAAACAAGGAAAGATTAAAATTAAACTGTCAAAGGCCAGAGGACAGTAAGAATACACGATGACTAAACGCAATGTGGTATCCTGGATTGCATCCAGGACTACAAAAAGGACACAAGGAACAGTTGTGATAAAGTCTGGAGTTAACAGCAATGCACCAATGCTGGTTTCTTAGTTTTGATAAATGTCCTCTGGTAGTGTAAGACATTAATATGGAATTGAGTGAAGTGTATATGGAACTCTCTCTACTAAATTTGAAACTTCCCCATAGAGTAAAATTATTTCAAAATAAAACATTTTTTAAAAGTTTGGCACATGGGTCTCTGTAGCTTTTTTTCTTTGATATGCTAAGTCATTTCATGATTTGGTAATACAAAATGATGTCTTCCTTTTGTTTTGGGTGAGGGGGATGGTTGGTAGTCCCATTAACATATAACCATTTTTCCCTCTGAGGGATACATGTGATATTTGAAGCTAGTAAGCATATAGTGTATCTCTCCCTAAACTACTGGAGGATGTGGAGACTTAGAGCTCAAGTTTATTGAATAGGAAAAGTAATCTTCTATAAGACTAATAAACTGGGACTAACGAGTAGTAGGGGCTGTTTCAAGGCATTTTTATTCCTTAATGAGTAATTTTACTTTCATGACAAGTAAGCAGCCTCAACAGTCACTATGTCCAAATGTGCCTCAAGGGAGAGGACAAATAAAACCTCAGACTCCAAGTCAAGCTACATCTTAACTTCTCTAGGGTACACTGTAGTAGCCTCTAATTCATGCAGGAATTTCAACCCCATGGAAAAGTTATTCAAGTAGCAATAAATGAGGTCAAAAATGACCAGACCCTAGTTGCCAGTGCTAGGATGTCAGATATCCCAGGTCATATACATCAAGTTAACAGAGTGACAAAAGGAAATTCTCAGGAACTTGTTCAAAATTAGCTGATGGTTGTACACATATTTCCAAGTTATACTTCAAGAAGTGACAGAGAACAAAAAGTCAAAAACAGGGGAAAATCAGGGTCTTAAACCTTGCTGTCAGGTCCCTGATGTTGCAAACACCTGTGAGGTTTGATCATTTGCTAAATGTTGTACTGGAGCAATGCAATGTATGATTTCATCTAAATGAATCTACAGAAACAAAAAATAGAATTAAGTGGCTCTCAGAGGCTGAAGAGAGTAGAGAATGAGGAGGGACTACTAAAGGATATGTGCTTCTTTTCGGCATGATGAAAATGCTCTGACATTATATAGTGGTGATGGTTGCACAACTGTGAATATAGTAAATTTTGGGTGAATTTTATAGTATGTGAAATATATCTCAATAAGAAAAAAAGCAACACAAAAATAAAGAAAGGAATGCAAAATGTTCTTCTCTCCAAAATGGGGAATGTAGGAGTGCATAAGGGCCAATGGAATTGGTCAAAACTGAAAAACTGGATCCCTACATTTTTTTTTTTTTTAAAGTAATAAAACTTAAGGGAGTTTTGGTAGTCTAGTGGTTAGGATTCAGCACTTTCGCTGCTGTGGCTTGGGTTCAATCCCCGGTCTGGGAACTGGGATCCTGCAAGCTGCATGGCACGGCCAAAAAAAGAAAAGAAAAAAAAAGAGAATAAAACTTAAGTAATGATAACACAGAATTACATCCAAGAGCCCAAGACTATTTTTTCTAGCTTAGAATCCTTTTGACTGGATCAATTTTCCTTTTGACTGGATCGAGTTCACAGAGTGATAAAACGAAATTCTCCTTGAATGGAGCCATTTGAAACAAAAAGATGTCAAAACCCCCAGCATGATAACTTGTTTGAAGAGTGGTCCTAGACCAGATAAAACTGTCTTTGGGTTAATTGTTGTAAATAATCTAGATTGTATTTTGAAATATATTAAAAAAGACAAAAACCAAATCAAAGATCTGCCACCGTAACAAGCGGCAGACCGGTCTCGGGGGGACAGTGCGCTGACGTAGCAATGTAAACTTCTAGCTTTCTTTTTTTCTTTTGTCCATGAAAGATGTGACCTCCATGTGAGCAAAGATTGCTCTGTTCACTGTTTTATTCCCTGCACTTAGAACGCAGTAATGCTCAGTAAATGTTTGTTGAATGAACCAAGTTCATGATGCAGCCATGAACAGGCTTGCTGGTCTTTGTAAGAATCTAAGATGGGTTTATTTTGAAAATTGGCATCATGTTCTTTTTCTAGAAAGGGAAAAACTCTCATTTAAACTTGCTGAGAAGCTGTAAGTTAGCTGGTTTGAATACAGGCATAAAGCACCTTAAGCAGTGAACTAAACCTTAATTAATGAACCTCTTCCCAGAGTTCAAATGGGTGAAAGAGCTTTCGTGACAGCTTGAAGGAGTTGCAGCCATGTCAGTGCTGGCCACGTCACCTATTACTTTAAACCAAAAACAACCAAACCTTGCTTTCCAGTAAGAAAACTGTGAGGGAAATCCAAAAGGGAGGGGATATATGTGTATGTATGGCTGATCCATTTTGCTGTGCAGTAGAAGCTAACACAACATTGTAAAGCAACTATACGCCAATCAAAATTAATTAAAAAAATAAAACACAAGAACAAAAAAGAAAACTGTGAACAGGGTAAGATTCATGACCGTGTTTTGCATTTCAGCGGGTGTAAGTGTGGATCAATTCTCCCACTTTGCTCTTATTTTGCCATTAGGTAATCTTGCTAATCCCATCTAACGTTCTGTGCACAAAGCAACAAGTTACCCATAAATTACTCTGTAGTCTCCTCATCACACTTCACACTTATAGGTGAGATTTCAAACACTATTTCTGTTACTGTACTATACACGTTTATAGCTGAAGCTTTTTTCAACCCTTGAATTATTTCCCCCCCAATATTATTCTCTTTCCTCCACTCCTTACACTTGTCCACATCTAAAATACCCACGAATAGGCCATCACTAGTACCTGAAGTTCCGTCCTGGCTAGACCCCTGCAAAGGAGCGCCACGGATTTCCAAGAGGCAGTCACCACCTTGCTTCTCCATCTCCACCCACCACCCTTCACCCCTGTGAGTGAGTGCTGCATCAGACACCTAAAACTGCATCAGTCAGGAGATTCCTGGATCAGAATCCTCTGCACTTTTGATTCTGGCAGCTGTTAAAAACTCAATATAACACAGAATCAAGTTGCTTCTTCCAACTGAGGGTTCCCAGGCAGAGCCTGCAGCCAGACCCTGACACTTTTCAGGCCGCATCTCTGATGACAGCTGCTGTCATACGCCTGTCACAAGACTTTCAGGATTTTGTTCTTCGAGAACAGCTTTCCACCCCTGTGCAGTGGGCTCACGTAGTGGGATCCTGTACTGTGTTCAACTACATTCTGAAGAAGGGCTTTTTATTGCTATGGACAATTTTGTTCTTGTGCATCACAAGTCTTGCCAAGTCTCTTAACGGGAATACTTCTTCAGAGATGGAAGCTAGAAGAACTCTTTGGTTAGCCAGGTACAAAATACAAGACTGCTTATTTGGGAGCAGCATGGCTTTCTTCATAATACATTTTGTGGGGTGATGGCCTACAAACAATTGAAATGGAAAGCCACCTGTAGAGACTATAATTTCATCAAAGAAGAAAAAAAACAAAGCACAGTACGGCACTCCAGTATCTGTCGGAGAAACAGAGGCCCAAACCACAGCTCGTTTTATACTCACCAGAATGGCTTGAGTGAAGTTGAAGTTGGGAAAAATGTGATTTTCACACATGGTATTGGTTTGGTTTTAGACCCCACACCCACTTTTTAAAAAGTGTAATTTAGCTTTGGTTTCTTTCATTTTTTAGAAGACATCTTTGGGTTTCTTAAGCACTGGAAGCAATGATGATTTTAAAAATCAGTGGTAGTGGTGGTATCACATTGAATTAGCGCCCCTAATCCAAATACATAGAGTGGAACACGTGGTTATTTAAAATATTGCTGTTAGGTTTGTTCCTACCACGAATGCATTTCTAGTTGGTGTTGGAAAGAAGCATCCCCTGGACTTCACAGAAGCTCTCCCACCCAAGCACAAGTGTCCTCCTTTACCCACAAAGTAGCTTGCCTTTTCCAACTGCAGACACACAGGCAGGTAGGCAGGCAGGCAGGCAGGCAGGCAGGCAGACAGACAGACAGACAGACACACACACACACACACACTCTCTCTCTCTCTCTCTCTCACTCTTTCCTACTTCAGAAGTGATTTTGATTAGACAGCGAGAAGCCAGACAGCACCTCCCAGAGATGGGCGCACATGCAGCAGCTGTCAAAAGGAGAAGTCACTTTACTTTCTTTTAAACTTGCAATGTTTGTCTTTATTTTGTTCTTTATATTTTGAAAGTGAAAAGAAATAGTATTGAGTCAATTTCTTTTTGTTTTTTTAAATATTTGTTCTATGTATTTACAAGCCTTAAAGTTGCTCTAAAGATTTCAAAAGTATTAAGAGTACTTTTCCCAGGGTAGCACTTCTTTTTTAAACAATTCTTGGAGTTCTCTGGTCCACAGCATTTCCTTCTGTTCCAAGGTTATGTATGTTTTGATTACTATTTTGATTTTTTTATTTTCTGAAGCAAGCTGAGAGGCAGGCAGAAAGATTTGATGCCAAAAAAAAAAAAAAAAAATCTTTCTTACCTTGTTCACCCCAAACCTTCTTAAATCTGGACTAAATACTATGCTTTAAAACAAACGTGAGGTGCATCTGAAGGGGAGGGAAATTTATTTCTCTGCTTTTCTATTATACAAGTTGTTTACAGAAACTGCAAATTAAAAAATTACACTGGCATTTGCAGTCCTTAAAATAAATTAAAAGTTCTCAACTTTTTTTTTTTTGCTAAACAGATGTTTTCTTTTTATAGTATGAGTCCTCGTTTAAAAAGAAAAGATTAAAACAGAAAATACTTTCTATAAATAATACATGTATTTTGGTTTTAGTGCTCCCGCCCTCAGGTTTGAAGTTTACTTTTTTCCAGTACCTTTTTCCTCCATGATCACCTTTCTTTCTCTTTCCCCTCTCCCACTCGTGCACACGTGGGGGTTTCTGCGAGAATTGGCTTTGCTGCACTGTGATTGGCGAAGACGTGACACTTTTTATAAAAATACTTAAATTGTTTCTTTTGTTTCATTTTGTGTATTTGAAGTTTCAGTTATCCTCAGACTCCTCTTCTGCTTCCCGCAGCCATGTGAAGAATGCTGTGACAGATTTCAGGGCCACACCCTTCCCATTCTGCTCTGCGGGGTCCTTGCTGCTTTCCCATTTGTAGAAGGCATCCTCAGAGATCACCTCCTCGTCATACAGGCAATCAAAAAACATCCGTAGCAAATCTGCAAGGAGGTGAAAATAAACCATCAATTCTGGGGGCACTGTAGCTGCGAGAACACCGTATTTCCACGCAGTGAATGGATGCACATGAACTCCCCAGGATAAGAGCATCCATGACACTTCATCACACTCCCTCTTGATAGCACAAGAGCAAAACCATTTGTCTAAAGAATGGGAAAAATTTAAGCAGTCTAACCTATTTCCTATTCCTATTATTTTGTTCAATTTGAACTATTTTCTGATATTGCTGAGTTGTTTGATATCATGTAGTTCTCACCCTAAACACTTAAAAATTAAATACAAGAATACTTTTCTTTTTTACTTTCTTCTTTCTACATTTTGTTTGAAATTTTACAATAAAAATATATTATTTTTACAAATTTTCGGAGGAAAAGGCAGAATGTACTTTCCCCCCCTCTAATGTTGTTTTCAAAATGAAAAGAGTAATAATTCATATGAAAAAAATGGGTAAAAACTATCTCATCTGGATTTTATCCAGTGAAACGATAGTCGTTGGTTATTGTTTTCAATGCCCAGATGATCTGGGCAATTTTAATCCTCTGTTTTGCTCTCACAGTGGAAACTTAGCTTATATTATTGTTCAAAAAAGAGAGATTTATAGATAGAATGTCTCTTCGGTTACACCCTGAGGATCGTTTCAATCTTTTCCTTTATTTCCCAGAGGGATTTAACAGTACTAGCCAAGAAGGAAAACTCTGAAAAAGCTACAACCTAAGGAAATGCCAAAGAACTACTTCAGTGCTATCTCTAAAATAGCCAAGTATTTACTATCCACTTTCACAAGTTTCAACTGAATTTTCAAGATTTAATACAATTCAGTTAATTTACCAGCATCACTAAGACTCTGGTGTTCAGGTTACCTTATTTGTCTGGTTAGCCAGTATTAATCATAACTCTTAATTTTAAGAAAATTAGTCTAAACTGCCTTAATGTCTTTGTTGGGTATCTGAGGATTCTGAAGAGTATCATCCTCTTTCATTATTAAGACCTGTGTCAAAGAAGGTGAAAAACTGTTCTGCACATATGCTAATGCCAAGATGCCCTAGACCTGTGTTGTCCAATAGGGTAGCCACTAACCACATGTGGCTATTTACATTTAAATTAAATGAAATTTATTTCCTCAGTCACAGTAGCCACATTTAAGTGCTCAACGGACATATGTGGCTCATGGTTACCATACTGCATGACAGAGATACATTTCCATCATTGCAGAGAGTCTATTAGACAGACCTGCCCTAGGATGAGGATTAAATCTCTAATATAAACTAGTGTTCTTGTTATCATTTTCTCATAAAAGTCAAACACTTAAAAACGTTCAGGTCTATTAAAGTTATTGGTTATCTGAGTTTTTGTAATTAGCGATTCTTCTATTATCCACTGTTCAAGCCCATCCAACCATCTCTCATGTCTTGGCCTGGATAAATCTCACCCTCTGGTTGGGTGAATTGGAGCAAGAGGTAAACTTACTGGCAGGTTGATCAAGTTTTACTATTGATGCCTGTAGTGCATAAAGTGCTTGCAGTTCCTTCTCCGTATCTGAGTCTAGGTACTTGATTAAGATCGGCACTCTCTGCTTGATAACAGCAGTGTCTACTCGGAAGGTAGAACAGTCGGCTGGAGGTGACAGAAGAACTGAGCATTAACACACAGAGCCATTTTCAATTTTCTGAGTTGATAAGACACACATGACTCTGCAAGGAAAGAGGAAGCAAGGGGGTCCAAGGCAAAGATTTTGAAACCCAAAATTTTCTGAAATTCTTAATGGGATATTCTCCCTGAAACAAACAAACAAAAATATGGGGGGGGGCGGATATATTTAGAGTGCTGGGTTTCCTCAAGAGCAGCATACTCAGTCCTTTATCTTTAATCGTAATGAAACACGGACAGTGGTTTCATAACATTTCAAACTACAAAAGGAATTAGAAAGGAAATTAAAGTGATAGTTCATATAAAATCTTTTCACAAGGGTAAAAGAATTAGAACCATTTTATTATTACTATCAGGATGAGGACTAACTGTGACAGTGGCAAACAACACATTTAATCTGAGCCTTCTGAGGGAAAGGCACAGTAAAAAAAGGGCTAAGAAAAGCATGCTCAGGGCCTAGAAGCATGAGTGGCTTTTTGTTTTTGTTTTTTAGCTTTATTGATCTTTGCTATTGTTTTCTTTGTTTCTATTTCATTTATTTCTGCTCTGATCTTTATGATTTCTTTCCTTCTACTAACTTTGGGTTTTGTTTGTTCTTCTTTCTCTAGTTCCTTTAGGTGTAAGATTAGATGGTTTATTGGAGACTTTTCTTGTTTCTTGAGGTAGGACTGTACTGCTATAAACTTCCCTCTTAAAACTGCTTTTGCTGCATCCCATAGGTTTTGGGATCGTCGTGTTTTCGTTGTCATTTGTCTCTAGGTACTTTTTTGATTTCCTCTTTGATTTCTTCAATGATCTTTGGTTATTTAGTAACGTATTGTTTAACCTCTATGTGTTTGTGTTTTTTATGTTTTTTTCCCTGTAATTGACTTCTAATCTCATAGCATTGTGGTCGGAAAAGTTCCTCGATAAGATTTCAATTTTCTTAAATTTACCGAGGCTTGATTTGTGACCCAAGATGTGATCTATCCTGGAGAATGTACTGTGCGCACTTGAGAAGAAAGTGTAATCTGCTGTTTTCGGATGGAATCGCCTATAAATATCAATTAAATCTATCTGGTCTATTGTGTCATTTAAAGCCTGTGTTTCCTTATTGATTTTCTGTCTGGATGATCTGTCCATTGGTTTAGGTGAGGTGTTAAAGTCCCCCGCTATTATTGTGTTACTGTTGATTTCCTCTTTTACAGCTGTTAGCAGTTGCCTTATGTATTGAGCCCTTGAACATTATGGGGTGTCCTTGTCTCTTGTAACATTCTTTATTTTAAAGTCTATTTCATCTGATATGAGTATTGCTACTCCAGCTTTCTTTTGATGTCCATTTGCATGGAATATCTTTTTCCATCCCCTCACTTTCAGTCTGTATGTGTCCCTAGGTCTGAATTGGGTCTCTTGTAGACAGCATATATATGTGTCTTGTTTTCATATCCATTCAATGAGCCTGTGTCATTTAGTAGGAACATTTAATCCATTCACATTTAAGGTAATTATCGATGTGTATGTTCCTATTACCATCTTCTCAATTGTTTCGGGTTTGTTTTTGTAGGTCCTTTTCTTCTCTTGTGTTTCCCACTTAGAGAAGTTCCTTTAGCATTTGTTGTAGAGCTGGTTTGGTGGTGCTGAATTCTCTTAGCTTTTGCTTGTCTGTAAAGTTTTTGATTTCTCCATCGAATCTGAATGAGATCCTTGCCGGGTAGAGTAATCTTGGTTGTAGGTTCTTCCCTTTCATCACTTTAAATATATCGTGCCACTCCCTTCTGGCTTGTAGAGTTTCTGTTGAGAAATCAGTTGTTAACCTTATGGGAGTTCACTTGTATGTTATTTGTCATTTTTCCCTTATTGCTTTCAATAATTTTTGTTTGTCTTTAATTTTAGTCAATTTGATTACTATGTGTCTCAGTGTGTTTCTCCTTGGGTTTATCCTGCCTGGGACTCTCTGCGCTTCCTGGACTTGGGTGGCTATTTCCTTTCCCATGTTAGGGAAGTTTTCCACTATAATCTCTTCAAATATTTTCTCGGGTCCTTTCTCTCTTCTCCTTCTGGGACCCCTATAATGCGAATGTTGTTGCGTTTAATGCTATCCCAGAGATCTCTTAGGCTGTCTTCATTTCTTTTCATTCTTTTTTCTTTATTCTGTTCCGTGGCAGTGAATTCCACCATTCTGTCTTCCAGGTCTCTTATCCGTTCTTCTCTCTCAGTTATTCTGCTATTGATTCCTTCTAGTGTATTCTTCATTTCAGTTATTGTATTGTTCATCTCTGTTTGTCTTTAATTCTTCTAGGTTTTTGTTCTTTAATTCTTCTAGGTCTTTGTTAAACATTTCTTGCATCTTCTCGATCTTTGCCTCCATTCTTTTTCTGAGGTTCTGGATCATCTTCACTATCATTATTCTGAATTCTTTTCATGGAAGGTTGCCTATCTCCACTTCATTTAGTTGCTTTTCTGGGGTTTTATCTTGTTCTTTCATCTGGTACATAGTCCTCTGCCTTTTCACCTTGTCTGTCTTTCTGTGAATGTGGTTTTCGTTCCACAGGCTGCAGAACTGTAGTTCTTCTTGCTCCTGCTGTCTGCCCTCTAGTGGATGAGACTATCTAAGAGGCTTGTGCAAGCTTAAGCATGCAGTTTTATTTCCTCTGTAAGTTAGCACCGGGACACAATCTTGTTTTTAAAAGCAGCTTCTATACTTTACAACTCTGATATTAAAACACCAAAGTCTTATGGTTCTATAGATACTGAAAATTATTTTAAAAATTTTAATGAAGGCTTCCCACTTAGCTTGTTATTTTCCTTGGTAAAGAACTAACATTGAAAAAACATTCATCTGAAAAAACATTCATCTGAGAGAAAATCTTAAACTCTGAAGCTATCTCTATAATGATAAAGACAGACCTGAAATTCTGAACAACTTTTGAGCTGACAGATTTCTTTTTTTTTTCTACTTCAGTGACAGAAATGTGGATTTCTATCTGAGACTAAGTGGATGATCTCATCAAGTACTGTTAAAAACTATATGCTGCTTGGAACATTTAGGTTTTCTACCAATCTGAATCCTATCCACCTACGTCTTATCATATAAAGTCAACATAAAGCAGGAGAAATAATTGCTATTTTCTTTCCTCATATATGTATTTACATATAATGGCTTTTCTGTTGAGATTAGCCCTTCATTGATATTAAATAAGAATATTCAAACTGTTCTTTAGAACTCTTCAATGCAAGACAGGAGGCTTTGAACGTTGGAGGTGAAAAGTAAAGGAAAAGTCACATGTAGCAGAGTATAAAACAACCCAAGGATCATGCACCAACTTCCTGTTGAACTGAGGAACACAAGGCACACAGCAACTGCTCCCATCTGGGCTCTCTGCAGGCAGAGCAGCTATTCATCCCCCTGCCCGAGACAGCCAGACATTACAGAGAGACATGGTATCCATTTGGCACAGAAACTGAGCTTTACAGGGCAAGTTTGGAGGGCAATATAAACTCTGACCCATATCATCTCATCAGTAGTTGACATACGGGGGATTTCAGGTGTTAAGAGCTGCCTTCAGAAATATTACTTACCTATAATAGCTGCTTTACAAACAGCTGTCATTAAAGCTCTAAGGAATGTAGGTGAACTCATCTGGCTTTCATCTAGGTTAGCCTGGAATCAAAAGTAAATAGAATAGTTAAAGGTACCCTTGTACACCAGAGAAATTATTTTCCCCTAAACCTGGCTTTGTCTGGCCCTAAGGGCAGACGGGATCAAGCTCAACTTTCTTGTAAAAATTAGTCTTCTAATTCACCAGAAAATACTGGGGCTATCGCCAGTTCTGCCCGAAAATGCTCTCAGTAGCAGTATTTCATTTTCAGAGAGCTTACTATCCCCTATCCTTTGCTCATTCAGTTAAACAGTGCTGTGTACTATATACATTCAGAAACGTAACCATGTAAAAGCATTTTCCCTTCTCAATAAATAAGGCATACTAAGATGATCTATCCAAATCTATAAAGTTGAAAGAACAACTACACCACAACCACGCAGTATTTTAAAGCCTACTTTGCTCAGCAGTGTGCAACTATGTCTAGATGTACTAACACTGCTTTCTCATCTTAATTTTAATGTGAGTTGGAGGTTAATTTCAAGCATTACCTCAAACAAACCCTTCAGGTGGTGGTGAGAAAACTATTACTCTTTTCTAAGGATGGTAAAAAAATGTATTTAGAGATAAGGTAAATAGAGTAAATGGGCGCCCAATTTATTTTTTAGTTTCTCTTAAGATCTTATCTTTTTGCTATAAAACACTATACTAGTATGGACACCAAGGGGGGAAAGCGGGGGGTGGGGGTGGGGGGGTGGGATGAATTGGGAGATTGGGATTGATATATATGCACTGATGTGTATAAAACAGATAACTAACAAGAACGTGCTGTATAAAAATAAAATTAATTAAAATTCAAAGAAAAAACCCACTATACTAAACCAGATGACTAGCAAAAGGAAAAGACAAACAAAAGCAGCCATTTTCTAGGCAGGTATTTCAAATATTTTCCAGAGTTTATGCTCCTTATGCCTGTGAACAGAATTAATGCTTATCTCAGCTTTTTTTAATAGCATAGCATAGTATTTTCTACTTAAAGAGTCAGCCTTAAAATGACTGGCTAGGAAAAAATTAAAGATGTCATTTTAAACGTTATGTGTTAGAAAGCTAAGAATTTCAAAGATATTTAGAGATCAGTTTAACGTTTATGAATTTCAGAACTGACACAGACTAACCAGCAGCTCTCTCTTTGTTGAATACCTAACCTTGCGCATCACCTGGGAGGAACTGGCGGCTTCCTGAGAGCAGAATTAAGAGTGGTTAACAAGTCAGATGGCCGGCTCTGCAGGACACTGGCAGAGCTGAATACAGAGGGCCGTGATACCTTTTGTTACCGATCTTTTCCCACAGGACAGAAACATGTGGTGGCACTGCTGACAGCTAAGGCTGAGAATAGGGTGGGGCAAGAACTATGCATAAAAGATTTCATGATGATTTATGTGTTATAGCCAGTTGCTGGTATACCTCTTTAAAAAATAAACAGGCTGAAGCCAAAGCTGGTCTAGCCCCAGAAATTACTTCTGCAAAGTCTGAACAATTATTTTTGAAGAATAAATGAGAGAATAAAAACACACCATTACTTTTTGGCCCAACAATACTTTATAAACATGTTGTAGAGCTATTTCAATTGAATATCATTTGAAATGCCCAAGGATTAGACTTCAAGCAGAGTCTGAGAAAAATAAACAAATTAGCTAAATGTGATTAGATAATAAATAACACTTCCAAACCATCTGTTTCTTCTGTTTTAAAGAAACAAATTGCATATTTCTTCTACCAAATAAAGCCACATACTGTAATTCTAACATTCAAGAATAGAAAAGACACGAAGAAAAGTATCAAGAACACTAAAGATTAAGCAAAGATGTTAACAAAAATGCACAGAATAAGGAAGATGGCTCTGCTAATTGGAATTGATGAGCGAAATCAGATTATTATATAGTACCAGTATCACACACAGAGCAACAAACACCTTATATATTGTCAGCTCAGTGACCATTATGTTTCTGTCTTCTTGCTCCTTTTTTAAAAGTCACCTTTGTTAGGTATAATTTACATTCAGTAAAATTTACCCTTCATCTTCTATTTAAGGAGAATAATTGTTGGTCTGGACTAGGCAGAATAAATACTAATATTTAAAAAATGAGGCCCAACATGGACGAAGAGGTAAAAACAGCATCATTTTGCAATACATGAGAAATAGAAGAAATAAAAGACCAAACTGCTGAAATCTATGAAAAATCATGGAGAAGGAGAATGATGTTAAGTATGCAAACATTGACCTGACTTTTAAAACATAAAAGAAGGCGTCTGGGGCTTCCCTGGTGGCGCAGTGGTTTAGAGTCCGCCTGCTGATGCAGGAGACACGGGTTCATGCCCCGGTCCGGGAAGATCCCACATGCCGCGGAGTGGCTGGGCCTGTGAACCATGGCCGCTGAGCCTGCGCGTCCGGAGCCTGTGCTCCGCGATGGGAGAGGCCACAGCAGTGAGAGGCCCACGTACCGCAAAAAAAAAAAAAAAAAAAAAAAAAGAAGGTGTCTGATGTCAACAATATACCGGAAAGCCTGATGCTGATTCTATGCTAAAATCTATAACAAACTATCATATGAATGGTTTAAAAGTCTTAGAGCGGAAAGAGATGGTTATGTTAAGAGGAATACATACATACATGAAAAACAAGTCATGCTAAACTAAACTTCTTTCCTTTTCTGATACAATCAGTATACGGTAGCTCAGATGGATGCAGCCTTCACTTTTCTAGACTTTAGCAAGGCATTTGACAAATTATCTAATAAGAGATATCCCCTTATGGACAAGATGAAAAGGTGAACTAGACAGTAGAATGATGTGAAATAATAAACAAGTTAATAGCTGAAATGTCCACAGGGGTGGGGTGAGATTTGGTCCTGAAAAGTATGCTGCTTTATCCTTGTCCTACCCCATTCACACATTTTACCCATAACTTGAATGAGGACAAAGTTGACATATTAATGAAATGCAAGGAGGATACAAAGTGAAAAAGATGGCAAGCAAAATTTATGACCAAGTCAGAATCTAAAATGTCCTGACAAGACTAAAAAAAAAACTGTTAATTTAAGAAGATAAATGTAAACAGAATTAAACTATTAAGGGACTTCCCCGGTGGCACACTGGATAAGCCTCCACGCTCCCAATGCAGGGGGCCAGGGTTCGATCCCTGGTCAGGGAACTAGATCATACATGCATGCTGCAACTAAGAGTCTGCATGTCTGCATGCCACAATTAAGGAGCCGGTGAGCCGCAAATAAAGAGTCTGCCCGCCTGCTGCAACTAAGACCCAGTACAACCAAATAAATAAATTAAATAAATAACTATTTAAAAAAAAGAAATGAATTTTTAAAACACCATTTTGGTTCAAAACCAAATGCATAAGTTTGGGATGGGAGAGGTGACTAACCTGTAGAATATAAAAGAATGGGTACTACAAGACTGAAAGAGCAAGGAGACCTTCAAGATGGCTGAGGAGTAAGACGTGGAGATCACCTTCCTCCCCACAAATACATCAGAAATACAGCTACATGTGGAACAACTCCTACAGGACACCTACTGAATGCTGGCAAAAGACCTCAGACTTCCCAAAAGGCAAGAAACTCCCCAGGTACCTGGGTAGGGCAAAAGAAAAAAGAAAAAACAGAGACAAAAGAATAGGGACAGGACCTGCACCTCGAGGAGGGAGCTGTGAAGGGGGAAAAGTTTCCACGCACTAGGAAGTCCCTTCACTGGCGGAGATGGGGGGAGGGGGGTGAGGCAGGGGGGAAGCTTCGGGGCCACAGAGGAGAGCGCAGCAACAGCATTAGTCCTCTCCACCAGGAAGCCTACACAACCCACTGAACCATCCTTAGCCACTGGGGACAGACACCAAAAACAGCAGGAACCACAAACCTGCAGCCTGCGAAAAGGAGACCCCAAACACAGTAAGTTAAGCAAAATGAGAAGACAGAGAAACACACAGCAGATGAAGGAGCAAGGTAAAAACCCATCAGACCAAACAAATGAAGAGGACATAGGCAGTCTACCTGAAAAAGAATCCAGAGCAATAATAGTAAAGATGATCCAAAATCTTGGAAATAGAATGGAGAAAATATAAGAAACGTTTAACAAGGACCTAGAAGAACTAAAGAGCAAACACACAATGATGAACAACACAATAAATGAAATTGAAAATTCTCTAGAAGGAATCAATAGCAGAATAACTGAGGCAGAAGAACAGATAAGTGACCTGGAAGATAAAATAGTGGAAATAACTACCGCAGAGCACAATAAAGAAAAAAGAATGAAAAGAATTTGAGGACAGCCTCATTGACCTCTGGGACAACATTAAACGCGCCAACATTCGAATTATAGGGATCCCAGAAGAAGAGAAAAAGAAAGGGACTGAGAAAATATTTGAAGAGATTATAGTCGAAAACTTCCCTAATATGGGAAAGGAAATAGTCAATCAAGTCCAGGAAGCACAGAGTCCCATACAGGATAAATCCAAGGAGAAACATGCCAAGACACACATATTAATCAAACTATCAAAAATTAAATACAAAGAAAAAATATTAAAAGCAGCAAGAGAAAAACAACAAATAACATACAAGGGAATCCCCATAAGGTTAACAGCTGATCTTTTAGCAGAAACTCTGCAAGCCAGAAGGGCAGGACATATTTAAAATAATGAAAGGGAAGAACATATAACCAAGATTACGCTACCCAGCAAGGATCACATTCAGACTCGATGGAGAAATTAAAACCTTCACAGACAAGCAAAAGCTAAGAGAATTCGGCATCACCAAACCAGCTCTACAACAAATGCTAAAGGAACTTCTCTAGGCAGGAAACACAAGAGAAGGAAAAGACCTACAATAACAAACCCAAAACAATTAAGAAAATGGTAATAGGAACATACATATTGATAATTACCTTAAATGTAAATGGATTAAATGCTCCAACCAAAAGACATAGACTGGCTGAACAGATACAAAAACAACACCCGTATATATGCTGTGTACAAGAGACCCACTTCAGACCTAGGGACACATACAGACTGAAAGTGAGGGGATGGAAAAAGATATTCCATGCAAATAGAAATAAAAGAAAGCTGGAGTAGCAATTCTCACATCAGACAAAATAGACTTTAAAACAAAGACTATTACAAGAGACAAAGAAGGACACTAAATAGTGAACAAGGGATCAATCCAAGAAGAAGGTAAAACAATCGTAAATATTTATGCACCCAACTTAGGAGCACCTCAATACATAAGGCAAATGCTAATAACCGTAAAAGGGGAAATCGACAGTAACAAAATCATAGTAGGGGACTTTAACACCCCACTTCCACCGATGGACAGATCATCCAAAATGAAAATAAATAAGGAAACACAAGCTTTAAATAATACATTAAACAAGATGGACTTAATTGATATTTATAGGACATTCCACCCAAAACCAACAGAATACACTTTCTTCTCAAGTGCTCATGGAATGTTCTCCAGGATAGATCATATCTTGGGTCACAAATCAAGCCTTGGTAAATTTAAGAAAATTGAAATCGTATCAAGTACCTTTTCCAGCCACAACGCTATGAGACTAGATATCAACTGCAGGAAAAAAATCTGTAAAAAAATACAAACACATGGAGGCTAAACAATACACTACTTAATAACGAAGAGATCACTGAAGAAATCAAAGAGAAAATCAAAAACTACCTAGAGACAAATGACAATGAAAACACAACGACCCCAAATCTATGGGATGCAGTAAAAGCAGTTCTAAGTGGAAAGTTTAGAGCAATAAAATCCTACCTCAAGAAACATCTCAAATAAACAACCTAACCTTACACCTAAAGCAATCAGAGAAAGAAGAACAAAAACACCCCAAAGTTAGCAGAAGGAAAGAAATCATAAAGATCAAAGCAGAAATTAATGAAAAAGAAATGAAGGAAACGATAGCAAAGATCAATAAAACTAAAAGCTGGTTCTTTGAGAAGATAAACAAAATTGATAAACCATTAGCCAGACTCATCAAGAAAAAGAGGGAGAAGACTCTAATCAATACAATTAGAAATGAAAAAGGAGAAGTAACAACTGACACTACAGAAATACAAAGGATCATGAAAGATTACTACAATCAACTACATGCCAATAAAATGTACAACCTGGAAGAAATGGACTAATTCTTAGAAAAGCACAACCTTCAGAGACTGCACCAGGAAGAAATAGAAAATATAAACAGACCAATCACAAGCACTGTAATTGAGATTGTGATTAAAAATCTTCCAACAAACAAAAGTCCAGGACCAGATGGCTTCACAGGCGAATTCTATCAAACATTTAGAGAAGAGCTAACACTTATCCTTCTCAAACCCTTCCAAAACATAGCAGAGGGAGGAACACTCCCCAACTCATTCTACGAGGCCACCATCACCCTGATACCAAAAACAGACAAAGATGTCACAAAGAAAGAAAACTACAGGCCAATATCACTGATGAACATTGATGCAAAAATCCTCAACAAAATACTAGCAAACAGAATCCAACAGCACATTAAAAGGATCATACACCATGATCAAGTGGGGTTTATCCCAGGAATGCAAGGATTCTTCAGTATATGCAAATCAATCAATGTGATAAATCGTATTTACAAATTGAAGGAAAAAACCATATGATCATCTCAAGAGATGCAGAAAAAGCTTTCAACAAAATTCAGCATCCATCAATGATAAAAACCCTCCAGAAAGTAGGCACAGAGGGAACCTACCTCAACATAATAAAGACCATATATGAAAAACCCACAGCCAACATCGTTCTCAATGGTGAAAAACTGAAACCATTTCCACTAAGATCAGGAACAAGACAAGGTTGTCCACTCTCACCACTATTAAAATTCAACATAGTTGGGCTTCCCTGGTGGCGCAGTGGTTGAGAGTCTGCCTGCCGATGCAGGCGACACGGGTTCGTGCCCCAGTCCAGGAAAATCCCACATGCCACGGAGCGGCTAGGCCCGTGAGCCGTGGCTGCTGGGCCTGTGCATCCGGAGCCTGTGCTCCGCAACGGGAGAGGCCACAACAGTGAGAGGCCTGTGTACTGCAAAAAAAAAAAAAAAAAAAAAATTCAACATAGTTTTGAAAGTTTTAGCCACAGCAATCAGAGAAGAAAAAGAAATGAAAGGAATCCAAACGGGAAAAGAAGAAGTAAAGCTGTCACTGTTTGCAGATGACATGATACTATACATAGAGAATCCTAAAGATGCTCCCAGAAAACTACTAGAGCTAATCAACGAATCTCGTAAAGTAGCAGGATACAAAATTAATACACAGAAATCTCTTGCATTCCTATACACTAATGATGAAAAATCTGAAAGAGAGATTAAGGAAACACTCCCATTTACCACTGCAACAAAAAAAATAAAAAGTACCTAGGAATAAACCTACATAAGGAGACAAAAGACCTGTATGCAGAAAACTATAAGACACTGATGAAAGAAATTAAAGATGATACAAATAGATGCAGAGATACACCATGTTCTTGGATTGGAATAATCAATACTGTGAAAATGACTATACTACCCAAAGCAATCTAAAGATTCAGTGGAATCCCTATCAAACTACCAATGGCATTTTTCATAGAACTAGAACAAAAAATTTTACAATTTGTATGGAAACACTAAAGACCCCGAATAGCCAAAGCAATCTTGAGAAAGAAAAACAGAGCTGGAGGAATCAGGCTCCCTGACTTCAGACTATACTACAAAGCTACAGTAATCAAGACAGTATGGTACTGGCACAAAAACAGAAATATAGGTCAATGGAAAAGGATAGAAAGCCCAGAGATAAACCCACACACATATGGTCACCTTATCTTTGATAAAGGCGGCAAGAATATAGAATGGAGAAAAGACAGCCTCTTCAATAAGTGGTGCTGGGAACACTGGACAGCTACATGTAAAACAATGAAATTAGAACACTCCCTAACACCATACACAAAAATAAACTCAAGATGGATTAAAGACCTAAATGTAAGGCCAGACACTATCAATCTCTTAGAGGAAAGCACAGGCAGAACTCTCTCTGACATAAATCTCAGCAAGATCCTTTTTGACCCACCTCCTAGAGAAATGGAAATGAAACAAAAATAAACAAATGGGACGTAATGAGACTTAAAAGCTTTTGCACAGCAAAGGAAACCTTAAACAAGACAAAAAGACAACCTTCAGAATAGGAGAAAATATTTGCAAATGAAGCAACTGACAAAAGATTGACCTCCAAAATTTACAAGCAGCTCATGCAACTCAGTATCAAAAGAACAAACAACCCAATCCAAAAATGGGCAGACCTAAATACACATTTCTCCAAAGAAGATATACAGATTGCCAACAAACACATGAAAGAATGCTCAACATCACTAATCGTTAGAGAAATGCAAATCAATACTACAATGAGGTATCACCTCACACCAGTCAGAATGGCCATCATAAAAAAATCTACAGACAACAAATGCTAGAGAGGGTGTGGAGAAAAGGGAACCCTCTTACACTGTTGGTGGGAATGTAAATTGATACAGCCACTATGGAGAACAGTATGGAGGTTTCTTAAAAAACTAAAAACAGAACTACCATACGACCCAGCAATCCCACTACTGGGCATATACCCTGAGAAAACCATAATTCAAAAAGAGTCATGTACCACAATGTTCACTGCAGGTCTATTTACAATAGCCAGGACATGGAAGCAACCTAAATGTCCATCGACAGATGAATGGATAAAGAAGATGTGGCACATATATACAATGGAATATTACTCAGCCATAAAAAGAAACAAAATTGAGTTATTTATAGTGAGGTGGATGGACCTAGAGTCTGTCGTACAGAGTGAAGTAAGACAGAAAGAGAAAAACAAATACCGTACGCTAACACATATATATGGAATCTTAAAAAAAAAAAAGTTATGAAGAACTTAGGGGCAGGACTGGAATAAAGACGCAGATGTAGAGAATGGACTTGAGGACACGGGGAGGGGGAAGGGGAAGCTGGGATGAAGTGAGAGAGTGGCATGGACATATACAGACTCCCAAATGTAAATAGCTAGCTAGTGGGAAGCAGCCGCATAGCACAGGGAGATCAGCTTGGTGCTTTGTGACCACTTAGAGGGGTGGGATAGGGAGAGTGGGAGGGAGATACAAGAGGGCGGAGATATGGGGATATATGTATACGTACAGCTGATTCACTTTGTGATACAGCAGAAACACAACATCGTAAAGCAATTATACTCCAATAAAGATGTTAAAAAAAAAGACTGAAAGAGCAGTTTGAGCTCAGTGTAGTGAGCCTGCCAGAAGCACAGAGTTTAAAAAAAAAAAAAAAAGCAAAAAGCACCACCTAACTCTGTACTGTTGGACCACACCCAGTGATCATGCTCGGTTTGCACATGTCACTTTGAGAGGAATGTTCAAAATCCAGGTTATGTTTGTATGAGAATAAGCAGACAAGAGTCTGGATATCTAGATTTCAGGAAGGAAAGAAAGAACCTAGAGGGGGAGATAGGGATATATCTTACTGACTAGTATAAATTACTTTAAAAAGATTCTGAACTAGGTGAGATGATAGATTATCGTATAGACAGCAGGGAAAATAGGTAAAAAAATCAATTTATCAGAAGCTTCATTATTTCTCAGTGCCTGGAAATGAGTTGTTAAGAAAACAACAGCCCATTAGAAGGACTACAAAACAAGATTTATGCAAGAGGGAGAGAACTAGATTACCCTTCAATGGCTTTCTTTCAACTTGGATTAGTATACGATCCCATGGAAATGTGCACAAATAAAACACATGTACATAAACAGAAGTTACTATTTAAAGGAATACAGTAACAAATTAAAATCGGACATGATCAACAGACTCCATAACACAAGATAAGTAAGATATGAAGTTTCCAGAAGGGAGCGTTGTTATGAAAATGTCAGTCAACACATTTAATAATAATTATATATTGCTTATTAATTTTATCCAGATTAGTATTTAAAACATGACAACATTCAGAAAGAAATGCAAATTTTTGAATGGTAAAATGCAGGATGTATCCAAAACTAATGAGAGATCCAGAAAAATGGCTTATGTTCTGAATATTTTTACCTGACTTTATAAAAGACTACGAATCTTATAAAAATAGAAAAACAGCATTAGTTTCAAATACATAAACATGTAAGAATAAAAACTAACTTCATTAAAGTTAAAAACTCCCATTAAGTGACAGGGTGAATATGTGAATGAAGGGATCCCACAAGAATCTTTCTTGCAGAGATATCAGGGAAGGTGACATAGTCTTTATACCTCTACCCAGTCAAAGATCTGTTCATCATTTGCTTTGTCCTCAATAATGAGTTTCTCGAGTCGCTTATACAGCTCTTCGGCAGAGAGTTCTTTCTTTGAAAGTGCTTCAGAGGAACAGGAACCATCAGACTCTATAAAGTCCAACTTCTGTAACATACAGTGTTAAATATATTAACATAATTCAGTATTATTATCACTCTGAGAGGAAAACAAAGGCATGGGCTATCTCTTCTATTGCACATGGAATCAAAATGATCAGCAGAAGCCATTCTATATTTATTGTTCTAAAAGATTCTCACTCCATTATCCTTCTGAATATTTCCCCATTTTTTAATACTGCACAGCTCTGCTTCTTCTTAAAAACAAAAGCTTACTTCTCCAAATCATTCTGAGTTTCAGTCTTTTTAAAAAATTTAAGTACATCTGACATATAATATTATATTAGTTTCATGTGTACAACATAGTGATTTGTCATTTGTATACACTATGAAATGGTCACCACAATAAGTCTAGTCATTATCTGTCACTGTACAAAGTCAATACAATACTATTGACTGTGTTCTCCATGCTATACATTACATCCTCATAACTTATTTACTTTATAACTGGAAGTTTGTACCTCTTGGCCCCCCCCTTCACCTATTTCACCCCTGCCAACCCCTTCCCCTCTGGCAACCAACTACCTATTCGCTGTATCTATGGGTTTTGATTTGTTTTGTAGAATCCATATATAAGTGAAATCATGCAGTATTTGTCTTTTTCTTGACTTATTTCATTTAACATAATACCCCTGGGTGCTTCAGTCCGGCTTTTAGCTGTGACATAGCTCTAAGGCAGGGCAGGAGTACTGGCAAGGGTACAATTTAACTCCCTTTCTGCAGCCTATGATTTAGTAACACTATTGCCACCGAGCAGCTGTCAAAAACTCTATACTTTTAGCTTTGTCAAGTCCTTCAAACACCTCTTGACCATTCTGAATCCGAGTGTGAGAAACGATGCCATAATTGTTTAACTCTTAGATGGGTAGTTAAAAAAAATCAATAATCAAAATGATTTTTCATTTTCAAGGGTATAAGGAAATGAGGTATATAAGTATGTTTTGCCTTATGAAGTTTCTCTATGCAAAAACCATGAAGATTAAAATATTAAAGATTATTAACATATTTTCCTCTAATACCTTAAAAGACTCTGATATATTCCTATACCCTCGTTTGATCCACAAAGAAAAAATTACCTTGAATTCTGTGAAAAAGAATTTTCATTCTATCGTTTTAATTGTCTTTACCACTTACGCCCATTTTAAAATATATTGCTATAAAGTTTAGAAACATGATCCAGTATTACAATTTTTCTGATTCAATGTTGATAAATATCTCAACCACCACATTTCAATATACATACAAAATTACAAGATGGCCATAAGTTCTTTTAAGAACAGGCAATTTTTCACAGCCTTGAAACATTCTCCAAATTTGTTCTAACACTCCTAGGTGTTAGAACACCTACACAGGACACCTCTTTAACCTACCCTATATCTACATAGATGATTGAAGGTCTGAGAGTGATTGACAACAACAGCAAAGTCAAACATGAATTACATTGCTCATTAATATAATATGACACAAAAATGTAAAAGTGAACGTCTTTACCATGGCCAAATAGAGTCAGTGGTGAGCTGTAAAGTTTACCTTGGTCATTGGAGAGAAACATTTATTTCTCAGAATCCCTGTGCTTCTGTATACGTTATCGAATCCTCCTAGAACCTAGAAGGCTGGGCTTCAAATTTATGGATCAGCTCATCACTATCTCTTGCAGAATGTACGTGGGTTCCCAGAAAAAGGGCATTAAACCAGCCATTTTAATTTTTATTTATGTTGGCTGCGCTGGGTCTTCGTTGTGGCTCATGGGCTCTCTAGTTGTGGCGCACAGGCTTCTCTAGTTGCGACACGCCGGCTCAGTAGTTGCAGCACACAGGCTTAGTTCCCTGACCAGGGATTGAACCCAGGCCCCCCCACTGCATTGGGAGTGTGAAGTCTTAACCACTGGACCACCAGGGGAGTCCCTAAACCAGCCATTTTAGAAGAAAGCTAAAATTCAGGAAACAGAAGGCCAAGTTTTCTGGAACCTCATTTTTTTGTCTTTTAAACATTTGTTTGTTTGTTTGTTTGTTTTGCGGTACACGGGCCTCTCACTGTTGTGGCCTCTCCCGCTGCGGAGCACAGGCTAGAGACGCGCAGGCTCAGTGGCCATGGCTCACGGGCCCAGCCGCTCCACGGCATGTGAGATCTTCCCGGACCAGGGCATGAACCCGTGTCCCCTGCATCGGCAGGCGGACTCTCAACCACTGCGCCACCAGGGAAGCCCTAAACATTTTTATTAATAACAACATCATCCGTAACTGACTGAGTTCCTCTCTATGCTCAGTGCTTCTTAAACATTATCTCATTTAATCCCCATACAAATTCTACCAGATAGTTCTTATAAGCATTTCATAGGTGAGGAATATGAGGCTTAGAGAAATCAAGTAATTTGCTTAAAGTCTTAAGTGGTAGAAAACTGGAACCTGAATCCAGGTTTATTTGACTTCAAATCAGGGAGCCATATGTTTTCATTTCTCTTGGATATACACCTAGAAGTACAACTGCTGGGTCTCATGGGAATTCTGCGAGAAACCATCCTTATGTAGTTATTTTCATAAATTACATCTTTATACAATGTATGCCCATTAACACATATTTATAGTTATTTTATTATGGATTTGCCTTTTAAATCATATAGCAAAGAAAATGAGGAGCTACAAACCAAAAACATAATAATACTTGCTTTTATATTTACCTGTGTGGTTACTTTTACTAGTTATCTATATTTCTTTGTATGGCTTCGAGTTACACTCTTGTGTTCTTTTGCTTCAGCCTGAAAGACTCAGTTTAGCAGGGGAGGTCTACTAACTCGCTTAGTTTTTATCTGGGAATGTCTTAATTTCTTCTTCATTTTTATAGGAAATATTGCCAGATATAAACAGTCTTTAAATTATAGTACTTTAGTTATTCTTTCTTTTTTGGCTGCATTGGGTCTTCGTTGTTGCGCGCAGGGCTTTCTCTAGTTGAGGTGAGCAGGGGCTGCTCTTCATTGTGGTTCACAGACTTCTCACTGCGGTGGCTTCTTTTGTTGTGGAGCTTGGGCTCTAGGTGCGCGGGCTTCAGTAGTTGTGGCACATGTGCTCAAGAGCTCAGGCTCAGAAGTTGTGGTGCACGGGCTTAGTTGCTCCGCGGCATGTGGGATCTTCTCGGACCAGGGCTCGAACCCGTGTCCCCTGCATTGGCAGGCGGATTCTTAACCACTGCACCACTAGAGAAGCCCAGTACTTTAAATATATCATTCCAGTGTCTTTTGACAGCCATAGTTTCTGATAATAAACTGGCTGTTAATCTTATTGAGGCTTCTTTGTATGTGACGAGTCTCTTCTCTCTTGATGCTTTCAAGATTTCTTCTTTATTTTTGTCTTTCAACAGTTTCATTATATCTTGATGTGAAACTGACTTTATCCTGCCTGGAGTTCACTGAAATTCCTAGATGTGTAGATTCATATCTTGGATCAAATTTGGGAAGTTTTTGACCATTATTTCTTCAAATACTTAAATACTTTCTTCCCCTCCTTTCTCCCTTCTCTGGGACTACATTATGTATATACTGATGTGTTTGATGGTGTCCCCTAGGCCCTTAGACTCTGTTAATTTTTCTTGATTCTCTTTTCTTTGCTCCTCAAACTGAGCAATTTCTTTTTTCAAAGTCTCTTTATATGTGAAATGGATTATTTTTTCAATATGTATTATTACAATTTAAAGTTTTCTTTAAAAAAATAAACTATAGGGACTTTCCAAAAATTCAATGATATTCAGTTTCATATAATGCCAGAAATTCCATTAGCAAAACAATTAGTAAAAGAATGTATCTGTTGTGAATACCGAAGATGGATTTTCATCGTAGTAAATTAGTACTGAATCAGTGATTCCTGACTGACTGAGCAATTTCAATTGCCCTGTTTCCAAGTTCGCTGACTGATTCTTCTGCCTGCTCAAACCTGCTGTTGAAAGAGTCTAATTTTTCATTTCAGCTATTACCACTTTTCAGTTTCTACTTGGCTCCTTTTTATAATTTCTACCTCTTTACCAGTATTCTCAACTTGTTCAATTCATCATTCTGATTCCCTTAATTTCTTCGTCCATGGTTTTCTTCAGCAACTTGAGCATATTTAAGTCAGTTAAAGTCCCTGTCTAGTATTCCCAATGTTTGGGCTTCCTCAGGGATGCTTTCTGTCATTTTCTTTTTTTCCCCTGTGAATGAGCTGTATTTTCCTGTTTCTTTGAATACTTCATAATTTTTTTGTTGAAAACTAGACAGTGTAATGCAGTTAAGTCTGGACATCAGATTCTCTCCCTCACCCCGTATGATGTTGCAGTCATCTGTTTAGTGACTTTTAGACAAGGACTATATTCCTTCTCGTATATGGTTACTGAAGTCTCTGATCCATTATCTCTGCAGTCAGCCAGTGACCTTTCAGAGATTTCAGTGAATGCCTGGATCCAATGAGAAAAAGAAAGGGGCATGGGGGCGTGGGGAAGACATAAATGTGTTCTGTTTAAGTTCTTTGACAGACCCCATCCAAGAAGTTGCTTCAGGGTGAGGAGCTGAAATGACATCAAGGTCCTGCACAGGATACTCGGTGAACTGCTAGGCAGATTAAAAGACACAACACCAATCTTTAGAGGGCAAGGTCTTTAGTGCTCAACCTGGCGCCAGAAAGAAGGTGCTACTGTCTCCTCAGCTGTCTGTCACAGAGCTGGGGGCTGATAGCTTTCTATGCAAAACACCAAAATCACTGGAATCTACCAGACTCTTTTTTTCATCAAGCATCCTCCTGGTGTTGGTAGTGCATGTGTTCCACTCCATAATTCTAAAATAGCTGATTCTAACAGACCTTCCCAGCTCAATAGTTGTTTCAGTGGAGGGACTAATTCTGGACCTTCTTACTGTATCATCTTCCCTCCATCCACACACTGATTTTAAAATTTTAAATTAACCTTACATTCCTGTGATAAAACCTACCTGGTTATGATGTATTATCCTTTTTATATACTGTTGCATTTGATTTGTGAAAATTTTGTTGACAAGATTTTCTCTGTGTTAATTAGGAACACTGGTCTATAGTTCTCTTTTCTTGAAATGCCCTTGATTTTGTTATCAATTTAATGCTGGCCTCACAGAATGAGTTGGAAAATAAGTCTCTCCTGTTCAATGTTTTGGAAGAATTGGTGTAGAATTCTTTGCAGAATTGGCATTATTTCTCCCTTAAATGTTTCGTAGAATTCATCAGTGAACTCACTGGTGCCTGGAGTTTTCTTTGTGAGACGTTAACTACTTCAATTTCTTTCATAGATATTCAGGTTATCTATTCTTCTTGAGTCAGCTCTAGTAGTTTGTGTCAAGAAATTTACTCATTTCAACTAAGTTGATGTATTTATTGGCATAAAGATTATTCGCAAAATTCTCTTACCTGTTGTTATGTGTAGAATCTATACAATGTCACCTCTCTCATTCTTTTTATTAGAAATCTGTGCCTTCTCCTTTTTATTTTTCCTGATTAGTCTGGCGAGGGGCTTATCAATTTTATCTTTTCAAAGAACCAGCTTTTGATTTCAGTGACTTTTCTCTACTGTTCTTCTGTTTCATTGACTTCTGCTCTGATTCTTGTTATTTCCTTTTTTTAAAAATTTATTTATTTATTTATTTATGGCTGTGTTGGGTCTTCGTTTCTGTGCGAGGGCTTTCTCTAGTTGTGGCGAGCGGGGGCCACTCTTCATCGCGGCGCGCGGGCCTCTCACTTTCGCAGCCTTCTCTTGTTGTGCAGCACAGGCTCCAGACGCGCAGGCTCAGTAGTTGTGGCTCATGGGCCTAGTTGCTCCGCGGCATGTGGGATCTTCCCAGACCAGGGCTCGAACCCGTGTCCCCTGCATTGGCAGGCATATTCTCAACCACTGCGCCACCAGGGAAGCCCCTCTTTTTTTCTATTTACTTTGAGTTTTATTTGCTCTTCCATTTTCTAATTTTGTAAGGTTGAAGCTGAAGTTACTGATTTGTGACCTTACTTGTTTCCTACACACAGGTGTTCAGTGCTAAAAATTTCACTCTAAGTATGGCTTTAGTTGCATCCCACAAATTTTGATGTGTTGTGTTTTCATTTTTATTCAGTACAAAATATTTAAAAAATCTTTTATGATGTCTCATTGACTCACAGGTTATTTAGAAGTGTGTTATTAAGTTTCTAAATATATGTTGCCCTTATCCTTAAAGGTTAGTTTATTTGGAAGTCAACTCCAGATTAACTGATATTTTCTCAGCACTTTAAGATTATTCCGGGACTTCCCTGGTGGTCCAGTGGTAAAGAATCTGCCTTACAATGCAGGGGACATGGGTTCAAGCCCTGGCCAGGCAACTAAGGTCCCACATGTCATGGGGCAACTAAGCCCATGCGCCGCAACTACTGAGCTCCTGCGCCTGAACTAGAGAGCCTGCGTGCTGCAGACTACAGAGCCCACACGCTCTGGAACCTACACGCCACAACTACAGAGCCCAAGCACCCTGGAGCCTGTGCGCCACAAGTAGAGGGAGGCCTGCGGTCCGCAACGAAGAGCCTGCGCGCTTCAATGAAAGATCCCACGTACCGCAACTAAGACCCGATGCAGCCCCCGCCCCCCCCGCAAAAAAGAAAAAGATTACGCCCCCATCTTTCATTGTTATCTATGTATACTTTGATAACAACTGGCTTTCATTGTTGCTATTGCATAGTCTGCGTTTCCTTTGTAGGTAATGTGCTGCTTCTTTCTACCTACTTTAAAATCGTTTTTTGCTTGCTTTTGATATTATGCAGTTTCACTAAAATGTAACTACCCTATGTGGTACACATGTGCTTTCTATATAGATTCATGTAGTTTTCAGTTCTGGAAAAGTCAGCCACAGTCTCTTCAAATATTGCCTCTTCTCCATTCACCCTATTTTCCCTTCTAGGACTCCAATTAGACACGTTAGACTTTCTCATTCTATCCTCTAAATTTCATAACATCTCTTAGAATTCTGTCTAGTTTCTTCTCCTTCTCTTTTTATATCTGCCCAGTCATTTTGACTACACTCTTCATGTCTGCTCATTTTTGTGAGTCCCTCTTTTTAAAATAATGTTATTTTATATGCTGAGTGATGATTCCATTATCTCAAGTCTTTGGAGTCTAAATCTTGCACTTATTGTCTGTTTACTGTCACTCATGGTTACCTGTTTCGTTATACGTTAAATGAACTCTAAGTATTAACTCATATATTTAGATAATGTTAATTTGTAGAAAGTAAGCGCTAAGTTGAGTATAGTTTTCTCCAAAGAGCATTTTGGTCTGCTGCTTCTTGGAGCCAGGGTAATATTGAACTGGGACCATTTCAACATCTTCAAGATCTCTGGCAGCGCTTATAATGGTATTAGGCAACACACCCTTTACATGTGCTTACTGCTCAGAGTCGATTTCATCTTTGGCTTTTTTCCCCCTTATTCGTTTTGTTACTTGGGAATTTCTTCTACTTTTTATGAGCCCAGCTATGCAAGATAAATTATGCCTTATGTAGGTTCTTATTATCATGGCAGGAGTGCTCCTCAGTGTATCTAGACTACAACCAAAAGGAAGCTAAAGTCCACAGTTAACCTAATGTCTTTATCCAGCTTAAATATATCCAGCTTAAAATATACTTAAAGCCATTTTCAGATTGCTTTATTATTTTCTTTTTACCTAAGAGTGATTTTTTTCTTCTTATTGCCGATTTTGTTGGCTGTCTTAGCACTTATTTTCCTCAGATGTTTTAGGATTCTGACTTGCAGAATCATTTTGAGAGGAAGTTTTTTGTTTTGTCACTCTTCTTTTTATGGTTGCCTCTATTTGATCCCCCACAATTCTTTACTTAGGACCAGATTATATTGACTATGTAGCCTTCTGCCTTGTTGTGGATTTCTGAATCCAGTTAGCAAGTCAGTAGGCAGCTTAGCTGAGGTTCTGCCTATAAGACTATATCTACTTCCTCGTATTTATTTATCGAGTTTCCACTTAGTGACATGCAGTAAGCCTGTCTCCAATCTTCTACCTTGAAAGGGGCATCTAGACCCTATTACCCCACAGAAATAACTTCTCCTGTCTCTATTTGCTTTCAGACCCAGAGCTCAGAAGACTTGCAGCTTTAGCCCTATTAACCCTGCTTTATTCATCAATTTCATTTCTGGTTCATGGAGACGTGTGGCTTGTTTTCTAAGTGTGGCTAAGTCCTTAAATTTTTCTTTTCTTTTTTATCTATCATCTAATGAACGCAGAGACAAAAGGCTACGATGTTGTTAAAAGTTGCCTGGTGAGAATCGTGATTGATTGTGACGAGAGGCCAGGAAATATTTGTCCTTAGGAATCACGAGGTTTTTTTTGGGTAAAGTGGCTTTAAAGCATGGACTTACAATGACATCTTGATCATGATTCCTATTTTGGTCTAACTTTAATAACTGGAATACTAGTACAAATACCTTTATCTCCTCTAAGAAACAGACCAACTACGATCAAACAGGAAGGCACAAGCCTTGCTCTTACTCACCTGCTCCAAGAGAAAATTATGTACATCTTCCCCTTCTGGTAAAAAATCCTTCCAGCTGAGGTCAGCCTCCCTCCATAAGGCTCCCACTTTCTTATGGCTCTAAAACAGACATTAAGTCCAATCCATTTAGTTTTACATTGGAAGGAGAAAAAGAAGTCAAGAGCACAGAAGTTTGAAGGAAGGCTAAAAAACTGAAACTTTTCCTTGCTGATATGAAGTTAATTTCTTAGGACACTTAGCTTTCAAACTGAGATGTCTGAATGTTCATAAATATAATGGTAAATGAAGTACAGTTGCTTAACATTCAAGAATTTCTTCTACCAGATGACTAATCTGGGGATCTGCAAGCTGGTGTTTGGGATTTATAAATATAATCACCTAAAAAGAGTCCAATTCACAGAGCTTATAAATTCAAAACTGTCTCTTTTCCTGGATAGTGCTATATGCATCTGCTATTAAAGCCATTCAATAAGCCTCCCTGGAGTCCCTCTTCATAGTAGGTTATGATTATGCGACCTAACATGAGAACGACTAAGGAAGTCATTGCTCCTGATCAAGGAATGAGAATTATTTCAAGGGCAAGAAGAAGTGCAAGGCTGAGCCCAGGAAACAACAGAGAAGAGCTGCTGTCAGGTGGAAAACTGGTGAGGAGGTACAACAAGTCCACTGCCTGAACAAAGTCACAGTGATAAAGGAAAATGTCAGGCTTTGAGGCTGCAACTGTCATCTAAGGAACATGTACTAGTTATTTCACAGACTAACTTGCCCAAGGTATAGCTGATAGCCTGGCAGAGTCAGGATTTAAACTCAGGCTAATTCCAGAGCTTATATTCTATGAGAATTTTGTTTCAGTTAGGAGAAGTGAGAATTTGCTTTCTGTTTCTACAAATAAAAGTTAACAAGAATTTGAATTTTAGGGACTAAAGTCAAGTAGGTAGAAGAGCAAGAGAAAATTCTGGATCTACAAATTAGGGTTTAATAAAAACTTTAGTGCCATCAAGCAAAGAATATTAAGAACAAACAAACAGATAATCAACTAGAATTAGAGATGAGACTGTTTAGAACACCTATCTATGAATAACTATTATACAAGTAAGTATCATAGTTTAAGTCAGAAATCACTCTAAAATTTTCATACGTGAGTTGTTTTGTTTTGAGGTTTCTCACCCCAGGAGTTACATCACCTTTGTGAAGCTACACCACTTTCCCAAACGTCTTGGACCTCTAATATAGCACTGACACTCTCTTTTGAAACTATTGGTTTAGATTTGTTTGTCTCCCTCTCCAGTCTATAAATTCTTTGAAGGTTTAGCTATCTTTGCAGACTAAAATCCTAGCATAGAGCTTTGCAAAGAATTATGCAGTATTTATTAAACTAAAATAAATGCAACTTTAAGATAGAAATTCACAATCCTGCAGAATCATTTTTACCACCTATTTCTTTTTTTGCCATTAAGAAAATTTATTTTATCGAAGTATAGTTGGTTTATCATGTGTTAATTTCTGCTGCACAGCAAAGTGACTCAGTTATACATATATATACATTATTTTTCACATTCTCTTCCATTATGGTTTATCACAAAATATTGAATATAGTTCTCTGTGCTATACAGTAGGTCCTTATTGTTTACCCATTCTACATATAATAGTTTGCATCTGCTAATCCCAAACTCCCAGTCCATCCCTCCCCTACCCCAACCCCACCCCGGGAACCAAAAGTCTGTTCTCTATGTCTGTAAGTCTGTTTCTGTTTCGTAGATAAGTTCATTTGTGTTGTATTCTAGATTCCACATGTAAGTGATATCAATATGATTTTTTTTACCACCTATTTCTAATCAGATTACCTAGCCCGTGATCCAAAAATACTGTAAAATTAATCATTTTATGAATCTTATCTTTCTCTGAAAGCAGAGGAGTTTTAATTGAAATCTATTAAAAAGTATAAATAATATAGCCATTTTGTTTCAAGAGAAGATAAAATCATTAGCCACAAATAAAATACATCTTGAGATTCTTTAGAATTGTACCAAATCTAGCTGAGATTAGATAATTCTTTCCGAAATTACAAGAAAACGGAAGGACAAATATACCTTTGGAAGAAACTAGACTGAACCAGAAACCTCACTTTTTTTTTTTTCTTCAAATAATGGAAGTTAAGAGAGTTACCTGCACAGTGATACCTACGCTTTTCACGGATAACCCAAGATCAAATCACTACATTTCCCAATAGGCTGCTTAAACCCAACACTCACCATTTGTTTGCATAGAAGGTGCAATATTTCAGAAAGCAAGACTCCAGCTCTTCCAACAGGAAGTAAAGGTTTGCTAAATTCTCTGTAAAAGATAAGAGTAGTGATTAAGTACCTCTGAACAAATTCTCTGTTCTAGAACAGTATGCAAACAATGTGTGCCAAAAGAACAGATACTGTGCAACCTAAATAATACTGGGCAAGCAAAATTCCAGAACATCTCTAAGTAATAATTTTCAGAAGTAGTTCAGAGACTTCAGGTTCACTTTACGCTTCATGGGGAAGCTGGAAAAGAGACTTTAGAATTCCTGGGTTTTGTCTTTTTCTCTAACTGCTTCAGTGACGGAAGCAATGCAAAGATCAGTCTCACTTAACAATCTGTTTATTTACATAAGCTCCACCTTAAGCCGAAAGAAGAGAAGCACCTTAGGTAGCAGGGAGTTGTGAAGCTTAGTTATGAAGTGTTTTTAAGAAAGGAAGCTTTTCTTTAGAATACAGATGAAACAGAAAGGAACCAATTGTCTCACAGTCTATATCAGTATTTCCCAAACTGTGTTCCACAGTATTTCCCAAACTGTGTTCCACAGGACGTCAATAATTATTCCTCAAAAAAGGATTCTACAGTCAATTAAGTGAAGCACTGCTGACTTAAACAAAGCTAAAGTTTTTATTTGTTGCTTGGTTTTACTATAGGATTCTCACAACCTTTAACATGCTATAAAACGCTTTGCGAATCTCAAAGAAAAGGGACACAATAGTATGCAGAGTTTGACTATGTGAACAGCTTTGAGGGAAATACTAATGTTTTGAAGAAGAGTTTGGGAAATACGAGTCTACACAATGTAGCAACAATTTCCCACTCACATCCAAATCTAGAAATGCCTAAGAGCTCAGCTCCTTTTAAAACAACCTGAGCATGTGCTATGCAGGCACCACAGTCTGAATGTTATTATGTGGAACTATAACTTCTTACAGCATTGGAGCAATGAGAGACATAAAAGTCAGATTAACATTAAGCTTCCAGGAGCAATCACCTTCCAATTGTATGATTCTGGAGCCATATCTAACCTTAATGGACCACAGGGCTATTATATCCCCATCACTTCTCCAATTTAGAAAAATATAACATTTTTATACTGAAATTAGAAGTCTGAAAGAGCCACAGGCTGCGTGTGAGTCCTCAAAAGCACTAAAGCGAGAGCACTATGCTAGAAAGCTAGCTGTTAACTAGATATACATCAAAAGAAACACGTATAACTTACATGATAAGTTCTCTCATGGAGATTCCGCCTTCTTTTAACATGGGGGTCACCAGTTCAGCAAGGTACAACCAAATATGGGGAATATCAATGGCCATGTCATCTGCCAATTCCAGTGTTTCTGAAAAACTGAAAAAGAACAGGAAAAAAATTCACACGCAAATGTAATTCAAAAGTTAACATTAAATAAACAGACCAAAAACCAGTCAACAAATACCTATTAAACAACTGCTATGTTCGGTACTGTTCTAGGCATCAAGTAAACAAGTTTTTGCTCTCAAAGAGCTTATGTTAGTGTGGGGAGGAAAACAAAACAACCAAAAGCCTATTTGCAGATAGGGCTAATTCTCTGAAGAACATGAACTATGGTACTAGGCTATCCCTAGAGGGTGATCAGAAAATACCTCTGTATGGAAGTGACATCTGAAAGACTTAAATGATGAAAATGGGGCAGTTATATGACGTTCTAGGGTAACAGGCTATTCTATTTAATCCCACACTATAAATAGTTCACTACAGTTGAGTATCATATCCTCTGAGTCAGTCAGAAGCACTGACTAAAAACTTAGTGTAATGCAGACCAGACACAAGGAGAAGAAAAGACAAAAATCCTTGTCACTGAGGAGCTTACAATGGGGAAGGAAACTGGATGGATACAAAAGAGCCTGACAACATTACTATATAACACCGTCATTATGACATGTTACAAACTGTTCGACCTCTAAAGAAAAGCTAATGGTTTCAGGCTTTCATGCTATGGAATATTTCTCAATGTGAAGTAAAATAAATGGAATTTCAATATAAAATTTAGAAACACCAAATATCAGCCCAGTCTTATTTAGGCTGAAAATCATAGCTATTCTTTTTTTTTTTTTTTTTTTTTTTTGCGGTACGCGGGCCTCTCACTGCTGTGGCCTCTCCCGTTGCGGAGCACAGGCTCCGGACGTGCAGGCCCAGCGGCCATGGCTCACGGGTGCAGCCGCTCTGCGGCACGTGGGATCCTCCCAGACCGGGGCACGAACCTGCGTCCCCTGCATCGGCAGGCGGACCCTCAACCACTGCACTACTGGGGAAGCCCATAGCTATTCATTTTAAGTATAAAAACATAACTCAAGACTTTGTTAATCATTCCAATATAGAGCATATTAAAAAGTCCAAAAACAAAAGCGAATTAAACTATAGGAGACATATACATAATCACAAGGAAATACACATAATCAGAAGGAAAGGGTGAATGATGAAGGGGCCAAGAGCAGGTGGTATTAGTCTTCGTATCCTTTTAGATCTCTGCACACATAAAATGTGTGCTTTTTCACTGCGATTCCAGTTTCTAGCCAGAGTGTGCCGTTCTTTTTACCTACCTCAGAGGCCTACACAATACTTTTTCACTTAAAAACTACAAGGCAGGGTCCCTTTCCTGAAGGTGCCATTTCAAAACAACTGGCAGCTCAGCCACATTATCTAACTCTGGGCTTCATGAATCCTTAATGACAATTTTGTGACCTCACAGCTTGCAATTATTTGACATCTATTTGCTATACAACAGATTCTTGACTGTTCTCTCATTATGTCCACTTTCAGCTCGGTTAATGTGCCAATGATGGAACATAATCTGGCTGGGCTCCAGGATTTCTGGGTTGATCACCTATAACGCCTATTCATGTTCCATGGGTTAGCGGTATAGATTAAACCGTTTAATGAGCCCATGAGACAACTGTAGCCGTCTTGGTCTTGCAGCAGTGTATTTGCTCTTCTTTTCATCTCATATTACAACAAAGAGATACCCATATTCTTGTCCCGGTTTTCTACTTCTTGATTAGTCAGTTTATCATGGTACAGTTTGCAGAACACAATCACTGATCAAATCCATACTGCCGATAAAAAAAAATATTTGGCTGAACATAGGATATCTGAAGCAAAAGCTCGTAAGAGACTTATTTCTGAGATTTACAGTTCCTAAGTCCTTTTGTATGATTTTAAAAGAAAAATCCTAGGTGTGCAGAAGCTGCTAGATAATTATCTTTATGTCTTTGGACTACTACCTAGCCTGTAACAATGCCTTGCATAATATATTATATATACTCTGAATGTATATTCTGAATGTATATTATGCCTTACATAATATAGATTCAGAAGCTGGCTGAATAAATGAAACAGAGCTACACCGTAGCCTTGCTTCTTGGTTATGTAGTGACCACCACACCCACTAAACTGCACTTCCGTGAGGCCCACAAGTGGGGCTTAGGACATCCCTTCCCCCATTTCAAATACAGAAACTCTACTTTTATTTATTTTATATATTGGGTTCTTGTCTAAAATTTAGTTAAAGAAGGCAATACATTGTTAAAAGTTAGAAATATATTTTTTAATTCAGTAAAGTTCTGATTAGACATCTGCTAAAAAGGCAAAATAATCTACCGCAATTGGAAATGATATTGTCAAGCAGCATCTTCTACAATTTGCATTATGATAACTTAATAAAAATATAAATCTTACTGTAGATAATCAAAGAAGAAAGAATGAAGACATCTCAAAATTAGACTGGTCAAGTATTATTATGACTGATCATTAGAGAATCTAACTACAGGTAAAAGGAAGAAATAAATAAAAAGATTTAAAAAGCCAGTACCATCTTCAAAGGAATACCACAAAAAAGACTATTTAAACTAAATCTTACCTATGTGAGCAAATGGGGTCTTCACTTGTTAACTAGCACCTCTACCATTTTGCATATGGAACTTAGTCTGCTTGTCCATGTAAGCACCAAATAGTATCTTTTTACCAAAGCAGAACTGCCTTAAGTGGCAAGAAAAGTTCCAAAAAAGTAATCAAAAAAGTAGTCAAGGGCTTCCCTGGTGGCACAGGGGTTGGGAGTCCGCCTGCCGATGCCTGGGACACGGGTTCATGCCCAGGTCTGGGAGGATCCCACATGCCGCGGAGCGGCTGGGCCCGTGAGCCAACGGGAGAGGCCACAGCAGTGAGAGGCCCGCGTACCGCAAAAAAAAAAAAAAGTAGTCAAGGAGGAGATAAGAATTTCCTTTCCAATAAGCCTCTCCCAAAATGAAATATTAATATATCAAGATTCCTTGAAGGGCACATATTTTACGTCTCTAGTCAACTCCAATTTTTACTGACCTGTTTTTCATTTGTTTATTACACTTTCAAAGAGATTCCAATTCCATGGTGAACAGTGAGCTACACTCAACTACCTTTAGTAGACAGTTTTTAAAAAGAAGTCTTCTGAGGCCATATTAAATGACTGTACCACACTATTTGAAATGCACCTACACAGTAATGTGCCCACGTACCTACCTATCTAATTTGCATGATAAAGTATTTAGATTCAAGTCCTGAAATTTCCAAGAGGATGGCTTGATGTTGTGGAAATGTTATTTATATACAGCAACCATTATGCTCAGAGTTGATACAGCATCTTGTAAGGAAAATTCCAAAGGATCTAAGCTTTATTTATAAACCACATGACACAAGGAGCCTATCTGAAATTTCTGTCTAGTCTACCTTGCTATTTAAGTAGCAGTGCATGCTTTGGGGAACTGTAGGAGAAAGGGCAGATTAACAGTTGGAGGTCTTCTCCTTTGTTTTCCAGAACCATCACAGCTTTAATGACTGCTCAGAAGTTGGCATCTAAGCAGTATCAGCATCCAAGAAAGCTGACCTTGTGTTCCCCCACAGCGCTGTGTAAGGACACAGATCTTTGGATACTGGGACTAAAGAGACAGACGACAGGGCATGTCTGTGGCTCCAGTGAAATGTGCCTCTCTGGACAATATGATCTATTTATAACTTAGGCTTCAGAAGCAATTGGGAAACTACCATCTACTTGCAAGAAGGCTCTTGGTAAATAATAACCAAGAGGCTATCTCTTTGTTTCCACCGTGCCGGGCCTCTGCATTTAGGAAAGAATAGGGGTCTTCATAGGGCTCTTGGTCTAAGGATGGTTAGGTCTAACTAAGTATCGAAAGCTGGGCCTGAAGCCGCTGCATTACCACAAGCTGCAGAGGAAGGAGGGACAGAGAGAGATGAAGTAGTTACCGAGACACAGAAGTGTTCATCTCATTTCTGGTCTAAATAAAAGGCTGTGGCTGTGGCTGTACTGCCAGCAGCAGTGACAGCCCCACCATGAAAGTGTGGACACCATGTCTGGATGTGACACTTTTTCCTCAGGGAATCCCACAAAGAGAAATGAAAATGTCTGAGGTAGCTGAGAAACCAAGCTAGCACCTCACAAGTTCAATTAAGGCCAATGAAGCTAGAACACACTCCTTTGAGGGCTTTCCAGGTATGAATCAACTTCTGAGTATAGTTTGAAGAGAGACAGGAAATGGTAAACAGTAATCTAGCATTCTCATTTACAAAACTTTCCGGTGAATATATCATAGTATCTGGTAAAAAGCAAATATTTATAAATTAATATAATAGGGATTACTGAAGCTATAGTTTCAAGTTGGCTAGGGGCAGAACTCAATGTGTGAGGCTATAAATACCCTCAGTTGCTCTTGTTATTTACACTGGCTGGTTACTGGAGTGAATCTCATATATCTCTTTTAAAACTGAAAAAACATCCTGGCTTTTAAAGGCCAACAACCATAGCAACTTTTGCCAAAGTTTCTTACTAATAAGTTAACTGGGTCAGATGGCCTTAATCTGGTCAAGTCACTGAATCGAGAGAAATCTAGCTCATTGCTGAAGGATAACTTTTTAATGATCCTAGGAACAAATATACATCTTCTGGGACCTTGAGGACAATGTCATCATTCCTTACAAAATCAAATGAATATTCCTAAGTACAGTCGACCTTGGCATTTAATGGTTACACTATTCTAAGCGGCTGGCCATACCTGAAAGATATACAGTGATCACCAGCATTTAATTTACAAGAGCACAAAAAAGATTGGCAAAAAAGATTTACAATGAGAAAAATAACTTAAATAGTGCAGAATTCTTACGGCCATCCCATTCAACGAGCATATACCCCGAATGAGTATGAGATGTGAGATTTACCCCATCTGACATTTATCCTTCAGGAGGTCTTAGTTCCTTTTCTCTTAGAAAGTGGGTACCTGTCAGTCCTGGGTGTGGTTCTATGTTTACCTTTGCACAACATGGCTCCTAAAACAAAATTTTTGACCATATGCAATTTTCTCCTTAAATATTGATTTTAGAACATAAGCCTGGGCAAGATTCTGTGATTGTACCACAAAGAACCTGATCCATGCATTTGTGATGATCACAAAGATAATCAGAACCTGATCAAATAAGGATATAACACAAGTGACAGCCAGCCTTCATCAAACCAGCCATCAAGAGAAATCATAATGAAACCAACTTGGAATAAACTATATCATTAACAACTTGGGAGTTACATATGCTTCTATGGGGGTACAGTGAACAGACAAGCACTTCCTGTCCAAAATGAACCATGGTTTACTGAAAGAATAAGGCTTTTAGGTTTAAGTTAATTTTCCAGAATTTTTCTCACGAAGAAAAGCTTTTTCCTAGAGAACATGCAGGGGTTTACATATAAATGGGCTGATGAGCTCAGAGCTTCCCGACAGTTAAGGGGGTCTCTGCTATCTTACTTACATCATAATATACGTCTAACAACTAGATACAGAAAATCAGAAAATAACCATTATGCCCTAGCACAATCTATAAAATGCCATCATATCAACCAACATATTATCAATACAATACACATCAACATATTATGGTAGATACAGTTTTAATCTATGGAAACAGCTAAATACTTAAAAAGATATGTACTTTTAAAATTAAAGACTACTTAAGAGCCTAATAACTGAATACCACTCTTGAGTAGGATACCGACCCTTTGAAAAAGTCCTGTTTGCTGAGTTTTTCTGACTGCACCAGCTGATACAGTAATTGGCCCATGTGATCCCTGGTGATCTGGCTCCTTTCCAGGGTGGACTCCACACCCATTCTCACAAACACATATAGCAGGCCCTGGGCATTCAGCTCTTCCACACACTGCATGGCTTCCTGTTCAAATAGCAAATAAAAGCTTACTCCAAAATATGGATAGAATTACCAGAGTGTGAAAATAAGTTTAAAATCTTTTACTTATGACAAAGTCAGTAGACAACTCTAAGAACAAGACAGTTTTCATATATATATAGTTAAACATTAATATAGCTCAGTAAAATTCAGGTTAATATGGGCAATATTATTAGGCATATTTAAAAATAATAGTGCATCTTTACAAGGCTAATGTGTTTAGATTAACAATTTTATTAAAGATCACTCAAAGGACCAGAGGCAAAAATGTATTTTTCTACACAATATTTACCTATATTATGATCATTTTAAAACTGGAAATGGTATATTATGAAATAATATTTAAATAGAAATTCAATGTCATGATTCAAAGGCCTTAATGTGGCAACTGAGGTAATTCTGTTTGGGTATGTAATATTTGCAAAATCTTCAATGAAAAATGTCTTCCTTCATAGTAAAGTTGACATGGTTAGCTGAAGTACTAAAAACGTTTTAGGAAGATATTGGGATGTGGGGCTTGTAAACTGGTCCTTACCATGGGATGATCTAGCTAGGTCAATATCTTTGATCTGGAGGATAAAAGCCTGGCAGCTGGGGTCACTGAATCACCAATACAGCAGTGTGCCTCCCTGCCCTCAGCTACCTCAACTTTGTCTGAGTCCAAAATCCTTTGGTTCAACACCTGAAGAGAGTAGCTCTTCTGAGGGGGAAGATGCATGTGAGAAGGGCAGCCTCCTGACTGAAGAAGGGAGTAAGGCATATCTGGGTGTCTCGCTGCTATTTTATTTCCCCTCTGCTACTTTATTTAATACCTCCCACATCAATTTTTTAACTAAAAAATTTTCAAACTATAGAGAAATTAAAGAGTAATACAAGGTATACCTATATACCTTTACTTCAATTTAGATTCATCAGTTGTTAGCTTTCTTTCTCTTCATATATCCAAGAAAGTGCACATTCGAATTTCCACAATTGTCCCCAAATGTCCAATATAACTTTTTGTTGTTGTTGCTCTAGGATCCAACTGAAACACGACATCAGATGTCATGATGTCTCTTTAGACTCCTTCTTTTTGGCCTTGCTGTGCGGCTTGAGGGATCTTAGTTCCCCAACCAGGGACTGAACCCAGGGCCCTGGCAGTGAAAGCTCCAAGTCCTAACCACTGGACCGTCAGGGAATTCCAATTCCCGCTTTAGACGCTTTGAGTCTAGATCAGTCCTTTCTCTCTTTTTTGTCTTTTTATGACACTGGTATTTTTGAAACAACTGTCATGTAAAGCTGTTTCTTACATACACTTTTAACCAATCAATCCTTCTGTTTCCAGCCCCATCTGCACCTCACGCACATTCATGGTCTGCTAAGTAAATCACCATCCATCCTTCTAACTTCCAGAATGTTGCTGCCCTCTATTCCTTATGCTCTTTATCCTTATGGGTTTTTACCTCATTTTAAGCCTATCATCATCATTAAAAGGCCTTCTCAGGAGACAGTAAAAATGAATGCAAGTACTCAGTGCTCAGTACTAAACCTGAAGTGACTAAGTGTCTTCCAGTGAGTATTTAGTCACTGAATCTGCCTACCAGGCCAACTAACTACATCATGGAACTTCTAATGAGAAGCTTCTAATTTCACAGCAGTTCATAATCTTACCCTTCTCCCTGATTTTCTAACGGTTTGATTCTTGTTTTTGAGCTCTCAGCTGAAATGACACCTCCTATAGTCCCTGTGACTGCCCAATCACCGGCTAGCATACCACCTAATTTTACTTCTCTGCACTATAACATTGTTTTCTTTTTGTAGTAGTTGCTTATTTATTTTTAGGGCAGCTTTGTCTGTATCTCCCACTAGAAAATAAACTCCATAAAAGAAACATAAAAAAACAGACTATGTTGTTCACTACATATACTACAATATTTCCAGGAAGTACTCCTTACAATGTGGCTGGCACATTTCAGGTACTCAATACATACGTGTATCACATAGGCTAAAAACACAAGATGTGGAGTCAGACAAACGAAGGTTTGAACCCTGGCTCTGCCACTTACTTACTACTGTATGAGTTTAGGGATGTAACTTAATCTCTCAGCTTTGACTTCCTATCATAGGGTTACTATGAGGATTGCAAATAATACATATATATTGATAGAAGCACTTGGCACATTGCCAAACACAAAACAAAGCCTCAATAAATATTAATTTGTATTAGCACCTATTCAAATATTAGGGAAAAAACTCCCTTAGAATGAGCTCTGTAAGCCTTTAGCATGACACACTAATACCCTAAAGGTAATAAGAAAAAGTATAGTTTATGCTCTGAAGCCTGGATTTGAACCCTGAGTCTACCACTTATCAGCAGTATGACCTAGAGCAAGTTACTTTACATCTTTGCACCTCAGTTTCCTTATTGTAAAAATGGCTATTATAATAATATTAATGTCTGGATGGTATTATGAGGATTAAATAAACTAATACACATAAAATACATGGAGTAGCACCTAGCACACTTCCTCTTTCGAAGTATTTGTTGCTCACTGACTTTGTATATCCTTTAAATTATTTCTAAAGACAATCTCTACTGCTTTCTTCCTTATTGTTTCTGTTTTTCATCTCTTCTTAGTCTTTCCATTTTCTTCTTTCCCATTTCCCTACTTCCACATAAGAAAAAAGCTGTGCTGCCAATTTGTAAGAATACTCCTCATTTTCCAGGAATCTAACAAACCACAGTATATGAAGTCTATTCTTTGGCTCATTCCAGCTAATGTTCACTTATTTTTGCTGCATTTCCAAGGGTTTCTGCAAAGTACTCCTCTCTAACTCGCTTATGAGCAAAACTTCTTCCTACTTCTTGTAAATTTTGGACAATTTCAGTAAGCTTTTGCCAAAGCAAAAGTAGTTAATGTATCTGACAAATATTTTAACAGATAAGCCTTTGCTGACTCCAGATCCCTAAACTAGGCCTCATTATATGATCTCTCCTAAGACCCTATAGGTCTACTACAGTTTAACTATTTATAGAATTTATCTGTTTATGATCTGTCTCTACCTTAAGACTACAGGGCTCGTGAAGTCAGGCAGTACGTATATCTTATTCACTGCTATCTTAAAATGAAGATCAAGGAGAAGGTTAAGGTTAAAGAAGGGCAAACGGAAAGCCACATCTTGAAATGTTTCACTTAGGCTGTCTGACCCTGGCACATTACTTACTCTTTTGTGTCTCAGTTTTCCACTTATGAAATAAAGAAAAAGTAATGTCAGCTGTACTTTAAAGTTAATATGAGAATGATGATAAAATGATTGTAAAGATAATGACAGGTAATATATAAGGAGCCAGGAATTCCTCATAATGATAATGTGTTGTTTTTTGTTCATCAGCATCAAAAGTCAATTTGGTTACTCCATAGTGGGAATGGATTGATACCCGTTCTTCCTTCCGGACCATTCATCTTGTGAACTACAGTATCAATTTAAAAGAGAGTACTTGGCAGAAATGCATCAAAGTTGTGCAAACTGAACTGTGTAAGTCTTGGCTTACTCAAGTCTCGTCAGTTCACAATAACTGACTTAGACCAGAACCAAGTTCCTCTGTCTCTTGCCACGGGGCTTTCTGTGTTGTTGTTGCTTTCTTTTTAAAAAATTTCGTTTACCTTAAAATCATTAATGTGTAGAAATTCATCAATGATAGATTTGGACTTCCTCTCCATCTCCTCCTCTGACAAGGCAGGCTTGTCAGGGGCTGACGTTGCTGGAATTTCTGGTTTCGTTACTAGTGAGGTTAAAAAAAGTGAGAAAGTAAAAACGACAAAAATTATCATTAAAATGGGAGGATTATGGTTGACAATATTTATGTGTTGTTACACTGTTTTTTTAGTAAAGGCATTAAAATAGATACAAATTTGACAAAGCAAGCTACCTAAAAGTAGAATACAGAAACATTTTTTTAGAGTAGATATGCACTAAGTAACTTCATAATCCACAACAGCTACAAGGTATAGGGACACGATAAATTTTTATAATTAGAGGTTTGTTCCTTTCTGTATTTTTTTTAAATTGAGGTACAGCTGATTTACAATATCACATTAGTTTCAGGTATACAACATTTTTCCAGATTATACTCCACTTCCTTTCTGTATTTTGATTCCTCTCCATTGCTTCTATGATGAAGAGCACATGAGGCCCACACAACTGTGCACAGAGTTACAGCCACACTGGCCTTTGGCAGTTGCTTGAATACGCCATGGTTCCACCTACTAATACTTTGCTCACGGTGCTCCTCCTGTATGAAATGATCTTTCTCTCTGTCTCTCATCCATCCCTCCCTGCAAACCTGTTTTAACTCCTCTTGGTCCTTCAGACCTGAGGGAAGCCTTCCCTAACATCCCTCTGTGTCAACTGTACTTAGCTCCTTTGTTAAGTACTCTCTTAGAAATATATTTCTTTCTTTCATAGCATTTTGCTCAGTTTGTATTCATATATCATCTTTCGTGGGGTTATCTGATAAAGTTCTTCCTGATCCAGCAGACTGAAGGCCAAGAGCAGGGGTCGAGTACCCAGAAGTCAATGGTGCTCAGGTGCACGTGGCAAATGAACAAATGGCCCAGACAATAAACATGCAGAGGGCAGCTGTGCTACATTATTCACTACACACAAGATTATTTTCACACCCTACCTTGTTATGTTCTCAAAATAAACTAGCTCAGATAAGAAAGCCACTTGTAAAGATCTGGGGTGGTGGTGGTGGGATGAATTGGGAGATTGGGATTGACATATATACACTAATATGTATAAAACAGATAACTAATAAGAACCTGCTGTATAAAAAATAAATAAAATTTAAAAAAAAAAAAAAAACCCCACTGAAAGATCCGAAGTCTCTATCAGTTGGGAGAAGACATTTCACTTTGCCTGTGAAATCCATTTAGAAACTACAGTTGGGAGACACAATTTAAATAGTGAAACAAAATTGGAAGCTTGGAAAATGTAAAACAACCGGTATTACTTCAGGATTAAGATTTAAAACTATTTTTCATCACTGTCATTATCATCAAGACATCTAATACCTTTTGCAAACTTTGTATTTATTATTGTAATGTCCTAAGTATTTACATGTATTAACCTCACTTTTAATCTCCACAACTCTACAGGGTTAGTACACTTATTATCCCCATATGACAGAAGAGGACGCTGAAACACAGATAGGTTAAATACATGAGGCGGTTTTTAGAGCACTATTTGAGTTGGTCCTCTAAGCACATACATGCTCAACATGTACAAAAACCAAAGAGGTTCCAAGATGAAGGTAACAAAAGACAATCTGATACTTTCTCTTTGGTTTGCCCTGTTGTGGCTCAAGAGTGTCAGAATTTTCATACATTTGAGGGGCTGTACAAAGGACAGGCACTCTAATGCACACTGGGGTATAATTTAGGGAACTTCTAAGAAATTCACTGCTTAATATACATCAAGAGGACCTCATCATCATCACTTTTAATAGTGAGGGGAAAATTTACAAATTGCTGAACAAAGGGATACCTGGGGAATGAGAACTGTGTTATAAGGTATCTGAAGATACCCTTTAACTTTTAAGGCACTGGCGTGTGTGCTGTTATCATATACTGATTCTGCAATCTACTCAGGCACAAAGTCTCCTTTGCATTTTTTCCCTTCCAAATTTAAGGGCCCAATCTTCACCTGTACCTGTTCATATAAAGCCTCTCACCTGACTCCCTGATTCTGCTTCGCTCAGCCTCGGTGCTGTTCCTGTCCACATCCATGCCTCCTGTAAGCTGCTTCACAGTCTCCAGCATCTCTCTCCGTTGCTCTTCTTGAGACTGATTGTCTAACAGGTCTTTACTGCTGCTGCCCCTCATGAAAGTGTTTGGACGAGCTGTTGCAGATGGAAGGGGCTTGTCATTCTTCTCCCTGCCCATGCTTCCGCGACTTAAAAGACAAAACAACAATTTTCAAACTAAAGACCACCCCATCCACTCTGTATTCAAATTACAAAATAACACTAGGACTTTCTAAAAGTATGCAGAAGAATTTTTCACAGATAGCTTCAGATGTGTGAGGCAACAATTATATTTCAAAGTGTAATTATTTATATAAACAAGTAAAATCATGCTTTAAAGAGAATATTAAGATGTGTTCAACTTTTTTCTTAAATGTTAAAGGGATACCACTTGAAAATTTTAAATGCTAATGGCAATTCTTTATTTAAATTAAAAAAAATCTTCTACGAAAAAAGAAGATAGTAATGAATGTATGAGCTAAATGAGTGAAAGGGAAACAGAGTACCAAAAGAACGTGGTATCACAATCTTAAAAACTTTCAATGATACTTTATTTATTCAGAAACTTCAAATACATGGAAAATATTTGAGAACCAAGTAGTAGAAACAGTTTTTGAATAGTCAAAATCGCACACTTCATTCATTTTAAGAGAGAATCTTCCTACTCTTTTTTCAGACAATTCTGACCAGCTGGGCAAATAGGTCCTTGGCCCAGGGCAGATCAGAAACAGAGAATTTAAAAGTAGAAAAGAGGGAAGACCTAGAGGAACGACAATGTTCTAACCACTATGAAAGAACATACACAGTACTCAAAAAGCAGGGCCATCAGGGGAAATCTAAAGCAGGGCAAAGAGCCACAAACACCTCAGTAGCACAACCAATGCCCAGTGGCAATCTATGCCATCATTACAAAGTTGACCTGTGCTATATTTTGTTTCAAAAGCCAAAAGAATAGTAATACAGCTTAGAAAATCTACTAGTTATACTGATTATAATAAAAAACAAAAATTTGAGAGTTTAAAGAAACTCAGCTGTAAAAGTGTTTACATGAAAAAATTTTATTCTCTGTCACTATATTACAGGTCCCCATCCACTCTCTATAAACTAGTCAATGGAACACTTGACTGTATAAATCCTACAAAAATGAAAGTAGAAAGACAGTAGAATATAGAGAGTAGTGAAAAATAAAAGACAACCTCAAATATAACTCCAAGGACAGTGTGACAGAGAAATATATGGGTGGGCTGTTATGCCCTTTAACTCACAGCTTGAGAGTGCTAGGTGAATCTAGAGCATCCTGAGGCATTACCTTGGAGAGCCCTACACAAGCCTCCAAGGCTCTTTGGGTGGGCCTGGCTTTCTTAGTCGAGCAAAGTATTAGATATTTGTCAGATAACTTGCCCTTCCCTTCCACCTCATCCTAAATCTATAATTTCCTTACCTTGGAGAAAATCAACTTTAGGGATGAAAGGAATCTATCCATAGGGATTATCATAATCTGTGTGTGTGTGTGTGTGTGTGTGTGTGTGTGTGTGTGTGTGTGTGT